>NC_000078.6:67975049-68299736 GCF_000001635.26 Mus musculus
TTGGTTGGGCAGTCTCTGGATGGCCTTTCCTTCAGTCTCTGTTCCTTTCAATTTAAATGGCCACAGCATGCATGGCTTCATGTATATAACAGTAATGTGCATTAATGATGCCAAGCGTGAAGCAAAGAGTATTAATAAAAGTGACCCTGGGTTGTTTTCAGAGCTAATGAGTAGGACAAAGGAGAATTACCAAGGAGACACTTTTGAGTTCATGAAAAGGAACTCAGCCACTAAGATGGAAGATGGAAGGGAGAGGCACATGAAGAGCAGGGCATCATCACCCATAGCTGCATCCTGAACTATGCATAGTGGCATTTTTGAGAAGTTATGCTGAATGTGATATGGGGGACATTACCAGGGAAGGTAGTCATTTTGATTTTTCCATTACAATCATTAATACTGAAAATGAATTTATTTATTTCAAACGAAAATGTCACATTTATTCTTCACCCTCCATTATTTCATTCAGCAAGGCAGATTGGAAAACATTTCTAAAATGAAGGATTTGATGTGGATGTAAAATGGAAACTATGGTGCCAGAAAAATGGCTAGGCAAATGCAGTGCTGCTGGAGCTTGAGGTGGATCCACAGAACTGTAGCCCAAGGAAGAGCACAAACTCAGTCCTGAGGAGATGGCTCGGTAGGTTAAAGTATATTGCCTGTGTTCATGTTCCAGGCACTCGTGTAAAAAGATACATTTGCTGACTCACTTGCCTATAGCCCAGTGCTTTTATGGACAGAGGAGGATATCTGGAGCTTGCTGCCTGTCATGTTAGCCTCAGCATCAGTGCTAGACTGTCTTCCCAGGGAATCGGTGGAGAGTGATAAGGCGTGACACCATGTTTACTTCCGACGTGTACAAGCATATGCCTGCATACATACACCAGAAAGAAGACAGACCCCAGGAAGAAACAAAACCCATAAAACAGTTCACATCAAGAAAAGTTCATTCTGGGATGGTGCTTCATGTCTGTAGCTCCAGAACACAGTTGGCTGAGGTAAAAAAATCATGTGCGTTTGTGGTCAGACTGGCCTGCACAGTGAAAACCTGCATACATATACATATATACATATAGTGAAAGCATATGTAGTGTTTGTATGTACATATACATATAATGAAAGAATATGTATGCATATACATGTATATACTATGATAAAATATTTAGAAAATTTGCATATATATAATGAAAGCATATATATATATAATGAAAGTATACAAAAAAAATAAAAAATAAAAAAAGAAAGTATACATATGCATATATGTATATGATTTCATAAGAATATTTAAAAGACCCCAATTTTAGAATGTTACACTGACCAAATCCTTTCACTTTGCCTCCAATTTTTAAAATGTGTAAACGTAATTTTAAGTATATATTAGACGAGGGGCTCGAGTTTTTACATTTTCCCAAGTGGAAATGGATTATTTCTTTTTAATTATATTTTAAATTTATTTTTTACACTCCATATTCCATTCCCCCCCCCCAACTACCTTCTACATCTCATACCTCCTCTCTACACTACCCCGTCTCAACATGGATGCCCCCAACCCCCATCCAACATGACCTTTATACTACCTGGGGTCTCCAGTTTCTTGAGGGTTAGGTGCATCATCTCTGAATGAGCACAGACACAGAAGTCCTCTAATGTATGTGTGTTGGGGGCCTCATATCAACTGGTATATAATGTCTGTTTGGTGGTCCAGTGTTTAAGAGATCTCATGGGTCCAGATTAATTGAGACTGCTGGTCCTCCTACAGGATCATCCTTCTCCTTTGCTTCTTTCAGCTTTCCCTAATTCAACAACAGGGGTTAGTTGCTGCTGTCAATTGATTGGGTGCATATATCTGCATCTGACTCTTTCTGCTTCTTGGGTCTTCTGGAGTACCGTCATGCTAGGTCCATTTTTGTGAGTGCTCCATAGCCTCGGTAATAGTGTCAGGCCTTGGGACCTCTCCTTGAGCTGGATCCCACTTTGGGCCTGTCACTGGACCTTCTTTTCCTCAAACTCCTCTCCATTTCCATCCAGGTAATTCTTTCAGACAGGAACAATTATGGGTATAGAAATAAACTGAGAATTCACAACTAAGTAATCTTGAATGACTGAGAAACACCTAAAGAAATGTTCAAAGTCCTTAGTGATCAGAGTAATGCAAATCAAAACAACCCTGAGATTCCACTTTACACCCATCAGAATGGCTAAGATCAAAACCTCTAGTGGCAACACATGTTGGAGAGGATGTGGAGAAAGAGGAACACTCCTCCATTTCTAGTGGGATTGCAAACTGGTACAACCAGATACAGTCCACAGAACTATAAAAGCTCAACAAGCTGAAGTGTCTAAGTGAGGACACCTCAGTCCCACTTGGGAGAGAGAAGAAAGCAATCACAAGTAGGGAGAGAGGAGAACCTGTTATGGATAGAGGGGAGTGGGAGGGAAAATGGATAAAGGGGAGTTGGAGGGAGGGGAACCTGTTCTAGTACTAGGTGAGGGAAAGGGACTGAGGCCCTGAGGGCAAGAAGAAAGAGCTTAAACAGGCAACCTCAGGAAGTAGGAGGTTGAGGGGATCCCTTCAGAATGCACCAGAGACCAGGGAGGTGAGAGCCTCCCAGGACTCAAAGGGAGAGACCTTAGATGAAATGTCAGACAGTAGAGAGAGGGAACTTATGGAGCCCTCCTTCAGCAGGAAGACAGGAAATGGATTATTAAAGGGTTTGAGATTCCAAGTACAGTTTGCTACTTAAACACCTTTGCTTTCATTCAGTAGGTATTCCTCTGCTTAAGTTAGAGAGGTTAACTCCGTGGTGGTGACTGCATAATCAGAAGACACATCATGGAGCCTGGAGCCTGGCAACATCCCAGCCTCCCAGCCTCAGTCTTTCAGCCTTGCAGCCTTGTGTTGCCTTTCCCTTCCAAAAATTTACAGCAAGGCACGGGGACTGCGGCAGAGGAACTGACAAGTTTGTCTGTGTCACTTAATTCATAATCTATGACAGCATTTTATGGGTAGTCACACTACACACTTCCCTAAGGGCTGCACTCCTTAAATTGTCTTTTAAAAACCAAATCTATCAGAAGTAAAAAGTCATCCATTTGCAGGATCATAATTAAGTTTAATAAAGACTTGGGATTTGAGAGCTATGTACCTAAGATGACACATTTGCCTTGAGTTTTGCCACAGTACTAGGAGGCAGTGAATGTAAGTATTCTCATTTTATCATTAAAAGCTATGTCTGTGAGATATTCTGAATCTTGTAGAGATGTTCAGTAACACATACAAGATGACAAAGTCATGGGAGGAATTAATATTCACACCTGAGCATCCTGATATCAGAGACTATTGCAATGGCTGAGAGCCACGCTCTATTCCAGGATTGCAGGTCCCTAGGTGACACTGTATTACACTTCCATTTAAGACACACAGAATAGTATGTATTACTCGCTGTAAGAAAGCCTGGAAATGAAATGTTTCATTTCCGGAAACCAGTGTGTCTGGCTAAGTTTACAATGCTAAAGAGGAAGGTGAATCCAATGCAGGAGACAACTACAGCCCCACGCCTTCCTAACCACATTGAGCATTTATTGAATGCATGTGTATCATCTCTAAAATGGATGATCAAAATTGGTGAATTCTTAAGATGCTTGTATCCATGTTAGGTCCTCTACGTGTTACTTGGATTGTATACATACAGTTTACCTATTAAAATAGTTTTGAAAATGAAGAAATATAAATTTAAAATGAATGGCAAAGTTTATCTTCTCTCTATTGTACAGAGACTCCTCTGGAAATGCTTGATTTCTACTGCCAACCTAAGCATAAGAGCCCAAAAGTTTTAAGGTATTAGCAAAATTAACAATTAAAATATGGTATACAAGCCTCATGAACATTTTGTCACATAAATTCTATTGTATTTTGTGCATTTCATAGCATGCAAAATGTCCCAGTTAAAGTTTGTTGATTTGAAGTCAACACTGCTTAGTGGCAAACTCATATTTCAGCACACTGGCTAGTCATGGCTGCCATATGGACAGGATTGAGGATATTACAAGATCCTCATTTATCAACTGTTCTTTCTTTTCTTTTCTTTTCTTTTCTTTTCTTTTCTTTTCTTTTCTTTTCCTTTCTTTTCTTTTCATTTCATTTTATTTCATTTTATTAGATATGTTCTTTATTTACATTTCAAGTTCTATCTAGAAAGTTCCCTATACACTCCCCCACACCTGCTCCCCTACCCATCCACTCCCACTTCTTGGCCCTAGTGTTCCCCTGTACTGGGCATATAAAGTTTGCAAGACCTAGGGGCCTCTCTTCCCAATGATGGCTGACTAGGCCATCTTCTGCTACATATTCAGCTAGAGATATGAGCTCTGGGGGTACTGATTAGTTCATATTGTTGTTCCACCTATAGGGTTGCAGACCCCTTCAGCTCCTTGGGTACTTTCTCTAGCTCCTCCACTGGGGACCCTGTGTTTCATCCTATAGCTGACTGTGAGCATCCACTTCTGTATTTGCCAGGCACTGGAATAGTTTCATATGAGACAGCTATATCAGAGTCCTTTCAACAAAATCTTGCTGGCATATGCAATAGTGTCTGGGTTTGGTGGCAGATTATGGGATGGATCCCCAGATGGGGTAATCTCTGGAGAGTCCATCTTTTCGTCTTAGCTCCAAACTTTGTCTCTGTAACTCCTTTCATGTGTATTTTGTTCCCTATTCTAAGGAGGAAGGAAGTATCCACACGTTGGTCTTCCTTCTTCTTGATTTCCTTGTATTTTGCAAATTGTATCTTGGGTATTCTAAGTTTCTGGGCTAATTTCCACTTATCAGTGAATGCATATGTAGTGACTTCTTTTGTAATTGGGTTACCTCACTAAGGATGATATCCTCCAGATACATCCATTTGCCCAAGAATTTCATGAATTCATTGTTTTTAATAGCTGAGTAGTACTCCATTGTGTAAATGTACCACATTTTCTGTATCCATTCCTCTGTTGAGGGACATCTGGGTTCTTTCCAGCTTCTGGCTATTAAAAATAAGGCTGCTATGAACATAGTGGAGCATGTGTCCTTATTACAAGTTCGAACATCTTCTGGGTATTTGCCCAGGAGAGGTATTGTTGGATCTTCTGGTAATACTGTGTCCAATTTTCTGAGTGTTTTTTTTTCTTATTCTCTCTCTCTCTCTCTCTCTCTCTCTCTCTCTCTCTCTCTCTCTCTCTCTCTCTCTCTCTCTCACTCTGTTTCGCCCCCCTCCCTCCCTCCCTTCTCCTCCTTCCTTCTCCAGTCCATGCATCTATCATTCTTTCCATTTTTGTCTTCTTTTCTTAATATTGGTAGACTTCTAAAATATAATACTGAAAATATGTTTCTATTACATGTGTCTATTTTCTACTATATATCAAATCTAATTCCTTTCCTTTCCCTGTGGTGTTTTTTAAACGATTATTTCTACAAATGCTAAATGACAGAAGTTCTAATTGGCGTTTTGCCTAGACATAATATAATTTGGACTCAATCCATATTATGACCACTGTGCTTAAATCTTTGTAGTGTGAATGCTATGACATTCAAATTATCTACAGTATTTGAATATTTAGAGAAAGAACCTTGAAGGTTCTGAAATTCTTAAGTTGCCCTTTAGACCATGAAGCAGGTTCAAAATTCCCTGAAGGATGTTCAGTGTCAGTATGAAAAAGAGGTCAATGCCTAGAGAAGGACCAGTCATATCTTTGTAGGTAAACCAAGACCTTGTGAGTAAATACAAAATTATAATTGTCTGAGCATGATTAGTTAAAGTGAGCAGATAAGTATTCTAGATAATAATGCCAAATAGCACTGGCATATATTTGAAAATGTCCTTACCAATGCTCCATTTTTTTTTTTTACCAATTCCAATTTTCCTCTTTTGCATCCTCCTCTCCCTCTTCATGATCTCTCTCTCTCTCTCTCTCTCTCTCTCTCTCTCTCTCTCTCTCTCTCTCTCTCTCTCTCTCTCTCTCCTTCCCTCCCTCCCTATCTCTTTTCTCTGGGGACTACATTTACCTCATACATGGGAGCAAGTACTTTACTGTCCATTTTCTTCTACAGAGTTTAAGTATGTTTATCACCATACAAATTCTTATCTCATTTGACCATGTTTTTTATTTCTGTGCAATGCAAAGTAAATGTCTATCTTAGAGAAAAGGCTAAGTAGCGATAAATATCTAAACAATAATATCTAGTCATTAGTTTGCAATTCTTTGAGAATCTTACATCATTGCTGTATATGGATTTTCTAAAAATATTGGTGCTTATTCACATTTTTCAGTCCTTTAGTCATTGATCTTTTTTCCAGGGAGAGTCATGCTTAAAATTTTCTAATTTGCATTACAGTTTTTAAATTAAATTAAGCCTATTGTGTAGGAAGTTGATGCTCCAGAGTGTACTTTCAAAGAAAAAATAAGTGTATAATAAATTTTACATATTATTAAGAAACTGATAGTGAAAAGGAAAGCCACCACTACCCATCATAAAAACAGCCAAGATCTAAAGAACTACAAATGCAAACCCTGATCATCAGTGGGTATGAGACCCTTCCTAATCAATGTCACCAAACTTCTTTTTAAACCCTAACGTGCTCAAAGCATATCTATTAAATTTTACAAAGTTGTTGAAACTGTTTTGCCAAATGTAATTCTACCTTTACTCAAATTTAGGAATTTTTAAATTAATTTTTGCACAATAAAGTATAACTCTTCCATAACCACCAGTAGCAGTAAAAGCCAGATCCTTTGGCCAAAGGGCTGAATACATTTTCCATGCTGGTGTGTAGTCTCTGGACTCCATAGTGCCATGGAGTGTCTCATTATGTCACTGAAGTCAAGGTGTCACAACAAATAGTTTTACTATGGTGCTCTAGTCACACATGATTTTCCTATTTCTTTTTTAGTCAAATTTACCAATTCAAAATTATTTTTATTAGAAATGGTAGATTGTTCATATCATGGACATCAGTATAAACTGTGGGACATAGCTTTCCCCTTCATGTTAGCTACTCTGCCAATATATTATTACTTAATGTGATAATTAAAACACATCTATAGGAAACATTTTATTCTATTTTGAAAGAGGTTATAGCAAATCTTCAGGAGAAAATATAATGAATCTTTTGGGGTCAGTCTTTTCCAAAATTATTAACATCATTTTTTATATAATGTGATTCTCACAATTTTCTAAAACTAGGTAGCAACTATTATCTGACATTTCTAAATTGGATTATTACAACAGAAATGAATCTAAGGAGTCAAAAAAGCCTACAGGCAATGTAGCTAGGGATTAGGAGAGACATCCATTAATGATTAATTGGATTAACGGAAGGAAGTGAAAGACAGTCTGTATGAAGCTGTCTGAGACACTCATATAAGTCTGCCTTAAGATAATTGTCAACCAAAGGAAAACAGTGAAGAATACTAATTGTTTTCTTGCATATCCAAGTTTCTCTGATTTTAGAAATTAACCCACATAACTTTAATTTACATTGAAAAACATGTAGAAATGCTAATTACCTAGCCTTCATAAGACAGTAGCTAAAATAATTACAGAAATAAGTAATTCAACTTCTGGTTCCAAAGCCATAAAATGAAATACTTCCCTCTGTTTACAGCTTCTCTAACACTTGATTTAATCCTCAAGCAGTCTTACTATCTAGCATTTATCCAGCAATCTATCTATTTATCTTTCCATCTATCTTTCTTTCTATCTTTTTATCTATCTATCTTTCTTTCTATCTTTTTATCTATCTATCTATCTATCTAGCTAGCTAGCTAGCTAGCTATCTATCTATCTAGCTAGCTAGCTAGCTAGCTTATTACCTATTATCTAATTTAAATTGTCTGACAATTATTAATTTCATCTATCTACTATATGTGTAGATCATCTGCCATTTATCTATCATCTATCTCATTTATCATCTATCTCATTTAAAATCTATCATCTTCTCTACTTCTCTTTGACTCATTATGCATAGCTCATATTAAGCTTTGTTGATAAATCCTTCTGTTTTGAGAAAGCTGAGGCTGTAATAGAAAATGAAATAAAGAGCTCACATGGGAAGAAAAAGAAATCTATCATCTACTGATTTCATCTGCTATGTATGTATGTATGTATGTATGTATGTATGTATGTATGTATCTGTCTGTCTGTCTGTCTATTATCTAGTCAGTAGCTCAAATTTATTCAGTGTAGACTTTTCCATTTGCTTCTCTAAGACAATAAGGCTAAATACACTTCTTATGTTTGCTCACTTTATAAATTCCCTTTGGGAGATTCCAATTCACTTTCCTAACTTCTCAAACTACTTTTAAGCATACATATTAAAACCATGTAAACTATGAACATCAATTTGGTTTGTGTGCTTCTGTTTTCTTTCTATTTATTTTATTGCTGCTACTGTTAAATGAAATGACACTTGAGTTTATAAATTGCATCTCCTCATTGTTAAAACTTATAGACAATTAGAAATAGGAATATTTTATCAAACAGTAAAGCCTATTTAGAATAAATTAATGGTCAACACTGCAATGAGCAGGAAAAATCTGAAAACATTGTATCTAAAATCAGGACACATAGTTTCTGTTTTCTGATTTTTTTTTAAGCACAGTTTTTGATATCATAGTTGGAGTTCATTGGGATTGCTTTTATATATTTTTTTGGAGATTATTACTATACTAGGTTTTCATACCACCCCACAAATGCCACTCAATTCTAGTTGTCTTTCTCATTATATGCCTGTTTATTCCATCTTCCCTTTCCCTCCCCACCTGATCATTTTGTTCCTGTCTCCTCAATGCTCATCCCACCTATAAATTTTATTCTATTTCTCACTGGCAGAAGATACACTTCTCAAAATAGTTCAGATAGTCAATAAACATATGAAAAATGTTTAACATCTATAGCCATTATTGGCATGCAAATCAAAACTACACCATAGTTCCATCTCAGCCCTGTCAGCATGACTATTACCAGGCAAAACAACTGGAACAAATTCTCGATAGTACCTGGGGTAGCTCCAAAAAAACCAAACCTTTGTGCAGTGCTGCTGGAAATGCTAGTTAGCTCAACTACAATGAAATCAATGTCATGATTTCTAATTATAAAACATAAAACTAACTTTTGTTAAATTATGCTGCCTCTGGCTGTTGTTATCAAAGAAGTATAAATCCCAACTTGGGATCCATCTCCAGGAGGGGCTCCAAGGACTGACAATATTACTGATCCTATATAGACAGGAAACTAGCATGGCTATCCTCCAAGAGACCCAACAAGGAGCTGACTGAGACAGAAGCAGATACTAGCACCCAACCAATGGATGGAAGCTGGGGACCCCTGTGGTTGAATTGAGGAAAAGCTGGAAGAAGCTGAAGAGGAGGGTGATTCCATAGGAAGATGAGCAGTCTCAACTCACCTGGACCTCTGAGATCTCTTAGACACAGAGCTACCAACCAGGCTGGTCTGAGGCCCCTGACACATATACAGCAACGGACTGCCTGGTCTGGCCTCAGTGAGAGAAGAAGCACCTAACTTTTCAAGTCTTCCTCCACTGACAGAATGTGCCACTATGAACCCAGGCAACAGGACAAAGCAACCATAGATTGAAGCCTTAAAACATTTTTCTTCTCTTTGAGTTATTATATCAGCTACTTTATCCCAAGAATAGAAAGCTAACTAACTTTAAGCATTTGCAAACAAGTATAGAATCAAATCACCATAGTGAGATTTAATGTGGGGAAGTCAGACAATCACCACAAGATAATGAGAGAGCATAGGATAGAATACAATAATTTGTACAACACTCAAAAGTTAGTCCACAGAGTTTCCTATGTAAACAGCTGACAGTTAAAATTACTAGCCAAGTCCATGTAAAACAAAAACTGTTCGTGGTAAATCCTTATCCAAGTATGAAAAAAATGGAGAGAACACTGTTAAAGCTGAGTGAAAGCCTAATAAAAAGTACCCTTAATGATAAAATAATGTAAATTTCTCTTCTATCAGGTATAAAGAGAATCTCTTGGTTAGGATGTGGATACATCACCTGTCAATAAGATAACCTATGACCTATACGAAAAAGTAGAATAGAAAATAGGACATCCAGTAGGCAGAAAGGATTCTGGGATACAGTCAAAGGTTCTGGGAAGATTCACCCTAGACAGGAAGAGGAACTGATGTATGAAAGTTGAACAGAGCTAAACAGCTACATGGAAAAATTTAGATCAGTATAAATGGAATATTAAATTATGAGCGAGACAGAGAATGATCCAAAGCTTATGGCCATGGTGTTTGTAAATATAATAAAGCATTAGAGTCGTAATTTCTGGGAACATAGTCATGAGCAGAATGTACAACAAACACCATACAATAATTGGGAGCCCTGTACAGATTTTTTTCTAAAAATAAGTCAGAATGTTATATGATTTTACAGATAAAACAGATAAAAGAATAAATAACAATTTTTTTTCAAAAAATTTTATCTTAATGTTAGCTTACAAAAACAATACTTTTTGCATATTAGTAGAAATTAGTATTTATGAATTTTTGATGAAATATCCAACAATAAATGTCACCAAATATGTACAAATGTATAAGTATTTAATGATGATTATTGAGATGGAAAATGTTTATATATTGAAAAATTGATGCTGAAATGGTATGAGTATATTTAAGAATTGTTTTTTATATTTCCTGTTATTTAAAACAAAAAGGAAATTTGAGAAGTGATTGAATTTACATAGGGTATTAGCCTTATTAAACTATGTAGATATAATTGCTGGATACTGAAATAAAATAAAATAAGATGGGATACATATAAATACATTGATAATAAAATTCAGATTGTAAACATCTGGGCATACAATATTTGGTATAAAGTAAATATATGTGTAAAATATATAAGCATATAAAATATATGCTATCTTACAGGTAGCATAAAAATAGTTGTAGATAAATTGCATATGAAACTGTCATAAATATAATATGGTAATAAATACAGTATATAGTGAGATATCTACCTTATGAATTTTAGGTTATTTTACACTCTACATAAAGCATTAGCGATAGGAGATGCAATTTATAAACTCAAGTGTCAATTCATTTAACAGTAGCAGCAATAAAACAAATAGAAAGAAAACAGACTGCATCATCAGATATTATGCAGGATACACACACACACACACTATGAGTACATTATTGTCAGCCTTCTTAAGCCATTTACTTCTCTGGAGATTTCGTAAAACTGAGTGCATTTAAGAATGGTGTGTGAGTTATCTATATTACAGATACAAAAGATACTACTAAAAAGTTGTCGGGGACAGGTGAGAGCCACATAGCATCTGAGGCAGCGCCATTTCCAGCTCCAGACAACCGACCACCTTCCTGACAAACGACCACCTTCCTGGTGAGAGCACAGGGGTCTGCCCGGCCTGAGAGGTTTCTGCCTCACTTTCCGCAGGGGCCACCTTGGTTCCGGGACTCCGCAGCGGGCGGTCTGCTGGTGAGAGTGTGGAACACAGAGGCCAGCAGCTTCTGGAACGGGCGAGAGCCACAGAGCCTCTGAGGCGGCGCCATTTTCGGCTCCAGACAACTGGCCATCTTCCTGGTCAGAGCACAGGTGTCCACCCAGCCCGAGAGGGTTCCGCCTCACGTTCCTCGGGGGCCACATTGGTTCCGGGACTCCACAGAAAGTAGTCTACACAGGTGAGAGTGTGGTCTACTGAAAAAAAGGCTTCTGTGACAGGCCAAAGCAACACAGCTTCTGGGAAAGATCCTATTTTGAGCCTTCATCTTCCGCCAGGAGGAGGTCCAAACACCAGGTAACTGTGCACCTCCCTGAAAGAGGAGACCTTGCCTGCAGAGACTGCTCTGACCACTGAAACTCAGGGAAGAGAGCTAGTCTCCCTGGTCTGCTGATAGAGGGTAACAAAATCACCAGAGGAACAATCTCTAAACAGAGACAACTATAACAACTAACTCCAGAGATTACCAGATGGCGAAAGGTAAACGTAAGACTCTTACTAACAGAAACCAGGACCACTCACCATCATCAAAACCCAGCACTCCCACTTTGCCCAGTCCAGGGCACTCCAACACACCTGAAAAGCTAGACCTGGATTTAAAAGCATATCTCATGATGATGGTAGAGGACATCAAGAAGGACTTAAATAACTCACTTAAAGAAATACAGGAGAACACTGCTAAACAGTAGAAGACATTAAAGAGGAAACACAAAAATCCCTTAAAGAATTGCAGGAACTTCAAGTCTCTGAAGAAAGAAATTAAAGAAGATCTCAGAAGATGGAAAGATCTCCCATGCTCATGGATTGGCAGGATCAACATTGTAAAAATGGCTATCTTGCCAAAAGCAATCTACAGATTCAATGCAATCCCCATCAAAATTCCAACTCAATTCTTCAACGAATTAGAAAGGGCAATCGGCAGATTCATCTGGAATAACAAAAAACTTAGGATAGCAAAAACTCTTCTCAAGGATAAAAGAACCTCTGGTGGAATCACCATGCCGGACCTAAAGCTGTACTACAGAGCAATTGTGATAAAAACTGCATGGTATTGGTATAGTGACAGACAAGTAGACCAATGGAACAGAATTGAAGACCCAGAGATGAACCCACACACCTATGGTCACTTGATCTTTGACAAGGGAGCTAAAACCATCCAGTGGAAAAAAGACAGCATTTTCAACAAATGGTGCTGGCACAAGTGGTGGTTATCATGTAGAAGAATGCGAATTGATCCATTCCTATCTCCTTGTACTAAGGTCAAATCTAAGTGGATTAAGGAACTCCACATAAAACCAGAGACACTGAAACTTATAGAGGAGAAAGTAGGGAAAAGCCTCGAAGATATGGGTACAGGGGGAAAATTCCTGAATAGAAGAGCAATGGCTTGTGCTGTAAGATCGAGAATTGATAAATGGGACCTCATAAAATTGCAAAGCTTCTGCAAGGCAAAAGACACCGTCAATAAGACAAAAAGTCCACCAACAGGTTGGGAAAGGATATTTACCTATCCCAAATCGGATAGGGGACTAATATCCAATATATATAATGAACTCAAAAAGGTAGACTCCAGAAAATCAAATAACCCCATTAAAAAATGGGGCTCAGAGCTGAACAAAGAATTCTCACCTGAGGAATACCGAATGGCTGAGAAGCACCTGAAAAAATGTTCAACATCCTTAATCATCACGGAAATGCAAATCAAAACAACCCTGAGATTCCACTTCACTCCAGTCAGAATGGCTAAGATCAAAAATTCAGGTGACAGGAGATGCTGGCGAGGATGTGGAGAAAGAGGAACACTCCTCCATTGTTGGTGGGATTGCAGGCTTGTACAACCACTCTGGAAATCAGTCTGTCGGTTCCTCAGAAAATTGGACATAGTACTACAGGAGGATCCTGCAATACCTCTCCTGGGCATATATCCAGAAGATGTCCCAACCGGTAAGAAGAACACATGCTCCACTATGTTCATAGCAGCCTTATTTATAATAGCCAGAAGCTGGAATGACCCAGATGCCCCTCAACAGAGGAATGGATACAGAAAATGTGGTACGTTTACACAATGGAATACTACTCAGCTATTAAAAAAACTAATTTATGAAATTCCTAGGCAAATGGATGGACCTGGAGGGCATCATCCTGAGTGAGGTAACCCAAACACAAAGGAACTCGCACAATATGTACTCACTGATAAGTGGATATTAGCCCAGAAACTTAGGATTTCTAAGATATAAGATACAATTTGCTAAACACATGAAATTCAAGAAGAACGAAGACCAAAGTGTGGACACTTTGCCCCTTCTTAGAAATGGGAACAGAACACCCATTGAAGGAGTTACAGAGACAAAATTTGGAGCTGTGACGAAAGGATGGACCATCTAGTGATTGCCATATGCAGGGATCCATCCCATAATCAGCTCCCAAACGCTGACACCATTGCATACAGTAGCAAGATTTTGCTGAAAGGACTCAGATATAGCTGTCTCTTGTGAGACTATGCCGGGGCCTAGCAAACACAGAAGTGGATGATCACAGTCAGCTATTGGATGAGTCACACGGGCCCCAATGGAGGAGCTAGAGAAATTACCCAAGGAGCTAAAGGGAACTGCAACCCTATAGGTGGAACAACATTATGAACTAACCAATACCCTGGAGCTCTTGACTCTAGCTGCATATGTATCAAAAGATGGCCTAGTCGGCCATCACTGCAAAGAGAGGCCCATTGGACTTGCAAACTGTATATGCCCCAGTACAGGGGAACCCCAGGGCCAAAATGAGGGAGTGAGCGGGTAGTGGATTGGGGGGATGGGTATGGCTGACTTTTGGGATAGCATTGAAAATGTAAACGAGGAAAATACTTAATAAAAATAAAATAAAATTTTAAAAAAAGTTGTCAAAATATTTTTAAATATTTAATTCTTAGCTTCATTAAATGAGTGCTTTTCAAGTGAAAAATAAACAATTGTATATTTCACAAAAGAAATGTTTTAAGAAAAGTAATAAAACTTTTAGTATTTAAAATTATACTTAAGCCTTAGCAAATATTTTACTTCTGTAAAAAATATTTTACAAATTTTCCATAGAAATTGCTATAAACAGCTGAAAGGATCTAGTACTCATTGAGGATCCATTAAGCCGATCTATTTATCTGTGTACAAGACAAAATAGTAAGTAAGATAATGAAACTCCTATATAGAAGCATACATTACAGTACATGGTAATAACTGCTGAGGAGATAGCTTTTTTAAAATGGGGGAATCTCTTTCATATGAGTAAAATGAGATTATATGCATATATGTGTGTGTACATAAATGCAAGTCACTAGATGTACAGTCATATTTCAGCAGATATGAAAATCATAAGCAGGTAAGTATGATTTTCACACATGTCATGCTTCTAAATTAACTTAGATACATATAGAGATTCAAAATATTATTCTCAAATAAAGATGGAAATATCTACCTAATGTTTTATATGAGCATTTTCAAACCTTTTGTTGTTAAAGTTAATTTCTATGAGAAATGTTTAGCAAGTAAGTTAACAACCACAAAGACATGATTGCTATCAGAACATTATAAGTTTTCCTTCTCTTGGGAGAAAGATCAGATTTCTCCCTTGGGGGTGGAGGGGAAACCACTCCCACAAGGCTGGAACTGGCTAAACTGCTTCTCCTCTACATTACATAGGAGCGAAACAGCATGTAACACAAGAGTATGTTTAAATCTTTAAGAAAGATCAACAGATGCTCCTAATCATAAGAAAATCCAAGAATTGTAATAAAAAGAGTTCAAGTCAAGGTTAGATTGTCAAGTACATTGCAAGGGTTAAGGGAGGCATTGGGAGAGGTCTCTTATACAGAACTTCCTCTTGTGAGTTGTTTAATTAGTATAATCTCTAAAGGAACCTACTGGAAATTCAATAAATACATTCATCTGGCTTTGGAGAGATTTTTGAGTGCCTAGAAACAATATTGCTGTTGCAGAAGACCCAGGACCCAAGTTGGGTGGCTCACAACCAGCTGCATCTCCAGATCCAAGGATTCCATTCCCTTTGACACCTTAACCACCAGAACACACATGCATAGTTCCACACACAGAGGCACAAATGCACATAATTTTAAAAATAAACCAAATCTTTTAAAAGCCAATTATATGTAAACATAAAAAATGCATGTGAACACACAATGTCATTTTGTCAGTTATGTCTAAAACGAGGACATGTGTGAGAATTTAACAGCATATACAGATTTAATCTTTTTCTAGCATCACAGTGTCAGGTAGAACTTTTTTTCTACTACAAAACTAGAAAACTTCGTATGTGATCAACAGATCATAATCAATCATCTGTATTTTATAAGATACCAGAGGTGGGAAAACCAGGAATAGAATATAATCTATGATTTTTAAATTATGCCTTTTCTAAATCTAAATTAAGTATTTCTAGGAATGTCAAACAAAAAATTAATTCATGATTAAAAAATATTCAGCATATATTTATGAGAAATAAGTTTGTTTTTATAGAGAATGTGACAGTGAACACAAAGCTCTGTAAAACTCTAGGGTTTATTTTAAAAGATTCTAAGAGAATTTCATTGCAGGGAGCTATTGCTGCTAAGAAAAATACCGAACTTAAATAATCAATTTGGGAAACACAAAAATGCAGAGCTGCTAGGTGAAATGTTTTATAGAAAATGCATTGTTGGTTCATAGTGGCTCTAAGGCAGTCTTCAGAGCAGAGTTCTGAAATGACACTGAATAGTGTAAGACAATGAGATGCTTGCTGTGTTCACATGCCACTACATATCCATCACATATGCCGCTCACCAGTAACATGGACCGCTACCAAAAACTACAGACATGATTAGTATGACATTCAGTATACAGTTAACTTTCCATTTCCTCTGTACATCAACTACTTTGAATAACCTAAAGGGAGGGTTGGCCTTTTATTAACGTTTTGTTCTCATGCATTCCTCTTTGGTTGTTAATAACCAATTCAACTTGGATTTACTAATTTATTTGGAGTAGGGCAGAAGGATGAAAAGATAAATATGAAAATATTTCAGTAAAATATGAAAACAGGGAAATAAAAATGGATAAAATTCAGGTAATAACATGGTTTATCATGTCTTTGAGTTTTATACAGTACTAAAATTTAACTTAAATGTTATTACTCAGATGTATTATACACAATTCAATGATGCATAAACAATCAGCCTATTTTGCTATTACATGTTTCAGGTAGATGAAATTACCATAATTCTAACACACTCAGGAGCTAGAAATTAGAAAGTTCAAAAGAAAGCAGTGTACAAAAGTTTGTGAATCATGGTGTGTGGACAGCAAGAGAATAGTGAACCCGTGCTTTTAAGATCTTGGGATACACAGAATTCTATCGCTGGTAAGTCATTTTGAGGAAAGGAGTGTGAATTGTTCAAGAATCGAGGAAAACTTTGTGCTGAAGTTTATGCTTCTATTGCTGCCCAACTGTTTGACAGATGAGCAAATCAATTTCTTGGCACAACACTGGCCAATTTAAAGGACCCATAGCGAGTGCCTGGATGGTGGCCAGAGTGTTTGCCCATGCTAAAGTTGATCAGACTTTCAAAAGTACATACAATCTTATAAATTTCTCTTTGAGAATTTACTACCAAGATTATAGGTGACAGGTAAACTTAGCCTTGTCAATTGGGCTGGAACAGTCTCTTAGTCTTTGAGCAATGCCTACTGTACATCAAATATGCACATTATGTGCTTTCATCATGCTGAAATACCTCACCTTTTCTTCCTTCCCTCTCCTTGTGACCTTTACTTTCCAAATTGGTCCCTCAAGGGTCTTCATATTCATTACTTATATCCTATGTCCTTTACTTTGGAACAACCTTTTCAATCATCATTAGCATGTGGATTGAAATATGTTAGTTACCTTTGATCTAGTGCATCTGCCCTTAACTGTTAATAATTATACTTAAACCAGCAGGACTGAACTCAGAACTTAACCCTTTCGGGAAAGTCTGTGTTAGCGACTTTTGACAGGAAGATACATTTACATTATTCAGACATTCCTGTCATTCACTGTGTTCTTTGCTGTCATCTTCTTCATCCTCACAGTAAACCTATGATATATAAAAAAAATCATGTCAGGAAAAGTATGAATCTCAATCTCTTCAAAGCCTGAACTTGTGTACTTTCTCTAGTTCCTTCATTGAGGACCCTGTGTTCCATCCAATGGATGGCTGTGAGGATCCACTTCTGTATTTGTCAGGCACTGGCAGAGCATCTCAGGGGACAGCTATATTAGGCTCCTGTCAGCAAGCTCTTATTGGCTTCCACAATAGAGTCTGGCTTTGGTGGTTGTTTATGGGATGGATCCTCAGGTGGAGCAGTCTCTGGGTGGTCGTTCCTTCAGGCTCTGCTCCACACTTTGTCTATATAACTACTTCCATGTGTATTTTCCGCCTTCTAAGAAGGATTGAAGTATCCACACTTTGGTCTTCCTTTTTCTTGAGTTTCATGTGTTTTGTGAACTGTATCTTGGGTATTCTGAGCTTCTGGGCTAACATCTACTTATCAGTGAGTGCATATCTTGTACATTCTTTTGTGATTGGGTTAACTCACTTAGGATGATATTCTCTGGATCCATCTATTTGCCAAAGGGTTTCATAAATTCAATAATTTTGATATCTGTATAGTACTCCATGGTGTAAATGTACCACATTTTTTGTATCCATTCCTCTGTTGAGGGACAACTAGGTTCTTTCCAGCTTCTGGCTATTATAAGTAAGGCTGCTATGAACATAGTGGAGCATGTGTCCTTCTTACTGGTTAGAATATCTTCTGGATATATGCCCAGGAGAGGTATTGCTGGATCCTCTGGTAGTATTATGTCCAATTTTCTGAGGAACCGCCAAACTGATTTCCAGAGTGGTTGTACAAGCTTGCAATCCCACCAACAATGAAGGAGTGTTCCTCTTTCTCCACATCCTCGCCAGCATCTGCTGTTAGTTAAGTTTTTGATCTTAGTCATTCTGACTGTGTGAAGTGGAATTTCAGGATTGTTTTGATTTACATTTCCCTGATGACTAAGCCTGTTGAACATTTTGTAAGGTGCTACTCAGTCATTTGTTATTCCTCAGTTGAGAATTCTTTGTTTAACTCTGTACCCCAGTTTTTAATAGGGTTACTTGGTTCTCTGGAGAATAACTTCTTGAGTTCTTTGTATATATTGCATATTAGCCCTCCATCAGATTTAGGATTGGTAAAGATCTTTTCCCAATCTGTTAATTGCTGTTTTGTCTTATTGACAGTGCCCTTTGCCTTACAGAACCTTTGCAATTTTATGAGGTCCCATTAGTCAATTCTTGATCTTACAGCAGAAGCCATTGCTGTTCTGTTAAGGAATGTTTCCCCTGTGCTCATAAGTTCAAGGCTCTTCCTCACTTTCTCCTCTATAAGTTTCAGTGTCTCTGGTTTTATGTGGAGTTCCTTGATCCACTTGGACTTGAGCTTTGTACAAGGAGATAAGAATGGATTGATTCTCATTATTGTACATGGTAATCGCCAGTTGTGCCAGCACCATTTGTTGAAGTTTCTGTCTTCTTTTCACTGGATGATTTCAGCTCCTTTGTCAAAGATCAAGTGATCATAGGTTTGTGTATTCATTTCTGTGTCTTCAATTCTATTCCATTGATCTACCTGCCTGCCACTATACCAATACCATGCAGCTTTTTGTTTTGTTTGTTTTGTTTTGTTTTGTTTTGTTTTGTAATCACATTTACTCTGTAGTAGAGCTTGAGGTCAATGATGGTGATTCCACCAGAAATTCTTTTATTGTTGAGAATAGTTTTTGCTATCCTAGGGTTTTGTAATTCCAGGTGAATTTGCAAATTGTCCTTTCTATCTATGTGAGGAATTGTTGGAATTTTGATGAGGATTGCATTGACTCTGTAGACTACTTTCAGCAAGATTTTTACTTTGTTAATCCCACCAATCCATGAGCATGGGAGATCTTTCCATCTTCAGGCATCTTCGAATTCTTTCTTCAGAGACTTGAAGTTCTTATCATGCAGATCTTTCATTTGCTCAGTTAGAATTACACCAAGCTATTTTATACTATTTGTGACTATTGTGAAGAGTGTTGTTTCCCTAATTTTTGTCTCAGTCTGTTTATCCTTTGTGTAGAGAAAGGCCACTGATTTGAGTTAATTTTATATCCAGTTAATTCACTGAGGTTGTTTAATCAAGTTTAGGAGTCCCATGGTGGAATTTTTGGGGTCACTTATGTATAATATCATATCATCTGCAAGTAGTGATAGTTTGACTTCTTCCTTTCCAATTTCTATTCCTTTGATCTCTTTTTGTTGTCTAATTGCTCTGGTTAGGACTTCAAGCACTATATTAAATAGGTAGGGAGAGAGTGGGCAACCTTGTCTAGTCCATGATTTTAGTGGGATTGCTTCAAGTTTCTCTCCATTTAGATTAATGTTGGCTACTGATTTGCTGTATATTGTTTTTAATATGTTTAGGTATGGGCCTTGAATTCCTGATATTTTTAGGACTTTTATCATGAAGGGGTGTTTGATTTTGTCAAATGCTTTTTTAGTGTCTAATGAGATGATCATGTGTTTTTCCTTTGAGTTTGTTTATATAGTGGATTAAGTTGATGGGCTTCTGTATGTTGAACCATCCCTGCATCCCTGAGATGAAGCCCCCTTGATCAAGATGGATGATCATTTTGATGTATTATTGGATTTGGTTTGGAAGAATTTTATTGAGTATTTTTGCATCAATATTCATAATTCGTAAATTGGTCTGAAGTTTTCTTTCTTTGCTGGGTCTTTGTGTGGTTTAGGTATTGTGTTGGGTCCTGTATATGTAACCAGTCTGTTAGTCTATTATTTTTATTGGGGAACTGAGTCCACTGATACTAAGGAAAAGTAATTGTTGCTTCCTGTTATTTTTGTTGTTAAAGTTGGGACTCTGTTCATGCGGCTTTCTTCTTTTAGGTTTGTTATAAGATTACTTTCACATTTTTTCTAGTGCATAGTTCCCCTCTTGTGTTTGAGTTTTCCCTTTATTATCCTTTGAAGGGCTGGATTTGTGGAAAGATATTGTCTGAATTTGGTTTTGCCATGGAATACTTTGGTTTCTCCTTCTATAGTAATTGAGAATTTTGCTGGGTATAGTAGCCTAGGCTGGCATTTGTGTTCTTTTAGGTCTGTATAACATCTGTCCAGGATCTTCTGTCTTCCATAGTCTCTGATGAGAAATCTGGTGAAATTATAATAGGTCTGCCTTTACATGTTACTTGACATTTATCCCTTATTGCTTTTAATATTCTTTCTTTGTTTTGTGCATTTGATGTTTTGATAATTATGTGACAGGAGCAATTTCTTTTCTGGTCCAAACTATTTGGAGTTTTGTAGGCTTCTTGTATGTTCATGGGCATCAATTTCTTTAGGTTAAGAAAGTTTTCTTCTATAATGTTGTTGAAGATATTTAGTGGCCCTTTAAATTGGTAATTTTCCTTCTCTTCTATACCTATTGTCCTTAGGTTTGGTCTTCTCATTGTGTCCTAAATTTCCTGGATGCTTTGGGTTAGGATCATTTTGCATTTTGCATTTTCTTTTTGTTTTGCCCATGTTCTCTATGGAATCTTCTGCACCTGCGATTTTCTCTACTATCTCTTGTATTCTGTTGGTGATGCTTGCATCTATGGCTCCTGATCTCTTTCACAGGATTTCTATCTCCAGAGTTGTCTCTCTTTGTGATTTTTTTTTTTTATTGTCTCTACTTCCATTTTTAGATACTGGATGGTTTTGTTCAATTCCTTTACCTGTTTGGTTGTGTTTTCCTGTAATTCTTTAAGGGATTTTTGTGTTCCCTCTTTAATGGCTTTTACCAGTTTACCTGTATTCTCCTGTAATTCTTTAAGGGATTTTTGTGTTTCCTCTTTAAGTGCTTCTTCCTCTTTACCTGTGTTCTCTTGTATTTCTTTAAAGAAGTTATTTATATCCTTTTTATACTCCTCTACCAGCATCATGAGATATGATTTTAAATCTGAATCTTGTTTTTCCAGTGTGTTGGGGTATCCAGGACTTGCTGTGCTGGGAGTACTGGGTTCTAATGATGCCAAGCAGTGTTGGTTTCTGTTGGTAAGATTCTGCATTTGCCTTTAGTCTGCTAATCTCTGTTGTTAGATGCTATTGCTGTCTCTGGTTGGAGCTTGTTCCTCCTGTGAGTCTGTAAGTCTGTGTCAGCACTCCCTGGAGGCAACTCTTCCCTGGCAAGACCAGTGCACAGAGGGCTATTGAATAGCAACACCTCTTGGGTGTAGATGTAGGGCTGTAGGACCCTGTCCCAGCTGCTCTGTTGCTTCTGCAGCCTCTGCGCTCCTGGATGGTCCTGCCTTAGAGAGTCACCAGAGAGAAAATGGTGATCTCACCTGAGTCTTGACCACATTTATTAAAACATAATTTTATTTTAAAAAAATGAAAATTTAGCTTCCATTGTAACAGATCAGGAGTAAAAACGGGACAAATTTTAAATAAGAAATCATTTTATGTATGTATTTATAGTGCTAAAGAAGTAGAAATTATATTATTACATAGGTATTTGATACAGAGATCTATGTTGCATCAAGTGAAATGAATTCATTTCATTAGTAATAAGAGATTAACATATTAGGATCATTTACCTCAAATGCCATTCATCTAAGTGTAGTTATTAAAAAAATATATAAAGCATAAGCTAACAGTGCTGCAAAGAGAAATATGTAAATTCATAGTTAATGAATTGAATTAAGGTGTAAAGCCTTGTTTACTAATAATTTTAAAATGTAGCTCGATGAAAAGAAAACAAAACATCTATTTGATATTTACATTGACACTGTGCCCAATAGCAGCATGTTATACATTGTTTTCAAGGATAAATGAAAGTTTTCCTAAACCTGGCCATATTCTGGTCCCCAGACATTTCTCCAATAAATTGAAAAAGAATTCTGGCCATAGTAAAAGTAAGAGAGATTAACTTGAAGCTGTTTGTGAAACAATAAACTATTTTTCAGCTAAATTTTATGTTTCTCAGTAATGACTGAATCCATGTAGTTATTTTTGTTTTTGTTTTTTTGAAAAATGGTAAACAAAACTGATAGAAAAACCGAGAACCACACATCTGAACTGCTAAGATGCTGCAAAACCATTGCTGAGGATACTCTACAGCACTAAATTCCTATCCATGAAAATCAAAACCCTCATACTTTAAAGGGAAGCACTTACACATAAAATAAGCATAACAAAGGGTAAATAAGAACAAGATCAAAACATGCATCAAAAAAAAAAAAAAAAAACCACTGGCACAATCCACCAGCTTTTCATCAAATAATTATGCATAAAATCTAATTCTTATTCACTTTCCACCACAATGATTAAAGATAAACTACTTTAAAATGTAACAAAAATGATAGGAGAGTGATATGTATTATTCATTCCCATCTTCCCCTAGGCTAGACTATGAATCTATCACATTAATTCTTATGTGTATTATGAAATTTCTCCATTAGCACTTACATTGAAATTGGTGTGTATTTTGATATGTAATTTCTTCCTTCATGTCTAAGATATAAAATCAGAAAGTGAAGAACTTAAGCCCACTGTTCAGAGTTGAAATTCTAGTGTGCAATGTCAAGTCTCATTTTGTGAATGAGATGATAGTAGTCTGAATTAACCCATTTTCTTTTGTTTGTTTGCTTTTTGTTGTTGTTTTGCTTTTGTTTTATCTTTTACTTTAAATATATATATATATATATATATATATATATATATATGATTCTTAATTTTTTATTTTCAAATATTATCCTGCTTCTTGGTTTCCCCTCTGAAAACCCCCTATCCCCTTTTCCCTCCCCCTGCTCACCAACCCACCCACTCTAGTTTCCTGTCCTTGGCATTTCCCTATACTGAGGCATAAAACCTGCACAGGACCAAGGACCTCTCCTCCCATTGATGACCAACTAAGCCATCCTCCTCTATATATGCAGCTAGAGCCATGAGTCCCACCATGTGTTTTCTTTGGTTGGTGATTTAGCCCCAGGGAGCTCTGGATACATTTTGCCAAGATGGGGAAATATTTAAATATTTGTAGCTTCACCCGCTTTTTTATACAGAACATAGAGCATAGATTTCCAATTATTATATTATTAAAAATATTTGATATATGAAACAAATAATGAATTCAAGTTTTGCTGAAATTCTTTTATATCACTTTGTATATACAGGTTTTTAATAAAAATGAATTCAAATGAATCAGAACATGCTTGGAAAGATAATTTTAATTTGAAGCTATCAGGTTTTTATCTCAGTTAACATTATTATAGGCATTTCAGACAGCTAGGTGCTTTATACTTAAAGTCCCAGCCCTTGAGAGATTAAGGCAAAATAATTGCCTTGATTCAACGCCAGCCTGTGATACGTAGTAAATGCAAGGCTAGCCTGTGCTATAGAACAAACTGTCTTAAATACCAGGTTTTTCTTTTAAACTTAAACTTTTAGATGGATGAAACTAACTTGCTCACTGTAAATTATATTTTTTTTTTGTTTTATTTCCATCCATGAACTAGGTGTGCCCAACCCTGATAGTTATAGAGACTGGGGAGAAACAATGATGTTCAAGGTAGTATGGTTGTAGATGGGATTCTTTTCTAAATATCCTGGCTATCAAATATGAGAGTTTAGAGAATACAAGCATCAGAGAGCCATTAATAATGTAATATACATAGACCTTAGCCAAAATAAGAATTGATCTCTGAATTTGGTAAAGATAAAATAACTGATTAATATATTTTTTTGGAATGTGAGCTGTGAGAACTATCTGGCAATTCTAAAGCATTAGAAATCAGTTGTCAGCATTGATTGTAGTTTCTGTAGAAGCTGTGTCTGAAAAAAAATGTATCCACTAGGGAGGATAAATGTGGGATTTATCAAAACACACCAAATGCAAATGCAGTATTACATGATGTTGCTCTTTTCAATATGAATTTTACCATTGCATCTTTGAAGTTCTGATCAAAAGAATGAGACCAAATCATATGGCCATTGCAATTAGGAACACAGCTTCTTTTGGGGAAATAATGATAAGAAACACTACAAAGGAACCAATTAGTTAAATACTTTTCTCTTTGTAGAGGTAATATATTTTCATATTATTACTTAGGTTTCAGAAAATATATTCTTCAAAAACAACCAAATACAATATTATTTTAAGAAAATTATGCATGCCATTTATCCTAGTTTAGCTTAATATGGTGATAGAAATTGCAAAGGGTAGGGTAGATAATATGGATGTTAATAAAACAGTTTCCAAGGCAGTTAATGAAGGCATAGTCTATCTCTTATTATAATCCCTGGTCATTCTGAACAGAGATTCATCTGGAACAAGGCTTTATGCATGAAAACTGTAATAATATAACCACAGAATATAGCTTGTCTGATGGTAAATGAATCACACTGAAGGGTAATACCCACACACTGAACAAAGGTGAGCTAATGAATCCATGTATTACCAAACTTAAGAAGTGATTTCTAAATCTGCATTCAAAGATTATTCTGGTGAGAATAAATGTATATCCTGTGTCTGAATGTTTCAATGACTGAATGTTTCAATGTTAATTGACCTTTATTCTAGGATGCTTTTCTTGCAGACCTTTCAGTTGTACAAATTCAGTTTTGACTCCAAGTCTGTCTTTCCCATTCTGTAAGTACCTTTCTTTCTCAAACACGGAGCACATGCATGGTTTAATGCTATGGCACTTGTAAATGCTCTTTGGCATAGCTGATGCTGGACAGGGTACCTTTGAGTTGCTTTGCTTTTTATCTCCCTAGTTTCCACTTTGTGATACTTTCTCTGTATCCTCAGACAGTTTCTGAAGTGACTATTAAACCTTGTCAATTGATAACATATGCACTGCAGTGCATGGTATTCGACAGCTCTTCTCCCAACCCTCGATAGGCTGAGGCAGGACTTTTGTGTATTGTACAACATTCTGGAAAACACAGCGATTCTGTGTAATTATCCTGGGATAATAAAGTTGAATCTTGTATCAAGAACAAAAAAAATAAATTAATAAGCAAACAGTACTGTACCAAAAAAAGGAGATTCTAATCACTTATAAATGGAAGGATAAAGTTTAAAATTAGCAAATGCTATAGAATTCCTACTTTCACAGGAATGTGAGAGCTTACTGCTTCTATCTAAGAATAAGTTTACCAAGTTCTCACTTGGTATCATCATGAATAATTGTATAGATACAATAGCTGGTGAAATCAGCTATTGTATCTATAAAGCAAACAGAACAGAGATGAGAAGGACAAAGATCTGAGATCAACAATTTTCTTATGATGAAAATGCATGTGTTATGCACTACAAGATTGTGATAGGAATCTATTAGTTTCTAAGCTGTGGTCATGTGACTTAATGTTTCCAGTTATTAAATTAGCCACTTAGTCGTCCATATTTACTACTAAGAATGTGAAAATCAGTTAAATTTCCTCTATAAGGATTAGTTAAGCTCCACTAAGTGCACAAAGATGAACCTAATGCTCTAGGCTCACCTCATAAAGGAGTGAAACTCCAAGAACTTGCTTTTTTCTGATTCTCATTTGTGGATATATTACCACTCAGTGGGATTCACAATCAGGAGTTAAGAGTGGGGATACTCAGTGGTGCCTTCACCTTCACCCTTTCAGAGGAGAGGGGTGTATTGGAGGGAGGGATTTTGTGAGGGGAGACCAGGAGAAGGGGGCAGCAATCGGATGTAAAGTGAATAAATAAAGGGGAAAGGGAACAGAGCATTGTTCTCGACAACTGACTGATTTGTTTCCTAAAACTGACCATCTAATTGGAGATCTGTACAGTGTAAAGGCAAAACCACTGCAATAGTCAACCAAACATCGATAGTCTTTTTCATCTTAGATATCTTTGCATTCTTTTTTTTTCTTTCCATTTTTTATTAGGTATTTAGCTCATTTACATTTCCAATGCTATACCAAAAGTCCCCCATACCCACCCACCCCCACTCCCCTACCCGCCCACTCCCCCTTTTTGGCCCTGGCGTTCGTTCCCCTGTTCTGGGGTATATAAAGTTTGTGTGTCCAATGGGCCTCTCTTTCCAGTGATGGCCGACTAGGCCATCTTTTGATACATATGCAGCTAGAGTCAAGATCTCCGGGGTACTGGTTAGTTCATAATGTTGATCCACCTATAGGGTTGCAGATCCCTTTAGCTCCTTGGGTACTTTCTCTAGCTCCTCCATTGGGAGCCCTGTAATCCATCCATTAGCTGACTGTGGGCATCCACTTCTGTGTTTGCTAGGCCCCGGCATAGTCTCACAAGAGACAGCTACATCTGGGTCCTTTCGATAAAATCTTGCTAGTGTATGCAATGGTGTCAGCGTTTGGATGCTGATTATGGGGTGGATCCCTGGATAAGGCAGTCTCTACATGGCATTCTTACAACAAGCCATTAGATCCCATGCCCTCATCCTTATAGGTCAGAGGGCAGAAGAAGGGGGAATGAGTTCCCCTTCTCCCACAAGTTATATTTTATTATAGATTTAAAGTTTATCAGTGAGTGCATATCATGTGAGTTCTTTTGTGATTGGGTTACCTCACTCAGGATGATGCACTCCAGGTCCATCCATTTGCCTAGGAATTTCATAAATTGATTCTTTTTAATAGCTGAGTAGTACTCCATTGTGTAAATGTACCACATTTTCTATATCCATTCCTCTGTTGAGGGGCATCTGGGTTCTTTCCAGCTTCTGGCTATTATAAATAAGGCTGCTATGTGGAGCATGTGCCCTTATTACAAGTTGGAACATCTTCTGTATATATGCCCAGGAGAGGTATTGCAGGATCCTCAGGTAGTACTATGTCCAGTTTTCTGAGGAACTGCCAGACTTATTTCCAGAGTGGTTGTAACAACTTGCAATCCCACCAACAATGGAGGAGTGTTCTTCTTTCTATATTTATATTAATTGCCTATATACAATTGTTTTCTCTGTATTGTTGAGACCAATAAGCCCAGATTATTACTTTACTGGGAACTTTAGGCTTTAATTACTTTAAATAAAAATTCAAAAATTGTAATCAATTAGTTTCAAATGATTCTATGACTTCAAGCATACTTTTAAGATTTTTTAAAATTAATTAACATTTTGAGGATTTTGTGCACAATTATACTATATTTTCCTCATTTCTTCCTTCCTCCCTCCCCACTTCTAATGCTTTCATACATGAAACACTAATCTCTGGGGCTAGAGAGATGGCTCATCAGTAAGAGCACTGGCTGCTCTTCCAGAGGGCTTGAGTTCAATTCCCAACATCCACATGGTGGCTCACAACCATCTGTAATGGGATTCAATGCCTTCTTCTGGTGTGTCTGAAGACAGTGACAATGTACTCACATACATAAAATAAATAAATACTTTTTAAAAAAGCAACACCAATGTCATAGCAACTTACTGATCCTCTGATTCTTAAATCCTTTTACTCCTTCTTTTGCAATGTTCCCAAAGCCTTCTATGTGGAAGTTGTTTTCTACATATATTCATTGGGACTATCCATACTGCTATAATGGAGTAAAAGAAAATTCAAACCTTTTTGTCTCCTTAATTGAAGTCATCTACTAAATTCTAAACACACCTGTCGAATCCAGCAGGTTTTCATTGAAGTTTTCTTAGTATGAGCAAATACTTGATTAAAATGTAATTAAAGTCTATTTTTAAATGAAATTCAGATAAACTGGAATGCATTGAATGGTGGAGTTGTTACTTTTTTATTCTCAGATGTATTGATATGTTACTAGAGTTTGTTAATTTGAATAGATTCAAAACAATACACACCAGCAATGCTTGCCATCCAGTGTATCCTCTCTAATTTCTACAGTGGTTGTCTCTTTGATGCCTCACATCCATCAAACAACAACAAAAACCTGAAGAATCCTGGTGCCAATTTCTTCAGGTGACATCCACCAATTTTTGATTTTCAAAGCTCTTTGCAACAGAGCCTATCAACTTCAAAAAATGTGGAATATGTGCTAAATCTATACATCCAAGTAGTCTGCCTGGCCCCTACTTGAATAGTAATCCTAGAGACTCTTTCAAATATACTCAGATAGAATGTGTAGATGAATTTTTTATTGTATTAGGTATGCAGATGTTAGAGACTCTTTAGATGTTTGTCACTGGGAATAAAGTGTAGAATAAGCATAAATTAACCATTATGGATAAAATAGAAGTTACCATCTAGTCTATTACAAAAATTATAAACATTTTTTTAAAAATAAGGTAAAGTATGCAGTAGGTTTTCTTTTACTGTATTAAGAAGACAATATTTGAGTAGGAGTGAAAAAATATAGCTAATGTTATTAATTTCATATTTTTAAACAAAACAAAACATTACATTGAACAGACTACTGCAGAAGTCTTTGATTTAGCTGAGATACTTTTCCCAAAGTTATTTTGTTCTCTTTATTTTTTTTTCCATCACGTTCATAGCAGGCTATGAATGTGAACTAGGAATCCAGTTGGCAACTAGGTATACTTATGAGCTAGGATATTTATTTGATAAGTAAATTATGCTAATAAATTATATTATCTAAGACAACAAATAATCCCCAAATTATAGTGGTTTTAAAAACTGAAAGCATAATTTATTTGCAGCATAATTCCAACTGGTTAAAAATAGGATGCAGATTTTTAAAGGGAAAAATTTGGTTAAACAATACTGAATATGACCGACATTAGTTATTTTCCTGCTTGTTTCTGTACTTTTAGTGTTTCATTTAACTTATCTACTTCAAATTTATAAATGGATGCAAGCACTGAGTAACTGAAAGTTTACATTAGAACAGTGCTTCCTAGTTTGAACTGAGATCCAGAATCACTTTAATTTTAAAAGGCAGACACATCAGCCCAAGAGCAGGTCCTGGAAATACACACACCAGCATCAGCCCAGGATCCTGTTTTTATAGTGAATGATGTGTTAACTAAAAACATGTTGTGATTATATGTTTCTGCACCATGATGGCCTACTGCCGCAGAATTCGGCCTCATATAAAAAGCTCTCTTTCTTAAAAACAGAGAACAAACAAGAAAATAAACAGTCCTATTGCTGCCTAGAACATGCAATTTATTTAGACCCCGAAGTTGGCATAGAAATAATTAATTGAGGATATTTAAAATACCAAAATAGCATTGCTTGTAGTTTAGAGAATGTCAAAATGAGAGATGAATAAGAAAATATGTTGGGAGAAATGAAAAGAGACTGATTATGAGTTAATCAAATTCAGCCCCATTTCTGACTTCTTAATTCAGGGTCAAAGTTTTTCACATAAACAACTGACCAGTGACAATAAGATCATACCTCTAGACCACAGTCATAAAAGAATCAATTATTCAGAGGAGATGCAATAAACAGAAAGATGCCAATCTTGAGAACTGTACATTTGAGGACATTGTGAAAGAGAATGTTTGAAATGCATTTAAATACATCAAATTTCCCAGAGAAAGGATGGGCTAGGGATGGCTCTGGTGAGACATCTGAAAGAATGGTTATTGTCTGACAATCTGACAGTGACAAATGCAGGTTGAAATACAGAAAAACAGAAACTTTTTCATTGTTCCCCCAAACACAAAATGCTGCAGTCAGTTGAGATATAGTTGACAGTTTACTTCCATGCTGGCCACTTTTTGTCAACATGTCACAAGCTGGCGTCAACTAGGGAGAGAGTAACTCAGTTAAGGAGTTGCCTCCATCCCATTTTCCCTGAGTATGTCAGTAGGGTATTTTCTTGCTTAATGATTAGTGTTATTGCCCCAGATTAGTGTGGACATAGTCACCCATGGGCACATGGTCCTGGGACATATAAGAAAACAGGGTGGGTAAACCTGTGAGCAGTGTTCTGTACTGTCTGTTTGAGTTTCCACCTCTGGATTTCTGCCTTGCATTCCTGCATTGTCTTCCCTTAACAAGAGAAACAGCCTGTAAGCCATATAAACCATTTCTTCCCTCAAGTTGCTGTGATCACTGTTTTATCACAGCAATGGTGACATTGTTAGATAAAGCAACCACAAAACTAAATATAGATCCCAGGCCCTGTGCAAGAGTGGCAGGGAATGTTTGCTGTGTAGGTGACACATAGACAATCACCCAAGAAATAATCGTTCACATTGTAGGTAAACACACTGCAACCCAGCCCAGGAAACCAGACCATAAATACTGGTAAACTTTGGTAGGATTTCAAATTTTTATGTGCTGTTTAGGCTTTGTTATTTTAAATTTAAGAAATTAAAATATTCAAGTGTTATTTTATAATATACTTCCCTGGCAACTGAAGTTCAAGACAATTTAATACCTATCATCTTCCTGACATGAAAAAAATGAAGCAGATATTAGACAGTTAGAGAGGGATCCATACAAAGCAATTATTCAAAAAGTGGGGTTCACAAACTTTTTGGGAGAACTGTCAAATCTCTCCTTGACTCTGTGACCAACAGGACAAAAGACCCTGACTGAACTGTCAATATGAAATGAAAAACAAGGCTCAGACAAAGGAAACAAACACAAAACCAAAGTCTTCTCCCAAAGAACTTGGTTTTTTAAAAATAATGCAGTTATTAGAAATACAAAGAAACGGAAATGTACCCATTGTCATGAGACAATGTGATCAATTATGGTGATCTGAGAAAGGAGAAACTATTGCATTCTGCACAGAGGGTGTCAAAACAGCTTTATAACTGGATTCAAGATGATAAATGTAAATTTGTCAACTAAATAAACTAAATAAATATAAACTGGAAACACACACACAGAGATAGAGAGAGATAGAGAGAGAGAGAGAGAGAGAGAAAGTTTGAGAGAGAGAATGTGAATGAATCAATGGATATTCTAGAACTTGAATCCTTTTAGTAATTTAAACCTGGATATACCTAGTGGTGGGAAATTTTTTTTTTTTTTTAGATATTTTCTTTATTTACATTTCAACTGTTATCCCCTTTCCTGGGTTCCCCTCTGAAAACCCCCTATTCCCTCCCTCCTCCCCCTGCTCACCAACCCACCCACTCCTGCTTCCTGGTCCTGGCATTCCCCTATACTAGGGCATTGAGCCTTCACAGGATCAAGGGCTTCTCCTCCCATTGATGACCTACAAGGCTATCCTCTGCTACATATGCGGCTGGAGCCATGGGTCCCTCCATGTGCACTCTTTGGTTGGTGGTGATGGAAACTTAGAAGTAGTAAATTGTGTTGTTATAACCCCACAGCTGGCTGTGTAGTCTGGCTGTGAAGAACAAGTGGGTTAAGAGTTTGTTGGTGAGAAGACATGTAAGCACGTGATAAGGTAGGCCAGATTTGTTTGGGGATGGAAAGCATGTGGTTGTAGGAAAGAGTGTTCTATGTTCCAATAAAAGACTGGTCATATTTAAGTAGTAAGAAAGTTGGTAAAGGAATAGTCAAAATTAATCGGATAAAAATATAGTTTTCTTTCAGGGTGCGGTAATCTAGTATGTTAAACATGCTCCAATGAGTATCCCACACCCAGAACTGTGTCGAAAAAAAGAAGAGTTGATGGGATACTAACTTCTTCTGAAAAAGGACCCAAAAGGACATGCATGGAATATATTCACTGATCAATTAATATGAGCCAAAAAGCACAGTATACCCGTGATACCACCCACAGATCATAAGAAGTTTAACAAAAGAAAGGCCCAAGTGAGGATGCTTCAATCCCACTTAGAAGGTGGAATAAAATAATCAATGGAAGATGAGGAAGGGAAGAAGGGACCTGGATGAGAGAGCTGAGGGAAGGGAATATGGAGACAAGATCTTGTATGGAGGGAGACAGGAGAGAAGCCCAGGGGGAGCAGGAGAATGAATACAAATATGCCAGTTGCTAGGGCTGGGGGGTCAGAGTCAGCCTCTAGAAAGTCACAGAGACCTGGGATGTGAGAGGCCTCTAAGACTCAATAGGGATGACCATAACCTGATATGCCCAACAGTATGGAGTTAGACCCTGAAGAAACCACCTCTAATACATAGACAGGACCCCAGGCAGAGGGATGGGTCACCAACCCACCTTCAAATGTTTTGACTCAGAATTGTTCCTGTCTAAAAGAAATTCAGGGACAAAATTGGGCCAGAGACTGAAGAAAATGGCATCTAGTGACTGGCTCAACTTGAGATCCATTCCATGGGCAGGCACCAAATTTTACAATTACTGATGCCATGTTGTGCTTGCAGAAAGGAGCCTACCATAGCTGTCCTCTGAGAGGCTCTACCAGCAGCTGACTGAGACAGATGCACATACCTACAGTCAACCATTGGACTGAAGTCAGGGACTCCTATGAAAGAGTAGGGGGAAGGATTGAAGGAGCTGAAAGGGATGTCAACCCCCACAGAAAGACCAACAGTAACCACTAACTCAGACCCTCTGGGGAGCTCCTGAAGACCAAGCCGCCAAACAAAGACAAATATGGTATGAGTCATATCCTCTGGCACATATGTATCAAAGGACTGCCTTGTCATGAAAGAGAATGTGTCTAACCCTGTAGAGACTTGATGCTGGAGGTAAGGGGGATGTGGGGAGGGATGAGCTGAGGGATGGGTGGATGGGTGAGAACATGTCGGGGGAGGAGTTGGGGAACAACTTCTCAGAGGCAAAGAGGATGGGAAGGGCATAAAGAATTCTTGGGGGGGACTAGAAAGGGGGCAAAATTTGGAATGTAAATAAACAAAACAATAAAAATGGTACACAAAGACTTTGGGGAATTAAGAGGTGAGGGCAGATCTAAAAGGAGTTAAATAAAAAGTTGGGGTGAATGTGATAAAAATACATTTTCTGAAATTACCCAAGAGCTAGTAAACATAATCTTAAAAGGAAAAGAAACACAGAGAAACATAGGATAGAAAAGGACTATGTGTAAACTATCATATGTACAAAAAGAATAAAAAGATAATATACATACCAAAAGTGGAACGAAAAAATAAGATTTGGAGACTTAATTCATCAGGAGACAGAATCTGCTCATAGTTGGTAAAGAGTACTTTTAAACTAAGCTATGAGGATGAAGGCACAAAGACAGTGTGTGTGTGTGTGTGTGTGTGTGTGTGTGTGTGTGTGTGTGAGAGAGAGAGAGAGAGGGAGAGAGAGAGGGGGGGGGGAGATAGAGATAACTTTACTGGGTAAAATAAAAGAATATAAACAGTAAACGAACATATAAATCAGTTTTTCAAGTTTTCCATGTTTGCAGAGATCCCAAAATTCTTGGTGTGACTACTTAGACAGAGCTACACTTTCTCATTGTGTTTCCCTGGTTTACTCTGCAGACAACTCATACTAGATCATTAGATCCCAGTTCTAGTTTGATAGGAACTCTGTGAGATACTATTAAGCAAAGCTCTTATTAAAAATGAAATTATAGGAACCTTCACTACTGGCATAATACTACATGCCCTTAATCCCAGGGCTCTGAAGGCAGAGGCAGGCTTTGTGTGCAGTAGGAGATGTGTATTGATAGCCCCCACCTCTTGGGAAATTATTATGGATTATATCTGAAGCAAATAGCACTCTCAGATTTTCCTTGACCCTGTCGTATGTACCAGCATGTGCCGTATCCACTGGTCCTGAACAGTTTCTGAAATGAATCAAGTTCTCAAAAAAAGTTACTGAAAGGTAAAGTTGTTTATTTTGCATATATTTTTGAATACTTGAAGATCTATGTTCAGAATACTTTTATCATATTGGGGTAAAATCCAAATGCAAGCTACTGTCACAATTTACAGAAAAACGGAGACAGCAGAATCCAAATGGGTCTCATCACAACAGGTAGGCAGTTCCTTGTAGATACTTGAGAATTGTGAATATCCTGCTAGCAGCCCTTTCAAATTCCTATCTCAGTAATTTAGAAAAGGGCAAAGTACCCTATTTTAGTTACTCTGTAAATGTAAACCTAAGATGAATTTGTGTTATTGCTTGTGTGAATGAACGTTATATATGGCATCACTGTGGCATTTGGTTCTAACCTCTACTTATGGTGCTTTAATAGCCAGAAAATGTAGGTAATGAATAGAAAGCTTAAGACTGCCAACATTGCTAATCAAAACAAAAGATAATTCAGGGTAACAGATAAATGTCTGATTCTTAGCTCATATAGCAAATAAATTCTAAGCATGAGAAACAGTAATTAAAGTAATCCATTTAAAATTGATGGCTTCAATATGCAGAGAGTATATCTCTTGATTTAGCATAAGTCCATCAGCGTGACTTATTGAAACCAAGATTGAACAGACATTCACTAGGGCTTACTCAGCTCTTAGTCCATTAATCATGCCACAAAATACCCTATAAGAAAGCCATGTGAGAATTCTGAGTTTTTCATTTTTCTATCATATTCAACTATTCCTAGCCTTAGGTAGTTTTCTTGTCAAGAAATTCAGTATGGTGTTTTATTAGTTTGTACCCATGCCTACAAGTATTATTTTATCTTTTCTGCTGTGTGCATTTCCTTTAGGATGTATGATACAATTTGGTATAGAGATAATGGAAAAATAACTTAATTTATTTGAAACTATGTTTGAAGGGCGGGAGAAATAAATATGAATCTTACTTTTCTCTCTAGCCTTATTGGACCCTCTGGAAACCAGGAAAAATAGTGGAATGTGTTTTTCAACTCTTGTTGTGGTAATAGTTCAGTTTAGAGGTCATATTTGAGGTGCTGACTTTATCAGTACAACTCAGAATTAAGTTGGGCACAATGATTCATTGTGGCAACTTACGTTAATGAACATGAAGTCATTGAAAGATGTCCAATCATGGCCAGAATAGCTTCTCTTCTTCCTAAACGCCCTATATCTATTTATCTCTACTTCAAACAGCTGATTAAAATCATGACCTAGGTTTTTCTAATTCCAATAATCTTAGATCAAAGATATTCTTGTTCTCTTCATGTATATGTATGATACACACACACACACACACACACACACATATATATATGATCATGTATATCAGAATGAATATAGATACATATCTCAATACTAGAAGGAAAATAATTCTCCAAGAGCTAGTGGGTGCTATAACGCATAAGCTATAGATGACAAATGTTTCAATTCACATTCTTAATTGTTCTACTTTCATTCATACCTAAGAACAGATATGCAGCAATTTTAGGTAGTTTATTATTTGAGGAACTCTTAGAAATATCCAAGATACAGTAAAATAATTCTCATCTTGAAATTATATTTAAATTAATCTTGTATTAATTGTAAGATGTTTAATGATATACTTTTAAGGCCAGATCAAACATTCCATGAGAACTCTACCCCTATCCACAATCTCAGCCTTTGAAAGCTCACTTCCTTTGTATTTTCCTGCTGTCAATCAGACATCAAAGGTTTCAAGCATCTCATCCCAGCCTCTTCTGTTACGCAAAATGAAGAAGCATCTCTGAAAGGTGACCTTTTGATTGTGTCCATTCACAGTATTCACTAAATATTGTGCTAGGATCAGAGATAGTCTTCACTCACAAGCTCTATGCTACCATTAATGAGTAGGTCTTCACAGTAAATTGTTCTGAATCTGTCAATAGTATTTCCTCTAGAAATGTTGACTCTATGGTCACCATTTATTGATTATCTATCTTTCATCCCATGTCTCATACATGATTAAACCATGTACAATTTGAAAATGATCCCTTTTCCCTCCTTTGATGTGGAGAATAGCAGTTCAACTCTGTCCTGTTGTGGAGCCTCGTGTCAGAAGTCACTGCACATTCTCTCTACCTACTCTTCCAACTTTACCTGCCACTTGTTTGACTTGGCAGTTTTTCTTCCCCATAAGTGTCACTTCTTATTTCAGGAACCAGTAATTGTAAACCATTACAGTTTAACAATTATCTGTATTTGGAAACTCAAGATCATATTTTTCAATGTGACTCATACTTTCAAGCACAAAATTAAAGTTAAAATATATGCTTTGTGATTCCTGGCCAAGTAATCCAACATATTTTTACTCTATTGTAGGCAGTTAGAATAGTCAAAATACTGTTATACATGCAAATATTCATCAAATTGTAAAACCCAGTGTGAAAATCCATACATGCAACACTTACACACACACAGGAGCATGCACAAATACACATATATGAGGATATTCTAAATCAAAAGGAGTCTCACTTTACTCAGACCTTTAATAGACTTAATACTGTCCATAATACTTTGGAGTGTAAATCATCATTACTACATCTAAAGATTTAAATAAAAATCTTTCCTATAAACACATTCACAGACAATCACCAAAATGCTATTTGTACAGCCGTATAATAATTTCTTTATCTATTTCTTAATATTTACAATTAACAGTTGCCAACAGTTAGATACCACTTAACAACACAGAGGGCAGGAGAAAAGTACAGGTGTTTGGAACTATAATGCACATGTATTTCTGCTAATACATTAAAAAATTAAAGTAAACTTCCAATTTCCAGGTAGTAAAAGATATTCTGTACTTAATTCCAATACACAGTCTTAATATAAAAAATTTGTCTTTATTCATTAATTCATGTTTATAGTTTTTCAACAGTCTGATAAAAAATATAGTATGTTCAATATTTTTCAATACGTTTTGCTTTTGAAGCTCATAGGTGTAAGTAGGATTCCACAGTTTAACAGTAAGGACAAGAAGCTTGTTTGCCTATACTCATTTAGACCTATAAGTTCCACAAGTGGACAAAAGATAAATTCGAAACAATATGCCATTATGACACAACTGATCGAATGTTCTGCCTAAATGTTAACATAGTACTCACATGCAGAGCTGTGTTTAGAAACTCCTGTAAGCCACTAAATAACTCTGATATAAATTACATTTAAAAAACATATATGTATGTTACATATATGTGTTATATATATGTATGTATATATATATATATATATATATATATATATATATAACATGTATAGAAAATAAAATGTTAATTAGTATGTTGTTCAGCAAATTTTTTTTGGAAACAGCCTTTACAAAATGGTATATATGAATGTGTGTGTGTGTGTGCATATATATGTATGTTACATATATATGTAATATATATGTATATAATATATATATATATATATAATTACAAACATGTATAGAAAATAAAATGTTAATATGTATGTTGTTCAGCAATTTTTTGTGAAACAGCCTTTACAAAATGGTATATATGAATGTGTGTGTGTGTGTGTGTGTGTATGCACACTTATATATTTAAGCAAATATAAATACTTTGCATGATAGGTTAATAAATTTTTTCAGGATAGAACAAAAATTGTGTTTTCTTACCCTCAGGGTGTTTTATAAATGTGTATTATAAATTATACCGTGAATTGGTTTTATATTAGCTTGGGAGTAGATATAAAGAGCAAAACATGCAAATTTCCTTTTAATGTAATAATAATTTTTCAATAAAAGGGATAAAAATTCCCATGTTGAAATAATTTTATGGAAAGCTACTATTTTATAAGCATTTGCATACTCTATAAATTAGAATAAATAAACTTTATCCTGTGAAAAACAAACAAAACAATGAAATACAAATAATAGATACTAAAAATTAATTAACTGAGAATTTCCTTGGTCTTATATATTGTTTTATTAGGCCTAATTTACTATAAGTCAGTATAGCTAAATAAAGAAAAAACAAAAAATATATTCCCAAATTACCACCAATCATTTTAGGAGGTCCATGACATTACTAATAATAAATTTATTGATAACCTAACCCATAATGAACTTATATCACAAAATAACAAATATTTTATTTACATACAATTTTAATATTTTTGAAACACCTCACCTACGCTGAGTGAGCTAATGTTAATAAAACAGGAAAATGTTTCTCCACTTTACCACCATACCGTTTGTTAAATATAGTGAGGCAGTTGTGAGTCAAGTTTCCTTATGCAACATTCTATATATTCAGAAATTATATCTCAACCTATCTGTAAACATCAAACACCTTCTCGTACAAAAATGCAAATTGCATGCACTTCAAAGTAACTTTTAAAATTAAAATATATCATTTCTAGATTTAGACTGAAATTATTTTCAAAATTACCCTGATCATTCATCTGAGAAATGAGCCTACACAGATTGGGCGGCTGGCCTCATCTAACAGACTCAAGTGTAAAAGACATCTCACTTCTCTTACAGTGTAATCCTCACACCATAAGCTTTCATCAGGCTTGAAACACAACTGTCAGTTCTCAAAAGATTAGTGATTTGGAATTTAGGTTTTGCACAAATGTCAACATTGGCAGATGGCAGACTAGAAGTTTCTGTGCAATTTAGTAAGTAAATGAAAGGAATCAAGGCAGCAAAGGAGACGCTTTACAGAAAGAAGGAGAAGAACAATGAAAAACAAAATAATCTGGAAAGAAAGATAAAAATATGGGGAGAGAGCCATGCAGAGAAAAGTAGGTAACAGTCCTCAACAATGCCACTCAAGACAGGAACATAACTGACTGTATGAGCAAGGTGACCAGAAAGCACAGGCATTTCTGGTAATAAAACCACACTGCAACAGCCTCTGTTATAGCAACCTACAGTTTCTTTAAGATTAGAATCCACTTCAGAGTTTTGGTCTAAAAGTAACTTTTTTTTGCATAACAACTTAGCTTTAGAGAACAATCCATTTAATCGATCATCCTATCTTAGAGTATTATTTGTTTGTTTGTTTATTTATTTGTTTGTTTGTTTGTTTGTTTGTTAGATATTTTCTTTATATACATTTCAAATGCTATCCTGAAAGTTCCCTATACCCTCCCTCCGCCCTGCTCCCCTACCTAACCACTCCAGCTTCTTGGCCCTGGCATTCCCCTGTACTGGGGCATATAAAGTGTGCAATACCAAGGGGTCTCTCTTCCCAGTGATGGCCAACTAGGCCATCTTCTGCTACATATGCACCTAGAGATATGAGCTCTGGGGTTGCTTGTTAGTTCATATTGTTGTTCCACCTATAGTGTTGCAGACCCCTTCAGCTCCTTGGGTGCTCTCTCTAGCTTCTCCATTGGGAACCCTGTGTTCCATCTTATAGATGACTGTGAGTATCCACTTCTGTATTTGCCAGGCACTGGCATAGCCTCATATGGGACAGCTATAACGTGGTTCCCTTCAGCAAAATCTTACTGGCATATGCAATAGTGTCTGGGTTTGGTGGCTGACTATGGGATGGATCCCCAGGTGACGTGGTCTCTGGATAGTCCATCCTTTCATCTTAGCTCCAAACTTTGTCTCTATAACTCCTTTCATGGGTATTTTGTTCCCTATTCTAAGGAGGAATGAAACATCCACCCATTGGTCTTCCCTCTTCTTGATTTTCTTGTGTTTTGCAAATTGAATCTTGGGTGTTCTATGTTTCTGGGCTAATATCCACTTATCAGTGAGGGCATATCTAATGACTTCTTTTATGACTGGTTACATCACTAAGGATGATATCCTCCAGATAGATCCATTTATCCAAGAATTTCATAAATCCATTGTTTTTAATAGCTGAGTAGTACCCATTGTGTAAATGTACCACATTTTCTGTATCCATTCTTCTGTAGCAAAGCTTCTATAAGGCAAAAGACACTGTCAATAAGACAAAAAGGCCACCAACAGATTGGGAAAGGATCTTTACCAATCCTAAATCTGATAGGGGACTAATATCCAATATATACAAAGAGCTCAAGAAACTGGACTCCACAAATTCAAAGAACCCCATTAAAAATGGGGCTCAGAGCTAAACAAAGAATTCTCACCTGAGGAATACCGAATGGCCGAGAAGCACCTGAAAAAATGTTCAACATCCTTAATCATCAGGGAAATGCAAGTCAAAACATCCCTGTGATTCCACCTCACACCAGTCAGAATGGCTAATATCAAAAATTCAGGTGACAGCAGATGCTGTCTAAGATGTGCAGAAAGAGGAACATTCCTCCATTGTTGGTGGGATTGCAAGCTTGTACAACAACTCTATATTAGAGTCTTATGATCAGAACTCATTTTGAAAAGGGACCTATCATATGAGGCTGAATTACTTTTGGGACCTGAAAACAAAGACGAATCACAAGGATGGATCTGGAAATGGCCAGCTGTGGTGAATAAGCCAAAAGACAAGAAGAAAAAGTTGTAGAGAAGCAAGAACCTGAAATAGACCCTGTAAGGAATTTAAGGAACTAGGACTGTGGGAAGTCAGTTGTTAGTGGCCCCACCTCCAAAGGGAAAGAGCAAGGCTTTCTAGGCATATGGTTTCTGGCTGCCATCCCCGAGCAGATGCTAGCAGACTACTCAGTTTCAGCTATAGCCTCTATATCACCTGAGGGTAATGAAAGGGTCTAGACCTTTCATTGCTCAGACTGAGACTGATAATTGTTTCCTCCCCTTGACTTCAAAAGGATATATTTTTTTATTAGTGTGAAACATTTTCTCAACTTTGAGTTACACTATAAATGGAACACTCAAGAGACTACTAAAGGTACATTTGCATAAAAATGTAAGACCTATCCAAATCAACAAATCAGCATATCTCAACACAGAAACAGTGGACTTATGTACTTCTATGCTGATGCTGAGGATACAAATTAGTTCAGCTATTGTAGTAATAAAAATGAAGGTGATTTTAAAAACTAGAAGAAACATCAAAGATTCAAAGCCATAGAGTAACATAAATAGTTTGAATAGTTTCTCTGCATGCAGTGATAAAGCTCCCTACAAGAGCAAATTAATGCTATCGAACATAACCTCCAAGCACAGGAAATCTTTCTTTAAGTTTGTTGATCTGTAAAGTTCAAGGGACTCCAAAAACAATAGAAGTTACTGCCTTTGTCCTGGTTGCCTCCCACTATTTGAAAATAAGACTGTGTTATATAAAACACCATGAACACTGGGTTGAGACCTTGGAGAAATTAAATTGGAACTGACCAAGAAGCCTCCATTCTCAGAAATAGCTCTCATAGGACCAAAAAGCCTTATGCATATTTCTAAGGGAGAAAAGAAACCAGCAGTTCTTCCCAGCTGGGGTGTTTATGAACCACCACAATGACCGTTCCAGCAAGATATCTCCAAATCTGCAATCTTGACCCATATCTTGGTGGCAACCAAGAGCTTCTAATTGGATTTAAGCCTAGCCAAATATCCATGGACAATCGGGTAATGGGCATGAGAGATGCACTTACTGCCACTCTCCTAAGTTAGTTCAATGTCTAACTATTCTATATGTGTATCCTTCAGACAACCTACAGATAGGTGTAATTCTCTTCATCAAATAAGCTACTTTTTTGGTAGATTGATTTTATCACAGAAATCCATAAATGGTCAACATTCAGAGAATAACTGACCATGCAGTACCCAATTTTTATTAATACATCTACAACACAATCGCTATACCTAAGGTTTAGGGAATATAACAGAAGAGGGAGTAGAAAGATATGAAGACCCAGAGGAGAGGGGTGTCTGTTTTGAGATGGTGTATCCAATATGAGGCAGTGAGGCTGCACCTATGAAATTTCAAAACTATATTTGCTATGTAAAACACGTACAACAACAACAACAACACTAGTTAACATGCCAAGTTGGGAGAGAAGAAAATCTCACATGGCCCTATATCCATATGAAGCTCTATGGGCAACTAAAGGCCCTGAAAGAGGGAGAATCAGTCTTCTTCAAGGAAAAGTCTCATTCATGACTGGTTACCCAAACCTAAATGGTCAATGTATACACACACACACACACACACACACACACACACACACCACACACACACACACACACACACACACATACACACACACACACATATATATATATGTTATAATATATATATATATATATATATATATATTATAACACATATATATATATATGATGTTATGTATTTGATCAGTGGGGTAGTGTAATGATAAGAGTAGAAGAAAGTGGGTAAAAATGGAGTAAATATAGCACTTGTCTTAGTTAAGGTTTTACTGCTGTGAACAGACACCATGAACAAGGCAACTCTTATGATGAAACCATTTAATTGGGGAGGGCTTACAGGTTCAGAGGTTAAGTCCATTATTACCAAGGTGGGAGTATGGAAGCATCCAGGCAGACATGGTACAGGAGGAGCTGAGGGTTCTATGTCTTCATCTGAAGGCTGCTAGCAGAATACTTGCTTCCAGGTAGCTAGGATGAGGGTCTTATAGCCCACACGCACAGTGACACAATTACTCCAACAGGGCCACATGTCCTAATACTGCCACTTCCTTGGCCAAGCATATACAAACAATCACAGTATATGCAATTCTCAAAAGCTGAAAACAAATAAACAAACAATACAATATCAGTCTGAAGCTGAGGAAAAGGGTTATAAAATGCTGTTCTCTGGATATAGTCTGATTGTCACACACTGAAACACACACCAGCTATGGTTATCTACACAAGACCAGACAGTTATAATTTCCAAATGAAGGGAGGAGCATTTCCTAATGCCCCAATTCCAGCTAAAGCACTATAGTCATGTAATGTTTTGTTGGGGTGAGGGAGAGCTATTTTATTTGAGGATGTGGCTTTGGTAAACCACACTTTCAAGTGTATAATCCCACACAAATGTGCATTATACATATTAGCAGCACTCTGTGTGTGTGTGTGTGTTTGTGTAAATATATATATATATATATATATATATATATATATATATATATATGTGTGTGTGTGTGTGTGTGTGTGTGTGTGTGTGTGTGTGTGTGTTTCTATATGTATATATATATTTGCATATATACATTCATGCATGTATACATACATACATACATGCAGTGGACATGAAGTTGGGAAGGAATGATATGAAAGAATTTGAGCAGAATAGGTATGATCAAGATACATTGTATACTGTACAGAATTTACAAATAATAAATAATTAAATCATTAAATAAGTAAATTCACACAACCTATATCAAGGTAAGATTATAACAAATTTCTATGTGAAAACTGACTTTATGATTACTATGTTTATATAACAAATGTTTTGACTACAATAAATGTTTATTTCCCACATTAAAAATAATCATGCATAAATATTATTACCTAAATTATAATGGTATTTGGAGCAGGATGTGTGAAAAGGGATTATATCAAAAAAAGCTCCAGAGGCCCCCAATGCCATGTTTCTGAAAAGATGAACTGTTGGAGTGGAGGAAAGCCATGAAACAGGCTTTACCTAGTCTCCTGAACTGTTACCATCTAGATTTCAGACTCCCTGTCTCTTGACTTGATTCAAAAGTCAGAATCAAATTTCCATTCTTGAAAGATTTATTTTGTTATTTTTAATCATGTGTATGTATATATGTCTTGTTGGGTGTGTCCATTTGAGTATTTGCCCCTTCTTTGGGATTGCAGCAACTTCACATTTCTGTAAGTCATTGAGTTTGTAGTACCTTACTACTGAAACCTTAACAATTTAAGAAAAATGTTAAATTAAGTGTAAAAGTGCTTGACTTTTTCTCTTTCTCCATAATCAATAATATTTAGATCCAACTTCTAAAATTTTAGACATATGTGTCTACTTCAAATGTTTAGCGTTCTTATTTGTACTTCCAGTTAGCCATTGTTTATTGCTTTTGATTTAAAATTTCATTTCATGAAGTAAACTTAAGTCTACGTTCAAACTCTTCATTCCTAAGGAAGCTTATTCTGGGGAAATGCTAATTCTCCTCTTAGCAGCCATTAGTTATTTGTAATTCTTCATCAAAATAGGGACACCTATAAAAATTTACCCTTTCCATATTAATATGCCCACTGAGACTGACATTTTTCTAGTCTTGTTTATGCAGCCATTTCAGGAGAGACTGTTTCACAGTCAATTGTGAGAAAATCATTGGTATCTTCTACATATATCTTTCCTCACCACATTTGCAAATTCCATTATCTCAGGATACTTGCCTGTCATTTTTATTGTTGTTCAATAACTAAAAGTTTGTTGTTGTTGCTGCTGCTGCTGCTGCTGTTGTTTGATGGGGATTGCTGTTGTTGTGGTTGGTTGGTTGGTTGGTTGGTTGGTTGGTTGGTTGGTTGGTTTGCTTGTTCATTTTTGTTTTTCCAGACAGTGATTCTATTTAGCCCTGGCTGTCCTGGAACTCACTCGGTTGACTATATTTGCCTTAAACTCATATAACCCATCCAAATACTGATATTAAAGGTGTGTACAAGCCACCAACATGGTAGAATGACAACAGAACTTAAAGTACAAAAGAAACCCTGAAAATTCAGCAGTAGAACTGGAAACACAGATTCACTTAAAGTCTCAAAACTGCAATGCAGTCACCGAAACCATGTCAGGAAAGCTGAAGAACCTTCTGATAGTCATAATATCCATCTATGTAAATAGAAATTTATAGTTAGACAATAAAACACGAATCTATCTTATTGATTTGCATTCTTTCAGAAGTTTTTATGTATGGTAAAAACTTACTCCTATTATCCTATTATTCTGTGACTGAAGTTTATAATATTGCTTTATATATAGCCCAAAGAATTGAAGTCATCGTCCAATAGAGATGATGATGTATTAATATTATTTACAGTAGTATGAACAAATATTCAAGCAATGGAAACACACACACACAACATAAGGAACATAAGGAAAATGAAATTATCATTTATAGGAAAATTGAGAAAACTAAAGATCATCAAGCAGATGAATAAGCTGTACTCATAAAGAGGAACACGTTTTCTCTTATACTGAAAATCTAGAAAAGAGAGGAAAAGAAACGAAATCAAACACATTTTTGTAGAAAGAGGACAATTAGAAAAGAAACCTTTAGAGACCATATCCAGAGGTTAGGCAAGGCCTCCAGTTGGGGAATGGGGCCACATATTCATCTCCAAATTTTTAACCCAGAATTGCTCATGTCTAAAGGAAATATGGAGACAAAGTATGGAGCAGAGACTGAAGGAAAGGCCATCCAGAGACTGCCCTACCTGAGGATCCATCCCATATATAGACACCAAACCCAGACACTATCAGGGATGCCAAGAAGTGCTTGCTGACAGGAGCCTGATATAGCTCTCTCCTTAGAGGCTCTTTCAGAGCTGGCAAATACAGAGGCAGATGCTCCCAGCCAATCATTGGACTGAGCATGGAGTTAGAGAAAGGACTGAAGGAGTTGAAGGGGTTTGCAACCCATAGGAAGAACAACGGTATCAGCCAACCAAACCCTCCAGAGCTCCCAGGGACTAAACCATCAACCAGAGTACACATGGAGGGTCCCATGGCTCTAGCAGCATTTGTAGCAGAGGTTGTTGTTGTTGGATATCAGTGGGAGGAGAGGCCCTTGGTCCTGTGAAAGCGCAATGCCCCAGTGTAGGGGAATGCTGGGACAGGGAGGCAGGATTGGGTGTGTAGCTGGGGGAGCACCCTCATAGATGCAGCGGGGATGGGGGATGGGATAGGGGGTTCCTGTAAGAGAAACTGGGAAAGGGAATAAAATGTGAAATGTAAATACATCAAATATATAATTTTAAAAAGAGAATCACATTTTTAAAAAAGATTCAGGATAATGGAAGGATACAGAGTGGTCATTTATGATGTTAGGCAATGACAGCTGGCAAATGAATACAATCAACTTACATTATACAAAGATGTTTTGTTGAGACACATTGCCCTATACAATGCATGTTCACTTGCAATTTTTAAATAAAAAATACTGCACTAGTATAGATTTATATAAAATATAACTATATTTAATTTGTTCATCTATAAAAGTTAATATGACAGTCACAGGGATTTTTTTATGATTAATAAAAATGTGAATGTGGAGTGTGGTAACATATACTTGTAATCTAAGTAGTAAAGAGATGAAGTAGAAATAACACCACGAGCTTGAGGTCAACCTAGAATACAAAATGAGCTCCTGGCAGACCTACATATCAAGTCTATGTTTCAAAAAATAATACTATAAGAGTGTTCTTAATAGTGGAGCAAACATAGTAGTATGTATAAAGACCTAAACAGGAGGAACTTCCTATGGAGTACACCAGGATGGTTTTCTATGGTTTTAATCTCCTCATTTTACTGTCAAAATTTTCTACAGTTATTGTGCATGATTTTCTAATCTGTCACTGAATTTAATATATCTAGGGGTTTTGTTTGGCTTGTTTTCAGTTCACCCTACCACAATTTTCCTTCTCTTCAATTCTCCTAGTCCCTGCCCCTGTCCCAGACCCACTCTTTCTGTTTACCCTCAAAAAAGAGCAATCCTCCCAAATGTATCAACTGAATAAACCATAACAAGATATAGTAAGAGTAGACACAAATCCTCATATCAAAGCTGGTGGAGGCAAACTAATAAGACCAAAAAAAAAGGCCCAAGAGCAGGAAAAAGTGCTATTTATTAACAATTTCATAGATGTATATAAATTGGTCATTTCTTCCCTCCCCATTATCTTCTTTAAAACTCAGGAAATTTTAATATTTAAGCATTAATTTTTTAAACTATCAGATGTAGACTCAGATATCTGAGAACTATAAAACCAGCAAGAATATCTACATTATAAACTGTGCAGAACATTGCAAGTCATGCATAATTGAAGCCATTTACTAGTCCAGGATTACTCTCATAAGCAAAGTTAAGCAATGATAATTTTTAATATACAAACAGAGCTAAGTTTCGCTTTCAAATACGTAAAGATTTACCACCCTCCACTATTTAACACAATAGCCCTAACCAATTACATGTTGTTCCATAAATAAAAGAATGAGCTACATTAGAAAAAATAGTCATATATGCCAGAATGTTATCAGATTAAAGAAATTGAGTAGAAATGGCTCCGTGCTTTAAAAAGATTTGATGACACTTAGCTTTTTTGTGGTTGTTTTTTGGTTTTGTTTGTTTGTTTGTTTGGTTGGTTGGTTGGTTGGTTGGTTGATTGGTGTTTGTTTGTTTGTTTGTTTGTTTGTTTGTTTCGAGACAGGGTTTCTCTGTATAGTCCTGGCTGTCCTGGAACTTGCTTTGTAGATCACGCTGGCCTCAAACTCAGAAATCCACCTGCCTCTGCCTCCCCAGTGTTGGGATTAAAAGTGTGCACCGCCAGACACTTAGCTTTAAAAATTGACAAAAGATTAAAGCTAAAACAGGAGAAAAAATCACTCATAATAAAGGATATCTTATAGGAACATTAAGCACCCTTAGTCTGATTATGTAATACTAGAAACAATGTTGCTTTAAGAGGGAAAAAAAATGGAAGGATTTTCCTGTATCATGGAAGACGGTGATCTTTCAGATCAATCCACTGTGATACAAGGAAGCTGAAGAGTGAGATGAGACAATTGAATGGTTTCCATGTTGTTCAGAATATCAGGAAATTGGCTTGAGAATTTTCATTAAAAATACAATTTACAGTTTGGAGGTGCATACCTCCAAATTCAGAACTTTACTTAATTTTTATTGATGAAAAGCAAGAAGGGACCTCAAAAGTAATGTGGCTCCTTAGAAGGCTTAAAACAGAAAAAAATCTGGAAACATAAGTGAAGGAAGAAAAGAGAAAAATATAAAATTGTTAAATAAAACTATAACACATTAACCACAAAACTTTTTAAAAATGTTACCTACTCCTTTTTTTTCCCAATTTGTTCCATACATTTAATGCATATGTCATTGAATTTTCAGGGATTTTTGAGAAATTTAATGGTCACATTTAAGACAAAATATTAAAGGATTCTAGAAATGTCCAAAAAGGCTAAGCATATTTAAAGCTGAACTATGAAACTGGGTATAATAAATCATTTTTATGATTGATGAATTACAGTCCTCCTTAAGGCAAGATAAATGACAATCAAACAATATTTTCTAAATCTATAAAATTCAAAATGCATTAAGGAAGCTGAAGGCAGCCAATTTAATAAAGAGTTGCAATCTTTTATCTAACAAATCTTTCCAGAACTGACTCCCAATAGCTAAGGGGTAAAACTTATTTAAAGAGAACTCACAATCTGAGTTCAGGCAGGCATCATTCCTCAAGGATCTACAGTAGTTTGAAGAATTTGTAGCAAACTTGGGGAAGAATTATATTCATATAGTTTAAGGACTGTTGTATCCTGTCTGAGTTGACAGGTACATAAACATCCTAATGCTTCAGCCTGTTTCTTCTCTCATACCTTCTAGACAAAGCAATGCAAAAACTACTACTAAAGAAAACCTTGATTCAGCTCAGCCTCACAGTAGTTCTTCTAAGCCCATAAACAACCTTCAAGTGGTGATGTCTTTAGTCTTCAAAACAGGCTGAGTTGGTGTCTTTCAGAACATTCACATTTGCCCAATAATATTGGGTATGAGTTATTATAGTGCAAAAAGACAGAACTAAGAATAGGTAACTTTCTACTACAACCACAGAGATAAAGTGTATCATCAAAAATTCTCATGAGGACATAAGAATTAATAATACTCATAAATAGCTTTTGGGATTATTTGAGTAAGGGGAACACAATCATTTCCATTTTCTCTCAGCAATCTGACTTCTAAAAGCCCAATCTATTCTTGAGTGGAAGTGTAGATTTCAATAAAGCAACCAAGTAGTAATGTTGTTATATCATATGCTTATTGTTTTATCTAGTTAAAAAAATCCTAGCCTTGGCAAGAAATATAAATTTGCTTAGCCATCTGGTTATGTCTTGTTTACTCACAACAACAACAACAAAAGATAAATATATCACAGGAATTTATGCGTAGGTGGGGTAGAAAACAGTCTGTTTCTGTGTTAACTTGTGTTTTCAAAATGCATGTGAATTATTACCTGCAAAAGAACCATCACATTATAGCCATGCCATCCTAGTAATCAGACCAACTGAGCAAGAGTTGACAAGTGCCTTAAGACCCTTGATAAGAGTCTAGCAATTAGGAAATAGGAAACAGACAACTTTGATGAACAGAAGCTTAGAGGAATCCAGCACTAGTGCATACTAGAGCAAATCTTCCAAACAATAAGATAAGTCTTTAAATCTCTACTTCTATTGCCAAATTGGATGCAACCCCTTACAGTTCTCTTTGTTCTGGAAATATATGTTCTGCATTTAAGAACACTCTAAATCCTCTCAGTGGTAGAGTCAAATAATACTACTTCCATGTAGGGATGGAGAAGATATTCTTTGGGATTTCTAGACTGTGAACAGTTCATCTTGAGTTGTGCACCACTTAACTTACAATCTTATAAGGGCTAATGAGAAAAGACAAAGTGTGGAATCTATGACGAATATCAGTAGGAGAAATTCATTGCAGATCTTTGGTTTCCAAAGTGAAAGATATATATCATACAAATCAAATATGTATGTGTGTGTGTGTGTGTGTGTGTGTGTTAAGTTGCATGGTCTGTCCTCTCAAAGATCCCATAATCAAAAGAGGAGTGCACAACAATGGTAAGATGGACCATTCATTTTCAAGATACACATGTTAAGAAAAATGAAGAGGTATCATTCACTCAGCCCATATCTATAATCAAGCAACTATGTCCATATGTCTGCCCAAAAATACAGCAAAAATTTCCAACTTTGTACACAAAGATTATCCACAGAATATGCATTTTCTATGTGAGTATAAGTTGAAATACATGTATATATCTACTTTGTAGTGGGAATTTAGGTTTATACAGTAGAAGTTATACACTAGAAGCAAGGCTAATTAGATTGGCCTACAAGTTGAGATAGCAGCATAGGAGAAGTAAACTATATATTTGGTATCTTGGAGACTCACTACCTGGCTTATATATTTATTCATCTACCCAAAAGCAATATTAAATGGACACTGAACCCATACTATGAAAAAAATGGTGACTGTAGGTAAGTTAAACGATTGAGGGAGAAGCCACCTACCAATTACATCATTAGATGAGGAGACAAATAATCCACTTTGTCCTGACTATCTTCATTTTGTAAGATTTCTCAAGAAGGAGACTATCAAGAGTCTGGAGAAGCTGATATGCTGCCTTCATTGCATGAAGCTAATTATGGTCAATCTTGATGATACTAAAAATTAATGATTGTGTATTCTAGGAAGTGCCACTCAGACATCATGATCTAGGATCAAAGTGTTAAGATTATTGTTATCCAATAGCCTTATATTTCTCCTTTCATAGGAACTATACTTGGTCAAGAAAGCCACTTCAGTAAGATATATCCTTTCACTAATATATCATTTTTTTCCAATGACTAGTAGACTTGAGCAAAGCTCAAGCAAAAGCTTAAATCCATATCTCAACTTAAATTTCATGAAAGTCAAGTCTATATTCAGAACCCTTTATGGTGTTTCATGGGGCCTTTGTGTGCAGGTGCCTCGTGACTCAAATCCTTGCTTTGTCTAAACCTATATACATCATTCATTTATAAGATTTCTCCTTGAGAATACTCTACAATAACCCATTTGTAAACCATGGGTGTCAGAATCTCTTTCCAATAAAAACAAAAAAGGCCTGGGCTATAACTATGGTGGCATCCTTTTCTCTTGATGAAAACATGTTTGTACTTAAGATGGGCATGTCATTGTATACCTGTAGCCCCAACATTTGGAAGATGAAGCAGGAGGATCAACAATAAAGGCCAACCTGTACTACAGAGGGAGACGTTCTCCCAAAACAAAACAAAAAATTTAAATATTCTCAACAATGATGAAATCCCAATGCCATTCCTATAAATCTATCTGACACTAATGCTTACATATAAAGAGATAAAGTTGATATACTTTTATTTTTTAATATTTTAAAATGGAAATTTTAGTAACCAGCAATGAGGAAAGCTACAAATAAAGTATATTAGATTATAGAATTCTAGTAACTAATGAAATTGACCAATGTTTACTGGCATAATTTTTAAAATATTTTTAATTCAATAAGAAAATTTCAGAGCAAGCCATGTCTAATTATACATTCATTTTGAAAGTCTACAAATAAATATGATACTTCATGATTATTTAGAGACTAACTTTATTTTCAATTAAATCATGGTAATTGTTGTACATACTTGGATTCCCAGAAGATTTGCTATGTGGAAAAATGGAAAATAAGGTTAAGGAGAAATTGTTTAACAATAAATAAAACAGCTCATCCTTTGATTTGTTAATGTTTCATTATCAAATTATTTAAGTTTAATTTTAATACAATACTCCCATGGTAGGAAGTAGTCCTCAAATACACAAAAGGAGTTATAGTAACACTAGTTCTGCATCCAGAAATAATTAATTTTATGTTTATGGGACAGGTTATCCTTTTTTTTTCTACAGTTTGATTCTATGCACTTTTTTTTAATATAAGTTACACATACTGTCACAGGTCAAATAGCACTGTGTTTATAATTTCAGGAATGTAATTTATAAAAATACAATTTAAAGATAATTTTGTATAAACATTGATAGGCTTTCAGTTACCTAAAACTGTCATGTTTGATGTGATAATAGTGACCTAAGCTTGCAGCTTCATGATTATGATTTATTGGATATTAATGAATAAATATTAATAATTTAAAAATCAAACTAAATTCCCAGGGTAACATCTTATTAAATACTTCATCAAATATTTTACAATAAATGATACAATGGCAATTTTTGTCTAATTTGAATGATATTTGACATGGTTTCCAATTTACATTTCCAAGTAATTTGCAAGTAGATGATTTTATTTATTTTATTGTATCCATATTTGTAAAAATGTATAATAAACTCATACTGATATCCAAACTCTTTTCCAATCCATTAAAACATATTTTGTATTTCTTAAAAGTTGTATTACTTTATTATTTTCCAAAGTAACTATCATTAGTAGGAGTTGTGGTAATACCCTCATGTTGAAAATGGAGGCAGGAAGCTTGTAGGATGAATATAAACCTAGACTACAAATTTGTTACAAGACTCAGCTGGCTTACAAAGTGTACAGTGGGTCAAAATAGAAGTCACAATAAGGTCAGAATGGCTTGATGGCTAAGTGTAATTTGTATCAAGGTCAGTGTATTATATTTCTTTAATTTTTACATGATCCCAAGTCTTTTTTTGACTATTTAAATTCAGTAAGAGCAAACATAAGCATTTATGAATACCCATATAACAACTATGTTCCCATTGCTAAAGCAAGAATGAACATCAAGACCCATCCTCCAGCATCCATTAAAGCTCAGTAGCTTTTCCAGTTTCCCAAAATACAAAATTAGATAAAATAAAAGGAAACAAAAATTGGGCCACATACATAATGCCTGTATGTGCCTTCCTGACTTCCTTTTCTATCTATATTTGAATGTCAAACTGAAAAATCAGAATCATGGGTTACAATAGAGAAATTCATTCAATTTTCAGAGTAAAACATTTTGGAGATGGCTAAGTGGTCAGAAGCACTTACTGTTCTTCCAGATGACTGGAGTTCAGTTTCCCCCATTTTTATGACAGCTCAGAACTGTCTGTATTTCCAGTTCCATGTGATCCAATGTGTATACTCTCAGAAACATTCACACATGCATGTAAATGTAAATAAATAACAGCTCGAAAAGATTAAATTTACCCTAAAGGGTTAGGAAGTAAGTAGGTTTAGCATCCTGCTTTACATATTATTATCTTGATGAATTTAAATAATTACAACTTAATATCAAAATTACATGAGAGAAGTTTCTCTACCTGTCTGTATGGGGGGAAAAGATAAGTAGATACAAGTTCTATCTGTATATGAAAATGGCAGCAGTGGGTTTCTCTAGGGTCTGTGACCTTGTAGGCCATGCTTCGTTGGATGGGTTTTCAGTACCTCCTATTGAGTGAGCAGTAAGGCCAACTGGACTGCTGCACCCAGAGGAATGGGACAGAGTGGCAGCAGGATGAAAGTGTTATTATACATCACAGAGTGAATGAGTATCAGCCCCTGTTTCAGTTCATAGGCCTCGATTCTGGATAGGACTATTGTTTGCTCTTCTTTGAAAACATGCCTATCACCTTTGAAAACTTAAAGAGCCCATCATCAGGGAGGAGACTTTCAAATCAGCTCTAGTTCAACTTCAGGGCTCAGAGTTTCTTACTCAGTAAATGGGGAAAGGCATAGATATTTATAGTTTTATATATATATATATATATAAATAAGTTGTCAGGTAATGCAAATGTGGCTTGCTGCAGAATCAGAATGGGAAGTCTCTTCAAGGATAATAACGTCAGCAGATGTCAGGCCATTCACAAAATCCTAAGTACTCCTTAAAAACTAAACTATACGCATTGTTAGTCACAAGATGATAGAACAATATGCCAATAAATATAACAAACTGCCTAGTAGTATGCAAGTGAGGAAATAAAGAAGCCCTGAAAGCCAACTTGGGAGGTTCTACCTTCTCTGAAGATACTATCTAATGGGATAGCAGAGGCACTTATGCATTACTGTATACTGAAGACAAGAGATGAGACAAGGCAGGATCTATCAACATGGGGGTAAGAGCGCTTGAGTAACATGTGCATGCCCTAGTTGTGAGTCCTAGCACTGTTCCCCAGAATACTGATAATGCTTTTATAAGAACGTAAATGTACATAATAACAATGAACTACAATGTAAACATGATACTGACTGTAAACTTTATTTTATGAATAACACTAAAATTAAAAATTCTTCATCTTTCTTTAACACAACCTGGGTCATGTTGGAATTTGTCTTATTCTGCTTTGTATTGTTTAACTGATTAAATGATTTCATTTGGCTTATATAATTTTATTTATTTATGTCATTATTTTATTTTAAATGTCTAGAATTTTACTGAAAAAATCAATATCATTACATATTACTGCTGTGGTGTTATTCTAACAAAACGTGTTAAAACTAAAATTGTTACAGCGTTTGGTCATTCTCTGTTTTAGTCAACAGCCATTGTTAAGAGGAGTCATTATCTTTGGGTGATTCTATTCTCTTAAGCGGACTTTGGAGGAATTGGCATTGCGTCTTCTTTTAAGAACAGGCTTGTGACTATTATTCTATTTATTTCATTATCCATAATTACTGGATGAAAAAAAAGCCTTTTCAAATTTTGTGAAACCTGACACATTTATTGACACTCTTATAAAAAAATAATCTTCTTGTTAAAATTGCTAATCACTAAACAGGAATCCCAAGATCTATCCACTGCCTGACCACCATACAAGGAGAGTACAAAAAAAAAAAAAAAATCAGAGATCTACTATTTTAGTTTCAACTGCATGATTCATTTCATTCTTTATTGGATGACATAAAATGAAATGAAATGAAATTCAATGTTTCCAGTGTTCTCAGGGATACCACTAAGAGACGTCTTATCACATAGTAGCATCTTAAGGTTTTCTCAACTCATAAGAATACATATGACATGCTTTAAATTAACACATCACTAATAATTATAACTGATGTGACTGTCAACCAACTGTGGAATACTGGATGCAACTCTACTCCCAAATTCCCAAAGTTCTGCTCTGTTTAAAATGTAACAAGAAGCTAACAGATACCAGCGGAATGACATGAGACAAAGCTGGATTAAATGACATTAATTTCAGTGACTCTCAGAAATGGTAATGCTATTTGACTTCCAAGGACTAAGACTTTTCAGCTTTTATGACTTTGGATTCTGGTCTCTGTTCTGTTTGCTGTATTATACCTATTTACTGTTATGTCCACAATGGATTTTCTGTTTTCCAAGTGTTTGTTAATCAGACATTTGATCATATTTACTAGGGCTCTATATAAGTGGATGCATATTAACTTCCAGATAGTACAAGGTGGGTTAGTGGCTCTTTTAAAATTTATTTGCATTTCCTGCCTTCCAATTATGTAAGGAGAGAGTTTTAAAAATAGTGTCATCAACCTGGGGAGCGAAAGGCCAAAAGCATGTGAGCTTGTACTTTCTCATCTCCTTGTAAAAGAGGGAGAAGCAGCCGCTCTCTTTCACATTAAGCCAAGATGAAGTGCCCTAAGAGAATCACTCACAAGGATGAGTGTCACTGAATGGAGAGACTGTCATGGATATGGCTGGATAGAAAGCTGCTTTACAGTTGAGTACTTTGGATCTTCCTCTTCTGGCATGCAGCTGATCTTTGTGACCAATCAAACCCTGATTATGGAGACAGACATCAATAAGATTCATGGAGATTTGAATAGAAAAGCATGTGACCAAGACTGAAAAATTATGTGAAACTTTAAGTGTTAACAGAGAAGTTAAAGGGAAGAGTAGTAGACCATGAACCTGGTGAAGGGGGGATTTGCTAACACAGATGAAAAGATTAAACAGGCTACATTTTTCACCTTTCTTCTCTTATAACTGTGACATGGGGTGTTATGATGAAGATAGATGACAACACACCCCAAAATGCAATGAGAATGTGTAGGTCTGTTCTAAGGAGGATATCGCGACAGACTGGTGTTTTCAATAAAGAACTGCCCATTGACTCAACTGCTTCAGAGAGCTTTCAATCCCACTCTAACTCGGTTTTCCATTCTCAAATAAGGTGGATAAAACCCGAGAGGTGTCAGCAGAGGCAAGAGAAAGTAAGGAAAAATTTAATTAGTGATGATGCTTTCCTCAGTCTTAAGAATTTGGGGATCACAGATTGGCCTTGACATATGGAATAAGGTAGACTTGGGTTAAGGGCTACAGAAGAGAGACATTTTAAAGTGAATCAAAGGTTGGAGATATGACTCATGAGTTGAGAGCATGCAATGCTCTGTAGGGGACTGGAGTTCAGTTCTAAGCACTCTCTCAGTTGGATCACCAATGCCTGTCACTAAAGAAAAGTTCAGATGCTTTTATGAGCACCACCAACCTTCATTCCCCAGCACCCCACACACATGATTAGTAATGATACAAGCAAGGTCAAAATTTGAAGAAGAGTAAGGAGGTGCATACAGGAGTGTTTGGAGGGAGTAAAGGGAAGATAAATGGTACAATTATATTATAATCTCATATTTTTTAAAAAAAGGTATCATGAAAGCTTATCACTTTCTAGCTAAAAATATGACACAGGTAAATACTTAATATGAGATTAAATTTTGTTTTTTAATTCTATCTGTAAATTATGCAAATCATGAAAAGTGACGAAAACAAAAGCAGCATGAAATGTAATTGTAAAGGAAACACTGCCATTGAAGGGATCTTTCTATCTTTAATCTAACTTATATGATAACAATATTCATTGTAATATAACAATCAGAACATTTCCTTTTGTTATCTACATGTGGAAACAACAATCTGCAGTGTGTGTGTATGTGTGTGCATGTGTGCACAGAGGCAGATCCACATGTATTCATGTGTATGTGAAGGCCTGAGATCAACATTAGTATCTTCCTCTAACACACAGCCCCTGATGGTTTAAAGTAAGGTTTCTCATTGAACCTGGAGCTCATTGCTTCATCTAGGCTTTCTGGGCTACAAGTTCCATGTATTCCCCTGCCTTCTTCCACAATCATACTCCAGTTCTGGGGTTAAAGAAACATATCTCTGCGGTTGCACATAAGTGGATTGGGGAGGTTAGAACTCAGGTCTTCCCGCTTACACAGCAAGTACTCTACTCACTGTTCCATTATCCCAGCCAAAGAATATGTGTTTCTATTGGAAATAGATTTTTTTAATACAATATTTTCTTTTTGTTTGTTTGTTTTTTGTTTGTTTGTTTTTTGTTGTTGTTTGTTTTTCAAGACAGGGTTTCTCTGTGTAGCCCTGGCTGTACTGGAACTCACTTTGTAGACTAGGTTGGCCTCGAACTCAGAAATCCGCCTGCCTCTGCCTCCCGAGTGCTGGGATTAAAGGCGTGCGCCACCACGCCCAGCTTATAATTACAGTTTCCCCTCCAGCAACTCCTCCTAGATCTTCCCTATTGACCTACCCATCCAAATCCACACCTGTTCTTTTTTCCTTTTCATTAGGATGCAAACGGACATCTATATGATGGTGGTGGTGGTAATGTTTTTGTTTGTTTGTTTCTTTGTTTGTTTGTTTTTGTTTTTTTAGATGTTGGATCATCTTGGACAAGATCAGAGTTCTTCCCACAGTACATGAATTTTGAGGCTGATCACCATTCTGCAACTCTAGTTTTAGGAGATCGGATGTCTTCTCATGTCCTCTGTGAGCAACTCTACAGTCACATATGCATGTGTTCATACATTTACACAGACATCCACTTACAAATAATCAATGAAAATAAATGTTTAAAAATATCTACAGTCAACAACAACAGCATGAAATACTTCAGTAGATGAGAACAAATTTAAATAGAAGTATGTAAAGTCACTACATCCAGGAGACACTGAAGGAACCTGGGATGAAAAGATCCATAGCAGATACTTCAATGTCATGATCTCTAAATTTACTAATCCTAATAAGGCTAATAGTAGATTATTTAACCATTGTGGTTGAGTATAAGTGATATGTACCAAGAAAAACATCTAACAGGGATAGCCAAGTGGTATTACTAATCATCTTATTTAAAACTTCACAGAAGCACATAGAAAAAACTATGATAGTATGGTTAATATAAGTTTGAAATATTAAGAGTAACTTACTTTGCCATAGTGTCAAGATCTCAAAGCTTAGAATAAACATGAAGAATGTTTCATTAGAATTAAAATGCAGAGCAAAACTCACTAACATTCTTATTAATTCTCTGAGAATTTCAGAAAATGAGTTTTGATCATATTCAATTCCTCTCCTCTAAAGTTTTTTCTGGATCCATAATCCCTTCCTTGCCTACTCTATTTGTTTCTTTTTTTTCCCCTCTTTCTGCCTTTGGTCCAATTTGTAGAGCCTAAAGAATTAGCTGGAACATCATCAACTTGTCAGTGGTACTCTTAGAGCTAACTGACCCTTCCATTCCCACAGCTAGGGGTGGAACTTCACGTCTGACTTACAATTGGTGCTGGCATTTGGCCTGCCTTGGGCTTGTGAGACTTGTACTTGCTGGCATAACCACTCTAAATTCATTCATCTATCCAGCTCTATGCAGAAACACTCTTTTCTTTTAGTCATCTTTCACCACGGACTATAATACTCCTTCTACCCCTACTTCCACAACAATTTCTGAGTCTTTGGAGGACAGAGATTGCTATACACGTTCCCCTCGAAGCCAAACATTCTTCAGTGTCTAACATCTGGGTAATGGTCAGTTGCGGGCCTCTCTGTGCAAACAGAAGCTCCTCTGATTAGGGCTGAAAGATCTATGTGCCCTAAGGACTCTATAGCTTACTACAGAGATGCTTGCTGATCCATGTTCACTGCTGCTCTATTCACAAGAGCTGGGAAATGGAAGATGATGAGTGCATTATGAATTATTTTACATTTATACAATGGGATATTATTCATCTATTAAGAATGAATGAAATTATAAAAATTTTCAGGTAAGCAGGTGGAGATAGAACCAATCAACATGAGTAAGGAATCCCAGATCTAGGAAGACAAACATCACATATTCTCTTTCATTTATACAAATTAGGTTTTGAATCATCAGATATGTGAGCTTCATTAGAAATTCAGAGGTCAGAAAATTACTAAGGGGGCACAGAAAGAGAAGGTAGTTCATGAAAGAAAAGACAAAAAAAGAAAAAAAAAGAACACTGGCTGACTACTCAAAATGGGTGCAATTCTTTTGAGATAGAATCATTATGAAAAGAACATTTTCTCACAAATTATAGGCAAATATCTGGAACAATAAATAAAATTTTAACAAAAATATTTCCCAGTAAGAGATTTTTAGACTTTCAAATATAGTTTCTGTATTATCTAAATTTCTATTATTTTGTATTATGCTTACAATAAAAATAAGCAGAGATATTTTAATATATGAAACATACTGCAGTGATAAAAAGATAAATTAGAGAAATGCATCAAAAAAACCCCAAAGAATAGAGCATAAAAAGATGAAACAGAACTAGAGAGCCTAAAGCATTACAGCAGTAGAACTTTGGATGTTAAAATAAAATGGAACATCAAACAAAGATGGAAATAACACATTAGCACACAACTTTTATGAGACCCCAACTGAAGATAACTTCTCAGAAAATGAAAACAACTTGACACTACAATAAAAGAAAGGTAAATCAATCAGGAAAAGATTGAGGCTAGGGAAAATATAAATAATAAATCCTACTTAGTGTCATACAAAACATCATTATATAATCCATACTCCAATTTAATAAAACTTAATAACACAATGCCATATATAACATTAGATAAACATCTAATAAATGATTGATTTTATATCTATGGTTTTTACTATGATTGAAATTTAATGACATGATAGTCTCCCATAGCCTTCTCTAAAATACATAGATAATTGAGAATGGAGATGACTTGGTGGTTAAGAGCACTGATTGCTCTTCCAGAGGTCCTGTGTTCAATTCCTAGCAACCATGTGGTGGCTCACAACCATCTGTAATGGGATCTGATGTGTCCAAAGACAGTGACACTGTACTCACAAGTATGCAATTAATTAATTAACTAACTAATTAAATTTTTAAAAGTTATGTAAAAAAATACATAGATATTTGAAAAGAAACTGAACAAATAAACTCATCTCAATTGTGATCTGTCAGCGTAACTGAACTTCCAGCTATGCAGCTGGTGATGCCTTAGCAACACTGTCAGTACCTTCTCGATCCCACAAAATGTTAGCAAAATAAAAATATCTGAATTCGTTGAGCAATTGAATTTAACCAAAAACTCATTTCTGATGCTTAGTGTTTACTGTCTATAACCACTTCGATCTGTACTCCTCTCCATGAAGCTGAGGGCTCTTTTCTGTTTCACCTGTGTACTGAAGTCCGTATTAATGACTCTTGAAACCAGTGTTCCAGGCTTTCATTGGGACACATTTATCTCTCCTAAGATCCCCAGTTCCATAAAAACATGTTCAAGTTATATTGGAAAAGAGACTCTTCTGAAACGCTGTTCCTTGGTTCTTCTCTTCATTATATCTAGCACGTTAGTAGACATACAATTCCAAAACTGCAAATGAATTGCTTCTGGAAACTTTTCTCCGAAATTCATGAGTCAGATATATTAGAAAAGACAGGTTTTAAAAAAAATACACATTTAAGCTGAAAAAGTTTTGTTTTATATATTTGTAGTTGGTATATCACATGTTCAAAATTATTTCTTCCTGCCAGGCCATATTTTCCTGTAGTGTATTTTATGATTGACCTTTGGCTTGACTACACGCTTTCCTTTGTCAAATAAAATACGTCTTGACAGACATATTAATCTTTCAAGTCAAAGTTTACATGTCCTTGCAGGATATGACTTTGTTCTCTGCCTTTCCATGAAAAAGCATGGATAGTGGCTGCTCATTCAACCTGACGTCTAGACTGAGAGAGCATCTGGCACTGGGTCATTCTGACTGAACGTGGGGGCCACATAACACAAAATCAACATAACAGCTCAAAGTGTGAACAGGAACAAATGTTCATTGCTTCAAGACAGTGAAATTATGGAAACGTTTTCTGGTGCTGGACAGACTGACTAATAAAATATTAGTAAATTTAAACATGTAGTTAAGTCTGAATGATTGTGTAGCCCAAATAAGATGAGCATTTAAAAATATATCATTCATGGAGACGGGTATGTATAATTCAAATGTTAATTATCTAAACTGTAATAGGTCTAAAATTTTCACGTGTTAAGTAATACAAAAAAGTGACTTAAAATTAGACAGAGCAAATTAAGTGCTTTCTTAATCCTAAAACATAACAGAAGTATATATTATTGTGGATTTTGAATATTAGAAAGGTAGTCTCAAAATCTATGAAATAATATAAATGAAAATAGTAATGTACAAATCACTGAAAGACAGGAAAATATAGAATATTATATTCTCAGTCATAGAAGTGAAAGCCAAAGTGGAAATAAATAAAAATCTACAGTGTTGAATTAATCTGAAGTCCTATCATGCACTAAGTTCAATGGTGGATTTACTATGAATTTTGTCGGTGCTTAAAATTTTGAAAGGCAGATGGTAGTAAGACAGTGTACAATGTCATTTATACATTGGAAATATAAACCACAAAAATTGTTGCTCCAAGTACTATGTTGAAAAGGTAGGGAGAAAGTGGGCAGCCTTGTCTAGTCCCTGATTTTAGTGGGATTGCTTCCAGCTTCTCTTCGTTTACTTTGATGTTGGCTACTGGTTTGCTGTAGATTGCTTTTATTATGTTTAGGTATGGGCCTTGAATTCCTGATCTTTCCAAAACTTTTATCATGAATGGGTGTTGGATCTTGTCAAATGCTTTTTCTGCATCTAACGAGATGATCATGTGGTTTTTGTCTTTGAGTTTGTTTATATAATGGATTACATTGATGGATTTTCGTATATTAAACCATCCCTGCATCCCTGGAATAAAACCTACTTGGTCAGGATGGATGATTGCTTTAATGTGTTCTTGGATTCGGTTAGCAAGAATTTTATTAAGGATTTTTGCATCAATATTCATAAGAGAAATTGGTCTGAAGTTCTCTATCTTTGTTGGATCTTTCTGTGGTTTAGGTATCAGAGTAATAGTGGCTTCATAAAATGAGTTGGGTAGAGTACCTTCTACTTCTATTTTGTGAAATAGTTTGTGCAGAACTGGAATTAGATCTTCTTTGAAGGTCTGATAGAACTCTGCACTAAATCCGTCTGGTCCTGGGCTTTTTTTGGCTGGGAGACTATTAATAACTGCATCTATTTCTTTAGGGGATATGGGACTGTTTAGAAGGTCAACTTGATCCTGATTCAACTTTGGTACCTGGTATCTTTCCAGAAATTTGTCCATTTCGTCCAGATTTTCCAGTTTTGTTGAGTATAGCCTTTTGTAGAAGGATCTGATGGTGTTTTGGATTTCTTCAGGATCTGTTGTTATGTCTCCCTTTTCATTTCTGATTTTGTTGATTAGGATTTTGTCCCTTTGCCCTTTAGTGAGTCTAGCTAAGGGTTTATCTATCTTGTTGATTTTCTCAAAGAACCAACTCCTCGTTTGGTTAATTCTTTGAATAATTCTTCTTGTTTCCACTTGGTTAATTTCACCCCTGAGTTTGATTATTTCCTGCCGTCTACTCCTCTTGGGTGAATTTGCTTCCTTTTTTCCTAGAGCTTTTAGATGTGTTGTCAAGCTGCTAGTATGTGCTCTCTCCCGTTTCTTTTTGGAGGTACTCAGAGCTATGAGTTTCCCTCTTAGAAATGCTTTCATTGTGTCCCAAAGGTTTGGGTACGTTGTGGCTTCATTTTCATTAAACTCTAAAAAGTCTTTAATTTCTTTCTTTATTCCTTCCTTGACCAAGGTATCATTGAGAAGAGTGTTGTTCAGTTTCCACGTGAATGTTGGCTTTCCATTATTTATGTTGTTATTGAAGATCAGTCTTAGGCCATGGTGGTCTGATAGGATACATGGGACAATTTCAATATTTTTGTATCTGTTGAGGCCTATTTTGTGACCAATTATATGGTCAATTTTGGAGAAGGTCCTGTGAGGTGCTGAGAAGAAGGTATATCCTTTTGTTTTAGGATAAAATGTTCTGTAGATATCTGTCAGGTCCATTTGTTTCATAACTTCTGTTAGTTTCACTGTGTCCCTGTTTAGTTTCTGTTTCCACTATCTGTCCATTGATGAAAGTGGTGTGTTGAAGTCTCCCACTATTATTGTGTGAGGTGCAATGTGTGCTTTGAGCTTTACTAAAGTGTCTTTAATGAATGTGGCTGCCCTTGCATTTGGAGCGTAGATATTCAGAATTGAGAGTTCCTCTTGGAGGATTTTACCTTTGATGAGTATGAAGTGTCCCTCCTTGTCTTTTTTGATAACTTTGGGTTGGATTTAGTGCATTTGATGTTCTGATTATTATGTGTCGGGAGGAATTTCTTTTCTGGTCCAGTCTATTTGGAGTTCTGTAGGCTTCTTGTATGTTCATGGGCATCTCTTTCTTTAGATTTGGGAAGTTTTCTTCAATAATTTTGTTGAAGATGTTTGCTGGTCCTTTGAGTTGAAAATCTTCATTCTCATCCACTCCTATTATCTGTAGGTTTGGTCTTCTCATTGTGTCCTGGATTTCCTGGATGTTTTTAGTTAGGATCTTTTTGCATTTTCCATTCTCTTTGATTGTTGTGCCAATGTTCTCTATGGAGTCTTCTGCACCTGAGATTCTCTCTTCCATCTCTTGTATTCTGTTGCTGATGCTCGCATCTATGGTTCCAGATTTCTTTCCTAGGGTTTCTATCTCCAGCGTTGCCTCACTTTGGGTTTTCTTTATTGTGTCTACTTCCCTTTTTAGGTCTAGTATGGTTTTGTTCATTTCCATCACCTGTTTGGATGTGTTTTCCTGTTTTTCTATAAGGACTTCTACCTGTTTGGTTGTGTTTTCCTGGTTTTCTTTAAGGACTTGTAACTCTTTAGCAGTGTTCTCCTGTATCTCTTTAAGTGAGTTATTGAATTCATTCTTTATGTCCTCTACCATCATCATGAGATATGCTTTTAAATCCAGGTCTACCTTTTCAGGTGTGTTAGGGTGTCTTGGACTGGGCGAAGTGGGCGTTCTGGGTTCTGATGATGGTGAGTGGTCCTGATTTCTGTTAGTAGGATTCTTACGTTTACCTTTCGCCATCTGGCAATCCCTGGAGTTAGTTGTTATAGTTGTCTTTGTTAAGAGATTGTTCCTCTGTTGATTTTGTTACCCTCAATCAGCAGGCGTGGGAGACAAGCTCTCTCCTCTGAGTTTCAGTGGTCAGAGCAGTCTCTGCAGGCAAGCTCTCCTCTTTCGGGGAAGGTGTACAGTTATCTGGTGTTTGGACCTCCTCCTGGCTGAAGGTGAAGGCCCAAAACAGGATCTTTCCCAGAAGCTGTGTTGCTTTGGCCAGGAAGGTGGCCGGTTGTCTGGAGTCGAAGATGGCGCCGCCTCAGAAGCTCTGTGGCTCTCACCCATACCAGAAACGGCTGGCCTCTGTATTCCACACGGTCACCCGTGCAGCCTGCCCTCCGGGGAGTCCTGGAGCCAAAAAGGCTTCCGCCGGCGCCTGTGACACAAACCTCTCAGGCTGGGCAGACCCCCGTGCTCTCGCCAGGAAGGTGGCCAGCTGTCTGGAGCTGAAGATGGCGCCGCCTCAGAAACTCTGTGGCTCTCGCCAGGAAGGTGGCCGGCCATCTGGAGACGAAGATGGCGCCGCCGCAGAAGCTCTGCGACTCTCGCCCGCCCCAGAAACGGCTGGCCTCTGTAAATGGTGAGAAACTGGAAGCAATCCCACTAAAATCAGGGACTAGACAAGGCTGTCCACTCTCTCCCTACCTATTCAACATTGTACTTGAAGTCCTACCCAGAGCAATTCGACAACAAAAGGAGATCAAGCGGATACAAATTGGAAAGGAAGAAGTCAAAATATCACTTTTTGAAGATGATATGATAGTATATATAAGTGACCCTAAAAATCCAACCAGAGAACTCCTAAGCCTGATAAACAGCTTCGGTGAAGTAGCTGGATATAAAATTAACTCAAACAAGTCAATGGCCTTTCTCTACACAAAGAATAAACAGGCTGAGAAAGAAATTAGGGAAACAACACCCTTCTCAATAGTCACAAATAATATAAAATATCTCGGCGTGACTCTAACTAAGGAAGTGAAAGATCTGTATGATAAAAACTTCAAGTCTCTGAAGAAAGAAATTAAAGAAGATCTCAGAAGATGGAAAGATCTCCCATGCTCATGGATTGGCAGGATCAACATTGTAAAAATGGCTATCTTGCCAAAAGCAATCTACAGATTCAATGCAATCCCCATCAAAATTCCAACACAATTCTTCAACGAATTAGAAGGAGCAATTTGCAAATTCATCTGGAATAACAAAAAACCTAGGATAGCAAAAACTCTTCTCAAGGATAAAAGAACCTCTGGTGGAATCACCATGCCTGACCTAAAGCTTTACTACAGAGCAATTGTGATAAAAACTGCATGGTACTGGTATAGAGACAGACAAGTAGACCAATGGAATAGAATTGAAGACCCAGAAATGAACCCACACACCTATGGTCACTTGATCTTCGACAAGGGAGCTAAAACCATCCAGTGGAAGAAAGACAGCATTTTCAACAATTGGTGCTGGCACAACTGGTTGTTATCATGTAGAAGAATGCGAATCGATCCATACTTATCTCCTTGTACTAAGGTCAAATCTAAGTGGATCAAGGAACTTCACATAAAACCAGAGACACTGAAACTTATAGAGGAGAAAGTGGGGAAAAGCCTTGAAGATATGGGCACAGGGGAAAAATTCCTGAACAGAACAGCAATGGCTTGTGCTGTAAGATCGAGAATTGACAAATGGGACCTAATGAAACGCCAAAGTTTCTGCAAGGCAAAAGACACCGTCAATAAGACAAAAAGACCACCAACAGATTGGGAAAGGATCTTTACCTATCCTAAATCAGATAGGGGACTAATATCCAACATATATAAAGAACTCAAGAAGGTGGACTTCAGAAAATCAAATAACCTCATTAAAAAATGGGGCTCAGAACTGAACAAAGAATTCTCACCTGAGGAATACCGAATGGCAGAGAAGCACCTGAAAAAATGTTCAACATCCTTAATCATCAGGGAAATGCAAATCAAAACAACCCTGAGATTCCACCTCACACCAGTCAGAATGGCTAAGATCAAAAATTCAGGTGACAGCAGATGCTGGCGTGGATGTGGAGAAAGAGGAACACTCCTCCATTGTTGGTGGGATTGCAGGCTTGTACAACTACTCTGGAAAACAGTCTGGCGGTTCCTCAAAAAACTGGACATAGTACTACCGGAGGATCCAGCAATACCTCTCCTGGGCATATATCCAGAAGATGCCCCAACTGGTAAGAAAGACACATGCTCCACTATGTTCATAGCAGCCTTATTTATAATAGCCAGAAGCTGGAAGGAACCCAGATGCCCCTCAACAGAGGAATGGATACAGAAAATGTGGTACATCTACACAATGGAGTACTACTCAGCTATTAAAAAGAATGAATTTATGAAATTCCTAGCCAAATGGATGGACCTGGAGGGCATCATCCTGAGTGAGGTAACACATTCACAAAGGAACTCACACAATACGTACTCACTGATAAGTGGATATTAGTCCAAAACTTAGGATACCCAAGATATAAGGTACAATTTCCTAAACACATGAAACTCAAGAAAAATGAAGACTGAAGTGTGGACACTATGCCCCTCCTTAGAAGTGGGAACAAAACACCCTTGGAAGGAGGTACAGAGACAAAGTTTGGAGCTGAGATAAAAAGATCGACTATGTAGAGACTGCCATATCCGGGGATCCATCCCATAATCAGCTTCCAAATGCTGACACCATTGCATACACTAGCAAGATTATGCTGAAAGGACCCTGATATAGCTGTCTCTTGTCAGACTATGCCTGGGCCTAGCAAACATAGAAGTGGATGCTCACAGTCGGCTATTGGATGGATCACATGGCCCCCCAATGAAGGATCTAGAGAAAGTTCCCAAGAAGCTAAATGGATCTGCAACCCTATAGGTGGAACAACATTATGAACTAACTAGTACCCCGGAGCTCTTGACTCTAGCTGCATATGTATCAAAAGATGGCCTAGGCAGCCATCACTGGAAAGAGAGGCCCATTGGACATGCAAACTTTATATGCCCCAGTACAGGGGAACGCCAGGGCCAAAAAAGGGGAGTGGGTGGGTAGGGGAGTGGGGGGTGGGTGGCTATGGGGGACTTTTGGTATAGCATTGGAAATGTAAATGAGCTAAATACCTAATAAAAATGGAAAAAAAATTGTTGCTCAATTGAATAAGACAGTATGGGTGTAGAAATCTATATGTAATAACTTCTAAGAAATAAACAAATATAAAATGTATGAAAATCAAGAAAAAACTATCAGTTTTGATAAATAAGCTATAGAGAAGAATAGTGAAGATAATAATGAATAGTTGTGTATCAGTAATATATACAGTATATCAGTAATACATATATGTATATACATATATGTGTATTATTCTTGCTATTTCAGCATACAATTTAACATATTACACACACATACACATAATAGCTGCTCACACCAGCTGAATTCTTTTATATTCATTAGAAAAAATAGAAAAGCATTAGCAGTCCTTGATCTCTTCTCTCAGACATGTTATTTTCTGCCTAGCTTCCACATCATAAAACATGCTTCTATAGGTATTTATTCAAAAGCTGGCATATTCTCACTGTCATAAATTTAAAACATAATAAACTTTATACTAGATAATTGGTCATTTTCAAATAGTAACATGTAATTCGTCTTTTTGTAGGATTTCATTTTCAGGAATCAGTGCAAATTTTCAAAATAATGATGAAGTACCATGGGGTCTTGGATATTTTTCGCTTGTTCCAGAAGAGCAGACACAGAAGTGAGTCAGCCCTGCCTTAGCCCTCCATGCTCTCTGATATCACTGAGCTCCCCTAAAGTCATATGTAATGATTACAATTTGCAATCTGAATAAAACCAAATGGAACACAGTTACATAATCAATATTATAGCTGTAACAAGTCGGTAGTAATCAATCTGTTTTTGCCAATGCATACAGAAAATGCCCCGATGTTCCCATGCTCCAGTAGGATGGCTTGCTAGCAAATAAAAGAGTATCAAACAAAAAGTTCATATAACAGAAAGAAAATGTAATAAAAATTAAAATAATAATAAAGACAATAAAATAAAGGCAAAGCAAAAGAGTAAGAGAAATATACATAGAAAAATTAACACTCGCTACATGAAATCATAGTTTGTATTGCATTTACATAGTTTGTATTACAATTACTACATTTGTAGTTTGTGTTACATTTAGGAAAATTGAAAATAAATGTTTAACTGAACAAATTTCAGTACCATCTTAGATCTATAATGATGCCAAAATGTATTATATACTTGTTGTATTTGTTATAGTTACTGTACTGAAGATGTTCTGATTGTTTATATAACAGAGGTTAAGCAGTAATATGTTTTGTTGCTAAGTCACAATGAGTATATCTTCTTTAAAAATAAATGAGGTACCTACAATTAGATAATAACATATGATACATCAATATGAAAGATTGATTACTCATCCTTTATGGCTTCTGGACTGTGAATTTAACAATTGATTAACAGTCTCACATGAAGAATCAAATACAATATTGCTGCAGCTGCTTTAAAGTAGAAAAGGGCAACAGAAAATGAAATTACAAAGTATGGGGAAAAATATTATAGTAAAAAAAAATCTAAATCTTCTATGATGACTTGAACAAAACTAAAGTGTTGCACTGAAGGCTATAGCTAAAACTGCATATGTTATTTAAGCTTCAATAGTGATATTCCAGAAATGTTCAATTCCATAGCAAGAATTGACCTCTGTTTGAATACAATTACTGTTTACAACAAAAGGTAAAGTTAACTTTCAATTTCTGAAATTTTCAAATTACAATATTTGCTATCCCCTAATGAAATAATTGTGATACTTTTCCAAGCAAATTTTTCAATAATTTACTGTCTTAAAATATATTAAAACTTTTTTTCTATAATCAAGTTGTATATAAGCTAACTAAGTTACAAATTCTGAGATAATTCATAGCCTTTTATTAATATTTTCCTAGAAAAAGGCTTTCATCTAATTTTGTTTTATTTTCAGATCCTTGAATAAACATATCATTTGCATTACATCATCTTTGATGTAAATATTGATCTATTTCCAAGTTTAGTTATGGTGTTTTATGAGTTGCAGAGGAATTTTAATCCAGCAACATAACTGCTCTGGAAAAGGGTCACATCTAAAGACTTTCTAGGTTTGTGTGATCTGGTGGATATGACTTTGATCCCAGAAGAGAGAGGCAAGCTGGTCTCTGAGTTCAAGCCCAGTATAGAGCAAGTTTCAGGTAAAGAAAAGCTTAGGTCCAGGTGTGGTGGTACACACCTTAATCTCAGCACTTAGGAGTCAGTTATTTTGAGAAGCACTGCAGTGGACTGGAGTTTGGCAGTTCAGTTCATGGAGTTCAGGGGCAGTTTTGACAGAGACAGCTTTACAGAGACAAGTTACAGAGAGAACAAGCTAGACACAGGTGAATACAAAACACGCCAGAAAATGAAAAAGACTCAGATGATTAGACCACATCTTCAGAGTTAGAGGCCAAGCAAAGCAATTCAGTGAGAAACTGAGAAAAGCCACATTGAATCAGTTAGCTTAGAGAGGAGTTTGAGTCAGAAGAGCTGAGTTGAACCTGCCACCCAGTGTTCAGAAAGAACTAGAAAGGGTGAGCTTATTCATCAGTAAGCCTCAGAGATGACAATTAAGCTAGATAAATAAAAGTTACATTTACAATAAGTTGTATGTTGAAAATGTATGGATAGTATATTAAATATTCTATCAATTACCACTTTATAAAATATTTTCAAAGGGAAAGTGTCAATAAGTAGATAATGAACATGCTCTCAATTACTGAATTTAACAAATATTGCTAATGGAAATATCGTACTAGTTTCACTCTCCTATATTCATAGAATAGTATCTTTCTCAGTCATCATCAGAGCATATTCCTTCTGCAGCAGATGGGAATGAATGTAGAAACTCACAACTAGACAATGTGTAGAGAATGGGAAACCAGGATGTCTCTATCAAATTCCTTCTCTCTCAGGACATAGGGGATCACACAGGAGAAGAGCAGAAAAAAGCTAAAGGTAAATGCTCCATAGAGGTACAAGAAATCAAAAATTTAAAAATTGGTAGCATGTATATAGTAATTATGAAATCATATTTTGTTATTTACTGAAAGTAGGCAAATAAAAGCTCTTTTTCATATTGTAACATATATAACACTCACATAAAATATTTGATCTATAAATACTTGTTATTTTAATATTTTTTTGTAATTTTTTTATTTTTTTTAATATTTATTTTTAAGCACACAGGTGCTTTACCTGTTCCCCATGAGTGTGACCTTTGGCCTCACATTCCCTGGGACTGTATGACAGACAGCTGGAAATCAAACGTTTTTGATATCTCTACCTTCTCAGATCTTTCCCACTTGTGTATCTTGAATAATTTCTAAGAAATTCTAGATTATTTTTAAGTTGTAAAAATGCAGCAAAGGTTCTAGTCATCAGTGAATGATGAAGTATAATAAGTGAAGACAGATATGTCAAATGATTTGGCTTTGGTTCCTAATAAAAAGCATATGTAAATATGCAGAACACAGACAGAGAGAGACATCTGAGGTTGGACTTCTCCTGAATCAGAATCAACTCAATTATGCCTAGGCTTATTTTGCAATTTATGGATCATCTAGCTTGGCTCCATTTCTATTTACTTTTGCCAAATTTTCTACTTATTATAGTTCTTCCAGGATGTGATCCAAGAAAAGGGAAAAATAATCTGATTGAAAGCGTGGCTATTTATGAAAGCTGTCTTTCTTAAGGAAGAAAAAGCTGTTAGGGTAAGAATACGACTATGGATAGAAAATTAAATTAAGACATCATATGTAAACTGCATATTTGACTAATTATTTTAGCTACTTGTATTTAAATGATTCTTAGATGTTTGCTGTACTCTTTTGACATTTCAATCTTTATTTCTTCCTAAATACAAGTTTGCTTGGAAGCAGAGTGAAAAGATGTACTTTCAGTTCCTAAGACTGGAGCAGCTGATAATGATTCTAGAGTCATATTTAATCAAAATATTTATTCCCACATACAAATACACAAATCACAAATATGCATATGCCTATCCAAACACACATATGTAAACATGGATAGCTATATATTCATTCATATCAAAATATGCATAAGTATATGTTTACATACACTCTTATGTACATACCTGTGTATGTACATAGACACATACTCACATATACATCCACATACCAGAGTACATGTATAGACTTTAAAAAATAATTTCTATGTATATGATGTGCATGTATATATGTGTGTAAGCATATATGTGAGTGTTCATGTACCATGAAGCAAATATAGAGGTCAGAAGACAGCCTTGGATGTTAGGTTATACATTTCAGCTTGTTTGAAACAGGGTCTCTTGTTAACCATGGTGGATGCCAGCTTACTAGCACAAGCACTGATATAGAGTCTCACATCTCCACCTCCCATCTAACTGCAGGACCAGGGGAATTGCAGAAGTGAACTAACTCATAATGTTTTATGTGCATTTTGAAAATAGGAACTTAGATACGCAGACCTTTGCATCTCCTCAGTAGATTGATTCTAGGTTATGGGGTTTTATTTTGGGATTTGTTTTCTTCTTGTATTTTTCCTCAATGTTTATCTTAGTTACTATTCCAGTGCTATGAAAGACACTTGACCAGAACAACTCTTATCAACGAAAGCATTTAATTGGGGCCTTGCTTACAGTTCCAGCGGGTTATTCTGTTTTCATTGTGGAAGAAAACAGACAGACATGGCACTAGAGAAGCAGCTGGGACTTCACTTCTTATCTACAGACAGGAGGCACAAAGACAGCAGGGTTGGTGTAGGATTTGAAACCTCAAAGCCAACACCCACCAATGCACCCCTCCAATAAGACCACACCTTCTAATCCTTCACAAAGAGTTCTTCAACTGAAACCCCAACATGTAAGTACATGAGCCTCTGGAGATCATTCTTATCCAAACCATTAAATATTTCATTCATTTTACATAGGTGACTTGCTGTTTAACATCAACTTTGTTAGCTTTGCGATACTTATTGCTAAGAATCTTTCTTCTATTCTTTTTCTTTTCACTTTGATTTATTCCCATTAAATATTATATATATGTGTGTGTGTGTGTGTGTGTGTGTGTGTGTGTGTGTGTGTAATTCTACAGTTTTTGAGTCACCTATTCTGTTGGGTTTGTCTGTCTATTTTTCAGGTTTCATTTTTCATTTTTTTTCCTTTGACCAAATCTATCTGTCCAGCCAGGAATTTTGGACACTGTGTACCAGAGACATTTTGTTGCCTTTTTTGCCTCTCGTTTTTTGTTTGTTTTTTGTTTGTTTGTTTTTTTTAGACAGACAAGCTTCCAGAGACTATAATAGAACGTTTTTGTCTTCTCTGCAGAAATCTCGTCTAGCCTTGGCCTCATTTCCCCATCCTTAGGTGAGTTAGACTGATAGAGCGCAGACTGGCCTTCAGTTTTAGTAGCTTATTTACACTGATAAAAGAACGTTCAGACAGACTTCAGGTGATCCTTTTCATCTGGCTCTGCCTGCGCATGAGGAGTAGTGCTCCATTACTCACTGGCCCACACTAGAAAGCTCCTAAAGGTCAAAGTCACAGAGTAAGGGCCTCGGAACGACTGGACGCTGTGATTTTCTTCTTCTGATACAGCAACCATCCTAGCCGAGCCCTCTTCAGTGCATTAGTTGCGTGGAGATTTCCCGATGCCAGCACTGCCTTCCTCAGGTGGCTCTGCTCCATGGTTTCTGCTTCAGCAGCCTGTGGCCCTCTGTGTTTGCTCAGTGGTCTGCCTCATTTTAGAAAGGGGCACAACGCTTTGCCTTATGACCTCACCTCTCTGACAGATCTCAGAAAAGTTGCATTTTCAGCTTATTCAGCCTTTTCCTTCTTAAAAACTAGTGGTGGACTCTTAGTTTTCTGTGTACAGAAGTAGAACCCAGGAAACTTTGTTCTTCCTTTTTTTCTTTCTTTCTCTAGTGAAGTTTTAAGAAAAAATAAAAAGGAAACATGGGGTCAATATATAATAATGGAAAATTTTGATATCATACAGAAACATATTATATATATATAATACTTGCATCATTTCTTATTACTTTTTTTTTTAACAGTTCAGTCGTTGCCCCCTCCTGGTCTGCTCTCCCACAGTTCCTCATACCCTTCCTCCCCTTTCCAGGCCTCCCAAAACCCTGGAGCCTCAAGTCTTTCAAGGTTTAGGCACATCTTCTCCCACTGAGGCCAGACCAGGCAGTCCTCTCTCTGCTTTATGTGTTGGGGGCTTCAGACAAGCTAATGTATGCTGCCTGGTGGTTCAGTGTCTGAGAGATCTCAGGGTTTCCAGTTAGTTGAGACAGAGTCGCCCTCCTCCTCAGCTTCTTCCACCCTTTCCCTAATTCAGCTGCAAAGGTCCCTGACTTCAAGCCAATGGTTGGATATAAACATCTGCATCTGTTTCAGTTAGCTGCTTGTTGGGCCTCTCAGAGGACAGCCATGCTAGGCTCCTGTCTGTAAGCACACTATAGCATCAGTAATAGTGTCAGGCTTTGGATCCTCCCCTTGAGATGGATTCCAAGTTGGGCCGGTCACTGGACCACCCTTCTCTCAGTCTTTTCTCCATTTTTGTCCCTGCAGTTCTTTTAAACAGGAACAATTCTGGGTCAGAGTTTCTCACTGTGGGTTGGCAACTCCACCACTCCTCTTGATGCCCTATCTTTCTATGGGAGGTGGACTCTACAACTTCTCTCTCCCCACTGTTGGTATCATTTACAGAGTAAATGAATGTTAATCTTATTCGACTTTTCTTAGAATGTTTGCTATCAATGTTAATGATATGGCTGCTGACATTTGTTGAGAACAACCAATGATTTATTCTAGGCTATGGTAGCACACTCAGTTGCTGTTCATTAACTGGCCAAGCGATGAGATAAGACAGGGTGAAAAGACAATTTTGTGTTGATGAATTGTTGTGTACTTGTTTGAGAGACTGGCATAAATAATCTTATTTTTCAAGGTGCAAGAAGTAGATAGCAGGAGTCTGTTAGGTGCCCTGCCAGAAGTCCAAAGACAGCAATATAGCATCCTCGGGGCTTTCTGTGTGAAGCCTGTTAATTTATGTTTTGTAGCAAGGAGAAGGATTTCTAATGAAATTCTGAATTCTGTTTCTGATAATTATCAATGATAAATAGGCATTGTTAAAAAGTGATGTCTAGTCTTTATGTCCTTATTTAAGAAAGATATCTATGTTGTTTGGGAAGTTTTCCTCTGAATTCTTATAGGAAGCAACAACAACAGTTATTTTAAGAGGATGTTCTCTTCCATCATCCCTATCTTTAACTGATTCATCTTAATTTTAAAATGAATTATTTTATATGGTAAGCTAATTACATGTCAACCATGGTGTTTAAAAACACAGTTAAGTGTGTCACATTGTGAAAAAATGTTGTATGTAGTAAAAATGATCAAAGCCTTAGAAAAATATTATTAGTAGCATAATTATTATTGAAATTCTAATTAAAGCTGTAAGAATTAAACTAATTCATCACACATTAATATTCCATCTGTATCAGAACAAAATAAAAGTTTGGTCTTTATTATTAATTATAAAGCGAATATATAATTTATAACAGGTTAAAGTTGGGAAAAACATTGGAAATTCAAATATCCTTGATAGAATTTCATACTATACAACATTTCAGCCAGTATAAATGTAGGACAGGTACAAATACTGCAGAAATAAATAGTGTCTCCATTTATTGTGTTCAGCTCCTTGGTAAAGACTGAGACCACTTCAGGTCGTCCTGTTCTGATTGATGCAAAGCTCTTGATCTGAATCTGCTGGAAACCTGGGCTCTGTTGTGTACTACACTCCCATTAAGTGAAGGAACCCAGGCCAGCATGGCAAACAGGACTCTGGAAGGCCTTAGCTTTCTCCCTTATTTCCTCTAACAACAAAAACAAAAATGAAAACCTTGTTATTTTACATTCTTAAAGCTAGTCACTGAGGTCTATTCTCTTATTTGGCCACTTCTTCCTTTGAGACAGACTACCAAGATCCAGCTACCAGGGTATTAAAGTCCAGCAATCAAGCAATCAAAAGCCCCCTTTGGATCACCTAATTAATATGCCCAATCAAAATTCAACACTTCATCTGAACACGGGGTTACCCCATATTACCTTTATTTTTTAATTAATTAATTAATTAATTTACATCTCAAATGTTGCCCCCATTCCTTTGTTTCTTTTCTCCTTTTCCCTTGTTCTCTATTTCTTGTCTTTGTCTCGTATTACCTGCCCTTTGCTCTGTGGAGCAAATAGGTCTTCTTTGTGCTGAGAACTTAACTTTGTAATGACTTGAGTAGACTTTAAGGTCCCTATATTAAGTATTTCGTTGATTTGTTTGTTCATACCTAATTAATTGCTACTACTACTAGTAGTAGTACTGTGTGTGTGTGTGTGTGTGTGTGTGTGTGTGTATAAGGGCTTTGGGAAAGTACAGAAAAAGGATTTCAATCCTGTGCAGATATTGGTGATTGAGAGACACCTCCTCAGTTGATGGACTACAAACTCAGGTTCCCTGGAAGACCAGCAAGTACTGTTAACCACTGTGCTTTCCCTCCAACAACAGTCATTAGTTATTCACATATTCTATATTGCTTACTTTTTATCCCTAATTCCCAAGAATTCCTGATGAATCCAGTCTTGTCATACAAAGGGTTATTTGTGTTTTTAAGGATTGATGTCTGTGCCTATTAAAATATAATTTGTTTAACATTCCATTCAAAGTACCACCAACATGATAAATTCAATGTCATTGTGAAAGACACTGTTTGGGACATTTATATGTTAACTGAGAAAAGGTGGTGACTATATACAATGTAATATGCAATTGATTTGCTACAGGTTTCATTTTTCTTTTCATGCAATGCACTTTGATAATGTTTCTCCTTTCCTGTGTTCTCCTAGAGCCTTCTCATCTCCCAATCCACAGTTTCCATTTGTACTTTATTACACCCCATATGTTCCTTTTCTAAAGTATTTTTTTTCCTTCTCACACCTGAGTAAACAATGTATCTTCCTGATTGTTAGAGGTCATTTTTTCAGGTTTGAACACTAAGTATATTTTATTTGTTTCTTATAAGAATCTTTAGATTTGTTTAACTTTAATTACATATATGGTTATTTACTAAATCCCTTGTGTTAAATTTTATTGTCTAAAAGATCACAGGATCTTCAATGTTCTCTTCTTCTGCTTGTTTTCACTCATGACCAGTCATGAAAGATGAAAGAGGAAAGCAACTGAGTGGAAATAATGGTTTTTCAAATTTCACAAACTACTCAATTTTCAAGATGGAATTTCAAGACTGATAAAAATTCATCCGTGATTCCAATTTAATGTCTGTGGGAAGATTTCCAATTATGACTCACCTCTTGCAATAACCTGGACCAATTCAGAGTTCCTGTCATAGATTGCTTCACTCATGACGTGTTTTCAATTCATCAAATTTATTCATAACACTCTGACGTTTGCTCATTATCTTCTTAATGTTCACCCACAGATCTGCAGCGACTTGGCTCTTTCCACTCCTAACTTTGCTCTCATTCTTCTTCACCGTGTCTTCATTGTAGCTAAAGGCATATCTATTAATACTTTTCAGCTGTGAGTTTATTTCCAGGAATTTTATCTATTAGATGGTACTATGGCACTCGAATGTTAATCTCATCTGTATCATTTATTCCCTTCTACATCACTGGGATTTAATTTATTCTTTTAGGGAATTTGGATGTAAACATGTAATTTTTAGCCATTCTCGTGTTTCAAAGACTGTTTTTTATCTAAGCATGGCTTGAAATTTTCTAAATGTTCTGCTGCTGTTCACATTTTGCTACAATTGTAATGATTCAAGAATTATGTAGAAACTTGCTGCTTATTTTTTTCAAATATTTTCAAAACATCCCATACATGTTCTAATTATTGGTTTACAATTAATTAAACAATTCATTTTCTTAGCGTTTCAGACATTTTCACTTCATAAGTGTACATTTGTGCCACAGAGCACTGTCTAATTTGTATATATTGCAATGTTTTTCTTGAAAAGAATGTACGCTCTAGAGCTGTTAAGTATAGTTGTCAATAGCTATATAATATTAATACATATTAAAGTCACTTTGTACTGAGACTGGAGAGATGACTTAGGGATTAAGAGCACTGGCCTCTCTTCCATGGGACCATGGTTAAATTCCTAGCACAAACATGGTGACTCACAAACATCTGTAATCCCAGTTCCAAATAACCTAACACCCTCCTTTTGCCTCTAGGTGCACCAGGCATGCATATGTTATACAGATGTATGCAAGCAAAATAGCCAAACACTTAAAATAACATGATGTTAATACTAAAGTTATTTAATAATGTCTTTATAATTATTTCTATTTTATTGATTTTCTGTGGATTTGTTATACAAAACATGAAGCAAATAAAATAGCTGCTACCTACGACCCTCATAAAAATCCTATTTTTAACCACTATGGTCTTATTTCTTCAGATATTTTGCAGTTTTGTTAGTAAGAATACATATTATTAATTTTTGCTCCTTGTTAATTTTATCATAAAGAAATATAATTATTTTATCATTGAGAAGTATCCCTACATGTCTGCTATTGTTCTCAAGTACTACATGGTGTCATACAAGCAAAGTTATTTCAGCTCTGTGAGGATTACTGTTTGCATATGAACCACTTCCATAACTCCAACTCCTTCTCTAATCCATAACTTCCTTAATTATCATTGCTACACATACACATAGCCCAGTGAGTCAATTTACTATTGCTTATGTGTATATATATTTAGGATTATCAGAAATTTGGTTGCATATATAGGACCAACGTAATGACAACATCATCTGGTATGCCAATATGGATGAGGTAAATATCACCAATTTTACATTTCACATCTCTAAACTATATATATTTGCAAGTTCTTTCTGTTGGCCCTTTTGATTTTGCTGTTGCTTAGAGGTTGGCCTTAACTTGCTGTATTATTGATGATAAATTTAAATTACTGATTCTCATGCATTTACCCCTCTAGGTCTAAGACTTCAGAGGAATGCCATCGTACCTAATTCATGAGGCATTAAGAATGGTACTCTGTAAGTTACAAACTCTAGGCAACCATTCAATAAAGTGAACTACAGCCTCACCTCCCTGAAATCTTCTACTTAACATTTATATTTTCACTTGCTTGTAAACTATTTGGTATTCTTTATTCATTAAATACATTTTTACTTATGGAGCTATATTTTCCACGAAGAGTGCTTTCACTACATAATTTAAGTACACATATATTATAAAATATACAAATCTTTTGGTAAATATAAATCTATACACAATAGTAAATCAACACAAAAGGACAGAAATAGTATATCCCCAAGATGTATAGCTTAAAAAATGTAAGACTATATCATATGTACGTTGCAGCACATAACATAAAATATACTTTATTTCACTAACCCATGATCCATTTGATAGACATGGTGTTGATTTCCTTACTTTCTCCCAGTTAATAGTGGCATAAAGACCAAACTGATGAACCACTCCATACACAGTAATGATAGTAGGCTTCTCAAAGTAGACAGAGCTGCATAATTGATGTCTAGTGAAATCTTCAAACCCACTGTTTGTTGCCAAGGAAACATTTGAACGTGCCTTTGAATAAAAACCATCTTTGGAGTAGGTAGGGATGTAGAATGGAAGGTAGAGTAGCAATTATTGCACAAAGTTTCCAAAAAAAAAAAGAAAGAGAAGAAAAAGAAAGAAAGAAAGAAAGAAAGAAAGAAAGAAAGGAAGAAAGGAAGAAAGGAAGAAAGGAAGAAAGGAAGAAAGGAAGAAAGGAAGAAAGGAAGAAAGGAAGAAAGGAAGAAAGGAAGAAAGGAAGAAAGGAAGAAAGGAAGAAAGAAAGAAAGAAAGAAAGAAAGAAAAGAGAGAAAAGAGAGAAAAGAAAGAAAGAAAAGGAAGAAAGAAAAATTGTGAAATCAATAAAAAGGCAGTAAAGTGAGCTGGGTAAAAAGTTTAAGAGGTAATGAGCTTTTTTTGAGGGGATTTGGATGGTTGTTCTTAAAGCAAAACATTTGAAAAACATGACAATTAAAAATGACAAGAGAAGATATATACAAGGAAGATAAAGGAATAAATGATGTCACTGAGACTTTGACATATGTCCAGCAAACTCTAGGTACTGACATAGATGTTTACCACTTGAAAAAAATAATCACCTGGTATAGGACATAATTAAACAAAAAGAAATATTAAAGAAGAACTAATGAAAACTTTTGAAGTGGAAAGCCAAACACCAAAAATGAGAAACTAACTAGAAAAATCAATAACAAATTTGCAATTAGAAATAAAAAGATAAATAATATATATTCTTCAGCCTAAACAAATAGAAGAAAAGAAACAAAAAGAAAAGCATTTGAAATTGGAGACATTAACACCAATACATATGTATGAGTATATACATATATATGTAGAATTATAGATAGATGATAGAAAGAAAGAAAGAAAGATAGATAGATAGATAGATAGATAGATAGATAGATAGATAGATAGATAGATAGGAAGATATAAAGAAAGTAAAAAGAACAGTGAGAGAAAGGAGCAGAAGCAATGCCAGTACTGAAATCAGGAGGCACATGGGTCTACAGAGGGCTCAGTACTTAAGCACACACACTGCTTCAACGAAAGACCTGAGTTCATTTCCAATCACCTGTATCAGGTAGCTCACAACCATCTGGAGCTTCATGCCAAGGAATCCACCACCTCTGGCCTCTGTTGGCACACACACACACACACACACACACACACACACACACACACACACACACGAACACACAAATACATACATATGCATAATTTTAAAATAAAAATAAATATTTTTGAAGAATATCATGTGTCACCTGACCAGAAAAACTTCATGAAATCAAAAAGTTTGCATATATACAGAAACCAGTGTAAATTACTCAAGGAAAAGCTGAGGTTCCACATGGGCCTTCAATAAATCATGATGTTCATAAAATTTCCCTCAGTACAATAATCTGGCCCAGATAGTTTCACAAAGGAGCTCTAGATAATACTTTTTAAGAGGCTGATCTTGAAAAAATTTCAAAAAAGACAGTGATAGAGAAAAGATTAATTGTAATCTATTCTCTGAGGCCAATATTACCCCCATAATCATACTAGATGAAGACACCACTATTTAAAAGGAAAAGATGATTTAAGAATACAAATGGAAAAAATTTGAAAACATTATTAGAAATTATGTTTTATAACATGTTAAAAATTATAAATAAGGAGTAGAAGAGTCCATCCCAGATAGTCAATATTAATTGACTGTTTAAATATTATTTAAAATATTAATGAATTTTAAGGTCTGATAATATCAACATAGAAAAAGTTACACTGAAATTTAATACCTTTTTTTTTTATAAAACGGCTCAACAAAGAAATGTCTTTCTTCCTCTAGGTCAAGATCATCACCGAAACCCTGTATGTGATATACTGCTTAGCAGTAAAAGACTGGAGATCTTCTCCTAAGGACAGGAAAGATATCACAGAAATCTCTTCCTGCTTGTCTTCAATCTACACTGTAGGCTACAGTTATAACAATTAAATAAAAACAATTAAACAAAGGGCATTCATGTTAAGAAGAAAAAGCAACACTATCTTTATGTACATGATGTCTTAGTTGGGGTTTGATTGCTTTGAAGAGATATCATGACTATGCAGCTATTAAAAAGGGCAACATTATAAGGTTCAGAGGTTCATTCAGTCCATTATCATCAAGACAGGAGTGTAGGAGCATCTAGACAGGCATGGCACTAGAGTCGATGAGCGTTCTACATCTTGCTCCAAAAGCAAACAGGAGACTAGCTTCCAGGGGGGTAGGAGAAGGGTCTCCAAGCCAACCCCCACAGTGACACACTTCCTCCAACAAGGGCACACCTACTCTAATAAGGCCACACCTCCTAATAGTGCAACTCTCAGGGCCAAGCATTTTCAAACTACCACACATAAGATAATGCTGTATATGAAAATCATAAAGGATTCATTAACCAAACTGTATTATTTACACAAAATAACTTTAACAAGATAGCAGGAATTAAGATCAACATATTGAATCAGTTGAATTTCTTCCAGGAAAAATAATCAATATAATAGCATATGGAGAAATCAATCTTGCAAAAAAATGCAAGACTTATACATTGCCAACATAAATAATGCTGACCTAAAGAAGACATCACACATATGCACAAGAATCAAAATATCAAATATTTTAAGTTGCCAATATTTACTAAATTAACGTTTTGGTGCATACGCAGAATTAAGACTCCATGGAAATATTAGATGTATCTCATGCAAAGTTTAAAAGTATGAAATTAATATCCATACAAAAGCACATGGGATCCATAGTAGTCAATACAATGTAAGGGAAAAGGTAGAAAAAACACTGATTAGAGAATTAATTCTAAAAATTCAACAATAAAGACACTAAGCCACAAGCATAGAGATAGAAACTGAGACCATTGACAGAATTGAGCATCCAGTCATAAAGCTGTAGGCTGATGGTTGTTTGATCAGATTATCGAGTAAGTTTCATGGAAATATGATCCTAGGAAGACTGCATGTCCATTTGCACAAGAAATAAGTTTAATCTGTATCTTACCCAATAGACATTCTAAAATGACTCAAAATGATGCAAGTTTATGAGCTAAAAGCCACAAAAATCTTAGAACTAAACAGAAATTGTGTTAACTTGGATTAGAATTTTTTTTTAGCTACGACATTAAAATTTTTTCAATTTAAAAATAGAGAGAGCACACACTAGCAGCATGACAACACACCTAAAAGCTCTAGAAGAAAAGGAAACAAATTCACCCAAGAGGAGTAGACAGCAGGAAATATTCAAACTCAGGGGCAAAATCAACCAAGTGGAAACAAGAAGAACTATTCAAGGGATCAACCAAATGAGAAGCTGGTTCTTTGAGAAAATCAACAAGATAGATTAACCCTTAGCCAGACTCACTAGAGGGCACAGGGACAGCATCCTAATTAACAAAATCAGAAATGAAAAGGGAGACATAACAACAGATCCTGAAGAAATCCAAAATACCATCAGATCCTTCTACAAAAGGCTATACTCAACAAAACAGGAAAACCTGGATGAAATGGACAAATTTCTAGACAGATACCTGGTGCCAAAGTTAAATCAGGATCAGGTTAATAATCTAAACAGTCCTATATCCCCTAAAGAAATAGAAGCAGTCATTAATAGTCTCCCAACCAAAAAAATCCCAGGACCAGATGGGTTTAGTGCAGAGTTCTATCAGATGTTCCATAAGACTGCCAAGCTAGGCCTCCACTCAAGTCCAGGGATGAGCTGACCAGCACCCCAGTATCCTGAGAGAAAACCACACCTGATGCAAACTGCAAGAGTTTTTATTATCAGAGAGCTGAGGACAAAGTCCCTCCTCCTTGCAGGGCAGGGGAGTTCGACCCTGAGCTCTGACAGTAGGGGGCTTTTAACAGCTAGCTGAGGAATTGGGAGGAGTTGGGAGAAAAGTTGGGAGGAGTTGGGAAGAGTTGGGAGGGGTGGGGAGGAGTTGGGAGGAGAGTTGGCTACAGCTCCTTTCTGGCAAGGGTGGGGAGTGAGCTGCAGCCTCCTCTCCAGCATCTATCTCTGTGTCCTTGTAGATCTTCCTACAATTATCTCATCTCTGGCTGTAAGGCACAGAAACAAAACAGGTTTTGCTGGCTATAGAGAACAAAGAGCTTCTTTCTGGCTGCATTTTTAGAGATCAGGGAAAACAAGCTTGGGGAACATCAAGGGGCCTTACCTTCCAGGTAGAAACACTCTAAGTCAGGGTCTCACAGTTCAAGGAAGATCAAATTCCAGTTCTGCACAAACTATTCCACAAAATAGAAGCAGAAGGTACTCTACCCAATTCATTCTATGAAGCCACAATTACTCTGATACCTAAACCACAGAAAGACCCAACAAAGATAGAGAACTTCAGACCAATTTCCCTTATGAATATTGATGCAAAAATACTCAATGAAATTCTCACTAACCAAATCCAAGAACACATCAAAACAATCATCCATCCTGACAAGGTAGGTTTCATTCAAGGGATGCAGGGATGGTTTAATATACGAAAATCCATCAATGTAATCCACTATATAAACAAACTCAAAGACAAAAACCACATGATCATCTTCTTATATGCAGGGAAAGCATTTAACAAAATCCAACACCCATTCATGATAAAAGTCTTGGAAAGATCAGGAATTCAGGGCCCATACCTAAACATGATAAAAGCAATCTACAGCAAACCAGTAGCCAACATCAAAGTAAATGGTGAGAAACTGGAAGCATTCCTACTAAAATCAGGGACTAGACAAGGCTACCACTTTCTCCCTACCTAATCAACGTTGTACTTGAAGTCCTAGCCAGAGCAATTCGAAAACAAAAGGAGATCAAGGGGATACAAATTGGAAAAGATGAAGTCAAAATATCAGTTTTTGCAGATAATATGATAGTATATATAAGTGACCCTAAAAATTCCACCAGAGAACTCCTAAGCCTGATAAACAGCTTCGGTGAAGTAGCTGGATATAAAATTAACTCAAACAAGTCAATGGCCTTTCTCTACACAAAGAATAAACAGGTTGAGAAAGAAATTAGGGAAACAACACCCTTCTCAATAGTCACAAATAATATAAAATATTTTGGTGTGACTCTAACTAAGGAAGTGAAAGATCTGTATGAAAAGAACATAAAGTCTCTGAAGAAAGAAATTAAAGATCTCAGAAGATGGAAAGATCTCCCATGCTCATAGATGGCAGGATCAATATAGTCAAAATAGCTACCTTGCCAAAAGCAATCTTCAGATTCAATGCAATCCCCATCAAAATTCCAACTCAATTCTTCAACGAATTAGAAAGAGCAATCTGCAAATTCATCTGGGATAACAAAAACCCTAGGATAGCAAAAACTCTTCTCAAGGATAAAAGAACCTATGGTGGAATCACCATGCCTGACCTAAAGCTGTACTACAGAGCAATTGTGATAAAAACTGCATGGTACTGGTATAGCAACAGACAAGTAGACCAGTGGAATAGAATTGAAGACCCAGAAATGAACCCAAACACCTATAATCACTTGATCTTTGACAAGGGAGCTAAAACCATCCAGTGGGAAAAAGACAGCATTTTCAACAAATGGTGCTGGCACAACTGGCATTTATCATGTAGAAGAATATGAATTGATCCATTCCTATCTCCTTGTACTAAGGTCAAATCTAAGTGGATCAAGGAACTCCACATAAAACCAGAGACAGTGAAACTTATAGCGGAGAAAGTGGGGGAAAGCCTCGACAATGGGCACAGGGGGGAAATTCCTGAATAGAACAGCAATGTCTCGTGCTGTAAGATCAAAAATGAACAACTGAGACCTCATAAAATTGCAAAGCTTCTCCAAGGCAAAAGACACTGTCAATAAGACAAAAAGGCTACCAACATATTGGGAAAGGATCTTTACCTACCCTAAATCAGATAGGGGACTAATATCCAATATATATAAAGAACTCAAGAAGGTGGACTCCAGAAAGTCAAATAACCCCATTAAAAATGGGACTCAGAGCTAAACAAAGAATTCTCACCTGAGGAATACCGAATGGCTGAGAAGCACCTGAAAAAATGTTCCCTTAATCATCGGGGAAATGCAAATCAAAACAACCCTGAGATTCCACCTTACACCTGTCAGAAGGGCTAAGATCAAAAATTCAGGTGACAGCAGATGCTGGCGAGGATGTGGAGAAAGAGGACCACTCCTCCATTGTTGGTGGGATTGCAAGCTTGTACAACCACTCTGGAAATCAGTCTGGCGGTTTCTCAGAAAATTGGACATAGTACTACTGGAGGATCCTGCAATACCTCTCCTGGGATATATATCCAGAAGATGTTCCAACAGGTAAGAAGGACACCTGCTCCACTATGTTCATAGTAGCCTTATTTATAATAGCCAGAAGCTGGAAAGAACCCAGATGCCCTCAACAGAGGAATGGATACAGAAAATGTGGTAAATTTACACAATGGAGTATTACTCAGCTATTAAAAAGAATGAATTTATGAAATTCTTAGGCAAATGGATGGACCTGAAGGACATCATCCTGAGTGAGGTAACCCAATCACAAAAGAAGTCATGTGATATGTACTTACTGATAAGTGGATATTAGCCTAGAAACTTAGGATACCCAAGATTCAATAAAGATCTTGTATAAGATTCAATTTGTGAAACTCATGATACTAAAGAAGAACGAACAAAGTGTGGACACTTTGCCCCTTCTTAGAATTGGGAACAAAACACCCATGGAAGGAGTCACAGAGATAAAGTTTGGAGCTGAGACGAAGGGGTGGACCGTCTAGAGACTGCCATATCCAGGGATCCATCTAGTAATCAGCCTCTAAACGCAGACACCATTGCATACACTAGAGGGATTTTGCTAAAAGGACCCTGATATAGATGTCACTTGTGAGACTGTGTTGGGGTCTGGCAAACACAGAAGTGGATGCTCACAGTCAGCTATTGGATGGATCACAGGGCCCCCAATGGAGGAGCTAGAGAGAGTACCCTAGGAGCTGAGGGGATCCGCAACCCTATGGGTGGAACAACAACATGAACTAAATAGTGCCCCCCAGAGCTCATGTCTCTAGCTGCATATGTATCAGAGGATGGCCTAGTGACCCATCAGTGGAAAGAGAGGCCCATTGGTCGTGCAGACTTTATATGCCTCAGTGCAGAGGAACACCAGGGCCGGGAATTAGGAGTGGGTGGGTGGGGGATTGTGGGGGGGGAAGGGTGTGGGGGACTTTTGGGATAGCACTGGAGATGTGAATGAAGAAAGTACCTAATAAAAATTTTTAAAAATTAATAAAAAATAATGATATTTTAGACATCAAAATTGCTAAGGTTTGTTCTTCAAATGATGCCAGCAATGAAATTCAAAAGCATAATAATTTGTGTAGACACAAAAAAGCTTGCAAACAACATTTGGTGTTCTTTTCAGAATAGATAAATGCTTCATGTAAATATAATCATCAGAATGATATTTAAGAAATATAACAGCAGAGCCAGGTGTAGTGGCTCACACTTGTAATCAAAGCTCTCAGGAGCCAGAGGCAAAAGCAGCGTGAGTGCAAAGCTATCCTGGGCTACATCCAACACACAATTCATGATGAAAAGATGAAAATGTGGAGCCCCACTATCATTGGGAGCATTATGTCCTGCATTACAAGAAAAGGGGAAAGACATGCCAGGTATTGGGAAACTTTTATGCCAACACTAATTTGATACAAGTTTCATGTATTCATTCTCTCTCTCTCTCTCTCTCTCTCTCTCTCTCTCTCTCTCTCTCTCTCTCTCTCCTTAAATGCAGCAACAGTATATAAACAGTGCAACTAAAATCTGGGCAAAAGATATTTTGAACAAGTCCTTCCTCAAAAAAGATCAATTGTTTTTAAATTATGGTATGAAAAATATGTATATCATATCGTTAGAAAACTGCAAACTAATCAGCAACAATATACCACTACAAATGCATTAGAATGGATAAACCTAAACACTGCTAACATTAAGTTCTGGCAAGGATGTATAGCAATACACATTTCTTTGCTATTGAAAATACAAAACAACGTGGCCTTTTTTCAATAAATTCCATACAATTATTTTGTAAAACAGATGCTTACATTATGACCCAGAAACCTTTCTCCTAAGGGTTTATTCAAGGGACTTAAAATATTATGTCTGATAAATGTTTACAAAGCTTGGAAGTGTCTGAGATTTTTTTCCTCAAAAGATGATAACAATAGATAAAGAGTAACTCATTCATAAGATGGAAGGCTGGTTGATGATCATGAAACGAACTACTGAGCCTTATAAAAGAAATGGAGGTACCATGAGGCGTGTTTCTGATTGAAAGATCCAAGAAAAGATAGGATGGGTCTTGGGATCATGTGTGGATAGACTCAGGGCCAGAGGGCCAAGTGAATGACTGGAAATCATCTGCTCATGGAGGGGTGGGGAAGAACATCTCTAGGACATGCTAGAGTCCTCAGATCGGGGAGGCTTTGAGGAGTCTATGGGGATGACGTTAGCAGAGACTCCTAGCAGTGGCAATATGGAACCTGAAGTGACCACCTCCTGCAGTCTCTGGATAGCTGTTCCTTCAATCTCTGTTCCACTCTTTGTCCCTGTACTTCCTTGATTACATTGTTCCGCCTTCTAAGTAGGACTGCCAAAATGAATATATATCAAAGGGGTATTTATTGGAGTGGCTTTGACCTGTTTCCTGACTAGTCCCACAGTGACCATTTCCTGACATAAGGACCAAGGATATGGCAGCTTTTCAGTCCATGAGGCTGAATGTCTCTGCTAATCTTCCATCTATGTTGGAGTCTCAGCGAAGGTTTGATACCAGTGAAGAAATGCCTCAGTAGTGGAATAAATGAGATTTCCAGGAGTGCAAGGACAAGCAGACAAAACAAATCTTCCTTCTTCCCTTTTATGTGGCTGCCACCCAAAGGTGCAGCACAGGTTCAGTGTGTGTCTTCTGATCTCACATGGCCTGGTAGATCTTCTACCTCTAACAATTCTGATAAGAAGAAAACCCTCATAGGTTTGCCCAGGTTCTTAGATCTTAGTTGACTCCATATATAGTCAAGTATTCAACCAATAACATCCATCACAGCATGTATAACTAATACATAGCTTAACATATGTTATGGCTGAATATAAAGTATAATATAATAATACAATATCATAACTTGTTCCTGGAAGTACTTCTGTGGTACTATGAATCTAAATGCAAATAACATTTTATTGAATATTTCCAGCTACTTTATTCAGTGACACATATTTAAATTTTTAGATAAATTCTCCAAGTATGTTAGTGATTTCCCAATACTACATAATTGGTGCCAATAAAATTTAAAATTATATTTTAAAGGATTAAAGTGACATGCAAATGTATTTAAACTATCACTCTCTAAATTATTTTACTTTATTTCATTTTTGTAATGATAATAGATTCCTCACCTGCACCAGATATCTCGACCACAGTTTCTCCTTCCTTCTCTCTTCTCTCCCTACCATCTCCGCTTTCTCCCAGATCTGCTTCCCCTCTCCTTACTCTTCAGAAAGAGCAGTCTTCTAAAAGACAGACAGACAAATGGGAAAAAACAAGATACAATAACGTAAGGTTAAGGCCCTCCTATAGAGACTGGACAAAACAACCCAGTAGGATGAAAAGAGACCCAAGAGCAGGCAAAGGGTTGCCTTTGAGACACACCCTCTATTAATGTTATGAGTCTCACAAAACACCAAGCCAACAGCCATAACACACACATAGAACCTTGTGCAGACTAATGCAAGTGCCGTACTTGCCACATAATCTCTATGAGCCCATGTGAGCCCTGCTTAGTTGGTTCATTGAGCCATGTTCTCCTGGTATACTCGGTACACTGTTTCAACAATCTTTCTTTCCCCTCCTCCAGGGGATTCCTAGATCTCCAAGAAGAGAGATCACTTGGAGAGCTCCAATCTAGGTTCTCTCTCTACATAATTTCTGGCTGTGGGTCTCAGGGAAGCCTTCACAACTTAAATGTCTGAACCCCTTCCTTGTAAGAAAACCTTATACAAACTTTATTTAATACAAGAAGTGACATCTCCATGAAGACGTGACAATTACTTCCCTTGGTGCTCTAGATTTGACCTCTGTATTGGCATCTGATGCATAATAAGCATTAAATAAATACACTCCTTTATTCCTCGTTTTATGTTTTCCATACATCTAGATACCAAAATAAGTTTTTCTTGCTACTTAAATTCCTTTTATTGTTCATAAGATACAATGTTTTTCACATTTGTTCTGGTTTGAGACAGTTTGTTAACATAAAAGTCTTTGCAAAATTTCTTGTGCTGAATAACAGTGCCTTGATTTTAATTTTCATTCTATGATTTCTGCAAACAGAAGTTTTCATTTTCTTTTATTATTAATTATTGTAATTAAATATTGTTGAAAATGTACTAGTATGCCTGCAATATTATGTGCTGTATTGTGGAGGGAAGACCAAACTTTTCACTGAAAAACTAAATCAAGTTAATTAGATGAAACTAGAAAAGACATAAAAAAATATTTGCTAGTCCAGATTGATGGGAAAAGGCTATTTCTACAGAATTTGAGGATTGTATTTGAGCCCCAGAACCTATTTGTTAGAAGGATAGAATGATCCCTACCAAGTTTCTCTCCGGTGTATACCTAAGAATCATGGCATTTATTTACACACACACACACACACACACACACACACACACACACACACACAAACAAGCAAGAACTTAACATTAAAATATAGAATATATAGTATATATATATATATATATATATACATATGTATATATATATATATAACTTTACAGTAAAGTAATATTTTTATTAGTCTCTTCAACATGTGATATGATTATTTTGCTCCATTGTTATTATTATTTATCCTGCAATAAAACACATACAAAAATATATCCTTCAATAAGCTTGACAAACTTCTACAGAACTCAAACGATTGCATCTCAATGTGAATTTCAACCATTTTCACTGACCCTCCTCTTTATATCTCACTACTAGGTAAGTGTAAAGACAATTTCAGATTTCATATCATCCTTTTGCATATACAATAGTATAAATTTCTAAGCACATGGAACAAACTATTAAGCTTTCAAATTAACCTCTGTACCATACATTTGTGATTTTTACCTGAATCTGAATCCAAGACGTTCCTTCTATTTGCCATTGATTTATAGCTCCCTATCAATATTTTATTGAACATCTTGTACTTCTAAAGTTTGAAATCTTTGTATTTGGAAGAATTCTTGTCTATGCCTACTCTTAAGAACATGTGTGGTACTGGCTGTAACTCTGAAAATATCTTGAGATTTCAGAGTTTTATTTCTGTGGGGAGTCATTCTACTTCACTGGTTTGAAGATGAGAGCTTGCACTAAGAAGCAGAACTTGTGCTAATCAATCACTCTCTGAGACACTGAAGCTGTCATCCTGATTGTATTCGCCTAAAGAGTGCATCCTAGAGAAACAGTGAGTGACTTTCATGCCATAGGCATTTTTGAACTGCATATTTTTTAAGCATCACAGGGTGCCATTCCATAAGTCGTTTTTCTATCCAGATGAGCATATTTATTCAATCTGATGTTACAAGCTTATGTGACTTTTTTAGAAGGAAGGAAAATCTAGCACAATCTAGCAATAATGATTAGAAATAACCCTTGAAATGTCAAGGACTTTAAATGGTAATTAACAGATTAAATGCCAACAAGTACATTTAATAACACTGGTATTTTGCATTTGGACCATAGCCAAGATCACTGGTAAGTACTTTCACTAGAGAATCTCAACAATTTGATTTTGAGTGGAAATTTTGCTTACTCATACATATATTAATTATTCAAAAGTAACTTCCAGTATATAAGGTATTTTAGGGAACACTGAAAAGTTGCACTGCATATATTTTGCTGGAAACAGGAAAGTATTTGTAAGTAAGTTGCATGAACTTTTAGCTATGCCTTAGTTTCTTAAATTCATCTTTATTATTCTAGTCAACAGTTTATATTTATGAATTTATATTCAATGAACTCTATATGTTTATAAAACATAAACACTAGGTTAATCAAGAATTCATCATCAGAGTAAAGCTAGGTAGTAGTCTAAGGATTAGACTGAAAAACGAGACCAAAATAAAAATCTCTGCTTTCCTTGAACCTACTGCATGACCTTAATAACAAAATGCCTCCATAAGATCTGGCTATAGGCAAGCCTGTAGGTCATTTTGGTGATTGATGGGAGAGGGATCAGCCCACTGACTGTGGTGCTATTCTTGGGCTGATGGTCCTGGGTTAAATATGAAAGCAGAATGAGAAAGATATGAGGAGCAAGCCAGGAAGCAGTATGCCTCCATGGCCTCTGCATCAGCTTCTGCCTTCAGGTTCCTGTCCTGTGCGAGCTCCTTCATTCACTGCTTCTTAACTGTTATATAAAACTGTGATAAGAATAAGCCCTTTCATCCCCAAGTTGATTTTGGCCATGAGTTTCATCACAAGAACAAAAATCCTAAGTAACGCATTAAGCAAAAAAGGAGAAAGATAAAAGAGATTTTTGTTATATTTCTAGAAAAATCAAATGTGTATTATTTATCATCTGCCATGTTCCAGGTAATGTGATAAACTTTAAGCATAAAAAGATAAATTGGAAACATTCTCAATGAAGATCACATGGAAAGCTCTGATATCCAGATTTTGTCAATTTAACACAAGCTGCAGTCATCTGAGAATAGGGAATCTCAATTGAAAAAATAGCCTCCAACAGATTGGCCAGTAAGCAAGTCTATGTAACATTTTCTTGATTGATTATTGATGTGAGACATCCCAGACCACTGTGAGAAGGGCCATCCTGAGCAAGTGGTCTTGCATACGTAAAATAAGTAGGTCAGGGGTAGCAAAGCAGGTTGCAATACTCTTCTGTGTTTTCTACTCCAGTCCTTACCTCCAGGGTCCAGCTGTGCCTGTCCTTGGTGTATGACTGTAATCTTTTAAAGGAAATAAAACCTTTCCTCCTTATACTGCTTTTGACATGTTGTTTATCCCAGTAACTGAAACCAAAATAGAACAGAAACTCATATAGCACAGTCAATATAAGCTGCAGAATAGAGATAGATAATAAATAGAGATGATAATGGAGACATCACATGTAAACTAAGCCAATGCTTATTGGGTGATATTATTTATTAGAAGATAATGAAAGAAAAAAACTACACAAAACCTGTAAGGATATAGACATTTTGCATTTGTTTTGGATGACAAATCCATAGGCAAATAAGTTACATAAAATTAGCTTTTAGTTTGTTATATAATATGACAATCTATTTAGACAACCAAGTTTATATTTCTGAGCACAAGAGCTGAAAGGCACCTTAACAACATAGAAGTCAAAATAGAAGATACTTTGGAAAAAGTTAAGTTTTCCTAGATTGATTCAGGTTGATGCAGCCTTTAAACTAAATATCAATGGGCTGGCTAGTCTAATGTCAACTTGACACAAGCTAGAGTTATCAGAATCAAGGGGACCTCAGTTGGAAAATGCCTCCATGAGATACAGCCATAAAGCATTATCACATAATATATGGAGGAGGGCCCAACCCATGGTGCGTAGTATGAACCCTGTGCTGGTGGTTCTGTGCTCTACATAAAGTAACTTGAACAAATCATAGGAAGTCATCCAGTAAGCAGCACCCCTCCATGGACTCTGCATCAGCTCCTGCCTAAGGGTCCTTGCCCTGAAAAACTCAAATATCTGTACAAGTGCATTCTTTTACTTTTTTCATTTTTTATTAGATATTTTCTTCATTTACATTTTACATGCTATCCTGAAAGTCCCCTATACCCTCCCCCATCATGCTCCCAAACCCACCCACTCCCACTTCCTGGCCCTGGCATTCCCCTGTACTGGGGCATATGATCTTCGCAAGACAAAAGGCCTCTCCTCCCATTGATGGCCAATTAAGCCATCCTCTGCTACATATGCAACTAGAGACACAGTTCTAGGGGGTACTGTTTAGTTCATAATGTTGATCCTCCTATAGGGTTACAAACCCCTTTAGCTCCTTGGGTACTTTCTCTAGCTCCTACTTTATGAGCCCTGTGTTGCATACAATAGATGACTGTGACTATTCACTTCTGTATTTGCCAGGCACTGGCATAGCCTCACAAGAGATAGCTATATCAGGGTCCTGTCAGCAAAATCTTGCTGGCATATGCAATAGTGTCTGGGTTTGGTTGTTGTATATGGGAGGGATCACCTAGTGGGGCAGTCTCTGGATGGTCCATTCTTCTGTCTCAGCTCCGAACTTTGTCTCTGTAACTCCTTCCATGGGTATTTTCTTCCCCATTATATAAAGAACAAAGTATCCACACTTAATAAAATATGAGAGAAACACTTGTATCAACAATAATACCATTTCTTCAACTGCTTACATGACCTTAGCTGGTATTTATTACTATCTTCTTGGACTACTCATTCTCTATTTCCTCCAACCTTAACAAACCCCTCAGCAGGTCTTGATTCTTTTCATGAGGGAGTCACCCACTCCTTCTTTCCCTACAGGTCTGTGCCATTTTTACCTTGCCTGAATTATTCTGCTATTATTTCCCATTGACTCTGGTTGCAAGGCATGTTATCATCAAGAGATTATCTTAAGGATCTCCTGCATTCTAGACATAATCTTTCTCTTTTCCATTCTGGAGAAGCAATGTAACTTCCCCATTGTAATCTGGATCAGTTGCCCCTCTTAGTTATACCTTTCTTATTCTGTTGGTTTAAAGGTATTAGAAGCCCAAAATGACCGGGGGAGGGGGGAGCGTCTGTACTACCAGTTCTACAGGATGTTTATTTTGTCTCCTGGAAGGATAGCTCCCTTCTCTAAAATCAAAATTTCTGGGTAAACAGAACTGAAGGTCACCTTGGAAAAAGGAAGCACACATTTTCCTAGAAAATCACTAGGGGTAATATAGCAACTTAAAGAATTCCATTTTCTATCCCTTGATTCCTAGATCATAGATCCTGGCTATGGGAGAAACCACACTATATATTGCATGCTGATTCAAAGCATATTCTGTCTCCTAGAGAACCCTGCCTCAACCCTCTAGGCTGCTGCCACCTAATTGACAGCATTGACTATGTCTTCAAAGGACATTTCATCTGTCTATATGGTCAGTGGCTTCATTGTGGTGGGGAACATGTTTTAAAAAGTGAATTCTCCAGGGTGCCTTGCCCATGGAGTCTCCGGACAACCGCAAGGACCCACACAGGATCCTAAGACCTCTGGTGAGTGGAACATAGCATCTGCTCCAATCCAATTGCTCGAAACCTGAGACTGCATTAACTAGGGAAGCTGATAACCCGGCCTGATCAGGGGCACAAGACCCTTCCAGTCCACTCTAGCACCAGGGTTCCTTGCTCACAGAGTTTCCGGACACCCCCAAGGTCCTCACAGGACCCCTCCACGGGATCTTAAAACCTCTGGTGAGTGGAATACAACCTCTGCCAGGAGGCAGGTTCGAACACCAGATATCTGGGCACCTTCTGTGCAAGAAGAGAGCTTGCCTGCAGAGAATACTCTGACCACTGAAGCTAAGAAGAGAGCTAGTCTCCCAGGTCTGCTGATAGAGGCTAACAGAGTCACCTGAGGAACAAGCTCTAACCAGAGACAACTATAACAACTAGCTTCAGAGATTACCAGATGGCGAAAGGCAAACACAAGAATCCTACTAACAGAAATCAAGACCACTCACCATCATCAGAACACAGCACTCCCACCCCACCTAGTCCAGGGCACCCCAACACACCCGAAAAGCTAGACCCAGATTTAAAAGCATATCTCATGATGATGGTAGAGGACATCAAGAAGAACTTTAATAACTCACTTAAAGAAATACAGGAGAACACAGCTAAACAGGTAGAAGACCTTAAAGAGGAAATACAAAAAATCATTAAAGAATTGCAGGAAAACACGACCAAACAGGTGATGAAATTGAATAAAACCATCCAAAACATAAAAAGGGAAGTAGACACGATAAAGCACTTTCAGGGCCAGAGGTTAGGGATCCGACCGGCCCAGGAACGCTTTGCATGAGCATCGGCAACAGACATCCTGGTTCCGGGACCCCACTGAGTGTATTCTGCACAGGTGAGAGTATGGAATACAGAAGCTAAAAGCTTCTGGGACAGGGGGAAGCCACAGAGCTTCTAAGGCAGCCCCCTTTTCAGGCCCCAGACAGCTGGCCACTTTCCCAGCCAGAGGTTAGGGATCCGACAGGCCCAGGAAAGCTTTGCCTGAGCATCGGCAGCAGACATCTTGGTTCCGGGACCCTGCCGAGTGTATTCTGCACAGGCCCCAGAGATTACCAGATGGCGAAAGGCAAATACAAGAATCCTACTAACAGAAATCAAGACCACTCACCATCATCAGAACGCAGCACTCCCACCCCACCTAGTCCTGGGCACCCCAACACAATCGAAAAGCTAGACCCGGATTTAAAAGCATATCTCATTATGATGGTAGAGGACATCAAGAAGAACTTTAATAACTCACTTAAAGAAATACAGGAGAACACTGCTAAAGAGTTACAAATCCTTAAAGAAAAACAGGAAAACACAACCAAACAGGTAGAAGTCCTCAAAGAAAAACAGGAAAACACATCCAAACAGGTGATGGAAATGAAGAAAACCATACTAGAACTAAAAAGGGAAGTAGACACAATGAAGAAAACCCAAAGTGAGGCAACGCTGGAGATAGAAACCCTAGGAAAGAAATCTTGAACCATAGATGCGAGCATCAGCAACAGAATACAAGAGATGGAAGAGAGAATCTCAGGTGCAGAAGATTCCATAGAGAACATTGGCACAACAATCAAAGAAAATACAAAACGCAAAAGGATCCTAACTCAAAACATCCAGGAAATCCAGGACACAATAAGAAGACCAAACCTATGGATAATAGGAGTTGATGAGAATGAAGATTTTTCAACTGAAAGGGCCAGCAATTATCTTCAACAAAATTATAGAAGAAAACTTCCCAAAGCTAAAGAAAGAGATGCCCATGAACATACAAGAAGCCTACAGAACTCGAAATAGACTGGTCCAGAAAAGAAATTCCTCCCGACACATAATAATCAGAACAACAAATGCACTAAATAAAGATAGAATATTAAAAGCAGTAAGGGAGAAAGGTCAAGTAACATATAAAGGCAGGCCTATCAGAATTACACCAGACTTTTCACCAGAGACTATGAAAGCCAGAAGAGCCTGGACAGATATTTACAGACACTAAGAGAACACAAATGCCAGCCCAGGCTACTATACCCGGCCAAAACCTCAATTACCATAGATGGAGAAACCAAAGTATTCCACAACAAAAACAAATTCACACATTATCTTTCCATGAATCCAGCCCTTCAAAGGATAATAACAGAAAGAAAAAAAAACCAAAAAAAACAAAAAAACCAAAACAATACAAAGACGGAAATCACGCCCTAGAAAAAGCAAGAAAGTAATCCCTCAACAAACCAAAAAGAGGACAGCCACAAGAACAGAGTGCCAACTCTAACAACAGAAATAAAAGGAAGCAACAATTACTTTTCCTTAATATCAATGGACTCAATTCCCCAATAAAAAGACATAGACTAACAGACTGGCTACACAAACAGGACCCAACATTCTGCTGCTTACAGGAAGCCCATCTCAGGAAAAAAGACAGACACTAACTCAGAGTGAAAGGCTGGAAAACAATTTTCCAAGCAACTGGCCTGAAGAAACAAGCTGGAGTAGCCATTCAATATCAAATAAAATCGACTTCCAACCTAAAGTTATCAAAAGAGACAAGGAGGGATTCTTCATACTCATCAAAGTTAAAATCCTCCAAGAGGAACTCTCAATTCTGAATATCTATGCTCCAAATACAAGTGCAGCCACATTCATTAAAGACACTTTAGCAAAGCTCAAAGCACACATTGCACCTCACACAATAATAGTGGAGAATTCAACAGACCACTTTCATCAATGGACAGATCGTGGAAACAGAAACTAAACAGGGACACAGTAAAACTAACAGAAGTTATGAAACAAATGGACTTAACAGATATCTACAGAACATTTTATCCTAAAATAAAAGGATATACCTTCTTCTCAGCACCTCACGGGACCTTCTCCAAAATTGACCATATAATTGGTCACAAAACAGGCCTCAACAGATACAAAAATATTGAAATTGTCCCATGCATCCTATCAGACCACCATGGACTAAGGCTGATCTTCAATAACAACATAAATAATGGAAAGCCAACATTCACATGGAAAATGAACAACACTCTTCTCAATGATACCTTGGTCAGGGAAGGAATAAAGAAAGAAATTAAAGACTTTTTAGAGTTTAATGAAAATTAAGCCACAACTTACCCAAACCTATGGGACACAATGAAAGCATTTCTAAGAGGGAAACTAATAGCTCTGAGTGCCTCCAAAAAGAAACTGGAGAGAGAACATACTAGCAGCTTGACAACACATCTAAAAGCCATAGAATAAAAGGAAAAAAATCCACCCAAGAGGAGTAGACGGCAGGAAATAATCAAACTCAGGGTTGAAATCAACCAAGTGGAAACAAGAAGAACTATTCAAAGAATTAACCAATTAATTAAGGAGTTGGTTCCTTGAGAAAATCAACAAGATAGATAAACCCTTAGCTAGACTCACTAGAGGGCACAGGGACAGCATCCTAATTAACAAAATCAGAAATGAAAAGGGAGACATAACAACAGATCCTGAAGAAATCCAAAACACAATTAGATCCTTCTACAAAAGGCTATACTCAACAAAACTGGAAAACCTGGACGAAATGGACAAATTTTTAGACAGATACCAGGTACCAAAGTTAAATCAGGATCAAGTTAATGATCTAAACAGTCCCATATCCCCTAAAGAAATAGAAGCAGTCATTAATTGTCTCCCAGCCAAAAAACCCCAGGACCAGATGGGTTTAATGCAGACTTCTACCAGACCTTCAAAGAAGGTCTAATTCCAGTTCTGCACAAACTATTCCACAAAATAGAAGTAGAAGGAATTCTACTCAACTCATTCTATGAAGCCACAATTACTCTGATACCTAAAACACAGAAAGATCCAACAAAGATAGGGAACTTCAGACCAATTTCCCTTATGAATATAGATGCAAAAATCCTCAATAAAATTCTCGCTAACCGAATCCAAGAACACATTAAAGCAATCATCCATCCTGACCAAGTAGGTTTTATTCCAGAGATGCAGGGATGGTTTAATATACGGAAACCCATCAACTTAATTCATTATATAAACAAACTCAAAGACAAAAACCACATGATCATCTCATTAGATGCGGAAAAAGCATTTGACAAGATCCAATACCCATTCATGATAAAAGTCTCGGAAAGATCAGGAATTCAGGGCCCATATCTGAACATGATAAAAGCAATCTACATCAAACCAGTAGCCAACATCAAAGTAAATGGTGAGAAGCTTGAAGCAATCCCACTAAAATCAGGGACAAAACAAGGCTGTCCACTCTCTCCATACCTATTCAACATTGTACTTGAAGTCCTAGCCAGAGCAATTCGAAAACAAAAGGAGATCAAGGGGATACAAATTGGAAAAGATGAAGTCAAAATATCACTTTTTGAAGATGATATGATAGTATATATAAGTGACCCTAAAAATTCCACCAGAGAACTCCTAAACCTGATAAACAGCTTCACTGAAGTAGTTGGATATAAAATTAACTCAAACAAGTCAATGGTCTTTCTCTACACAAAGAATAAACAGGCTGAGAAAGAAATTAGAGAAACAACACCCTTCTCAATAGTCACAAATAATATAAAATATCTTGGCTTGACTCTAACTAAGGAAGTGAAAGATCTGTATGATAAGAACTTCAAGTCTCTGAAGAAAGAAATTAAAGATCTCAGAAGAAAGGCCAATCTACAAATTCATCTGGAATAACAAAAAACCTAGGATAGCAAAAACTCTTCTCAAGGATAAAAAAACCTCTGTTGGAATCATCATGCCTGACCTAAAGCTTTACTACAGATCAATTGTGATAAAAACTGCATGGTACTGGTATAGTGAAAGACAAGTAGACCAATGGAATAGAATTGAAGACCCAGAAATGAACCCACACATCTATGGCCACTTGATCTTTGACAAGGGAGCTAAAACCATCCAGTGGAAGAAAGACAGCATTTTCAACAAATGGTGCTGGCCCAACTGGTGGTTATCATGTTGAAGAATGTGAATTCATCCATTCCTATCTTCTTGTACTAAGGTCAAATCTAAGTGGATCAAGGAACTCCACATAAAACCAGAGACACTCAAACTTATAGAGGAGAAAGTGTGGAAATGAATTCTGAGATCATGGGCTCATGGTTACACTATTCTAGCTGAGAAAAGGGTTCCTTTGTCAGAAGCAATACTGTGTGGAATACAGTGATCTAAAATAAGCATTCTATAAGTCAATGAATGGTGGTTTTGGCAGAAGCATTACATGCTGGAAAGGTCAATCCATAAGAAGCGTATTCACTTTAGTAAGGACAAAGCATTGTCATTTCTATGGAGAACATGGTCTAATATAATGGCTGGCTGGTCACTGTGGGGAATGATGTTTGGAGTCATTTTTAGTCTGGGTTGTTGACATGTCTGATACTTCACAGCTTTGGTTACTAGAAGTCTATGCTTTGAGGTCATGCCTAAATCCTATCTATCAAATTGCCATTTTGTTTACATATCCATTGGGAAATAACAGGAAATATTGGGGAAAAGGCTGACTGTCGACAGAATAGGTCATCCTATCTAATTGATTTTTCAACTCTGCCTCAACTGTCATCATCTTCTGATGTGAATTTATATGGGATACAAGTTTCTTCATATATTCACCCATTTGGTCAGATAGATCCACATACGTCTTCCCCACATAACTTTCTCACCAATTTTCCAACCATAGTATAAGTCCCTGATCATCTAGCCAATCCATTGGCTACAGGCCATGAATCAGAAAACAATAATACATCTGGCCATTTCTCCTTCCAAACAAAACATATGATTACGTGTACTTGTGTACTTCCCATGTTCTACCCACTGTGAGGGTTTCCATTCATGGCCAGTTTTCATAGGTTGTCTCTGCAAAGGGTTATAATGATACACCAGTCCATGTCTGGGCAGTGCCTGTATGCCATGTAGTAACACCAGTAAACCAGGCACTTGTCTTCTCTTCTTCAGTCAACCAATCATAGGGCACACTCCATGAGGCTCTAGATGCATACTTGGTAGCAGATGGCACTGTAATGGAAGTAGAAAACAGGCATTTGGGCAATTTTTTATGTATCTTGCTTGCCCATTTAGTACTTGCTTGAGTCTTATCACATATATAGCACTTCCATTTGATAACAGATTGCTGCTGTACATATTCTGCTTTAGGCATTAATGAATTAGACAACACCCAGCTGATTATGATCAGCTCAAGTTTCATAGTAACTTGATGGCTATTTATCAAATAGTTATGTTCTACTAATACCCAATAACAAACCAAGAGCTCTCTTTCAAAGGGAGAATAGTTGTCTCCATATGATGGCTAAGATTTTCTTCCAAATCCTAATAGTCTCTTCTGTGATTTACCTATAGGGGCTTATCAAAGATCCCAAACACCATCCCTAGTTGCCATTGCCACTCAAGTATCATCAGGTCTGCTGGATCGTTGTTCCAAGCAGTAGAACTGCCTGCACATCAGCCTGGACCTGTTGAAGAACCTTCTCCTGTTCCAGGTCCCACACAAAACTAGAAGCTTCTAATACCCTTAGTGTATGCACTGGAGTAACACACAAGTGAGGAGTGTACTGTCTCCAGAATCCAAATAGGCCCAATAAACTTTGTGCTTCTTTCTTAGTGGTGAGAGGGGTTAGGCATAATAATGTATTCTATTCCTTAGAAGGAATATATCTGTGTGCCCCACACCACTAGACTCCTAAGAATTTCACTGGGGTAGAAGGCCTTTGAAATTTGCTTGGACTTATTTCCTATCCTCTAACATGTTGTTACCATTGAGTTCGAAGTACTTGCTACCTTCTGCTCACTTGTTCCAATCAGCATCATGTCATCAATATAGTGTCCCACTGCGACATTTTGTGGAATGATCAAAATCCCTCCTAAGTTCTGACAAAGGGATGGAGAGATAATCTATCCTTGAGGTAAAACTGTAAATGTATACTGCTGACCTTGCCAACTAAAAGAAAATTGCTTCTTGTGGCTCTTGTAGGCAGGCATTTGGTATATTAGTAGCTGTGTACCGTGTATGAGGAGATGTGTTAATTTGCTCAAGTAAGAACACCACATCTGCTACAGCATCTGCAATCTGAGTTACTAACCAATTCACTTTTTAATAGTCAACCATCATTCTCCACGATCCATCTGTCTTCTGCAATGGTCAGATAGGAGAGTTAAAGAGAGATTTGTGGAAGCTATCAAACCTGTATCTTTGAAATTCTTAATAGTGTCACCAATTTCTACAATACGTCCAGAGATGTGATACTGTTTTTGATCCACTATTTTCCTTGGCAGAGGCAAACCACTTAGTCTTTCCAACCATAAGAGCCCTCACTTCTCATGACAAGGAACCAGTGTGAGAATTCTGCCAACTGCTAAGTATATCTATTCCAATTATGTATTATCAGACTGGGGAAATAACCCAGGATGAGTCTGGGAACCCACTGGAACTACTGGAATCAGACCTCAGCCAAAATATCATTGTTCAACTGAGCTTTATAAGCCCATACTTTAAGTTGAAAGTAAATATGCTTTTTGGGATATCCTAGATTCAGTGTGAATACAGAATCAGTATCCAAAAAAAAAAAAATCTGATTTTCTTTCACCCAGTGTTCAGTTACCCTTGTAAATGTCCCTCTGGAGAAGGAATGGATAAAATCTACCAGTAAAACTATGAGATATTTTATCAAAACCTTTCCTCAGAGGAAGCAGGCCATCCCTCCATTCAAGGGGTTTTGGGTAGTCAAACTGGCTCAAGTCTGGAAAATTGAGTCACAGACCAAGATTCTCTTTAACCACAATTCAATGTACCTTTCTTTCATTTCTTTGTTTGAAATGTTTTCTGCTTATACAGACCAAACAAAAATTCAGTAGCCTTTTTAATCTATATCTTACTTGAAAACACCATGATTGGTTAGCCAATGCCAAATGCACATACAAGTCATGCCACCATAAGAATAAATTTGCCTGTGCTGATAATTATAGGTTAGGCTATTATGAGAATTACTTTGTCTATACTGTCCATTGTGATAACTATGATCACCATGCCTTAGAAGACTCACTGCTGCCACCTGGCCCCTGCTACTTCTACTTGAGGGCCCAATTAAACCCATTTCATTTAATTTTCAACCTGAGCAGCAGCATATCTAGCCCTAAGATCTGACACAAGGAAAAGGGTAACAACAAAACCCTTCAAATATTCTTCAAAAATTATGCCCTTTCACTATTTTGTGTCTTATAAGATTAATGAAGGAAATGTCTTCTGTCCTTTCCATTGTGGAGGATTAGGTTTTATAGAGCATACCTACACGAGCATTGTAATTTCTCTGAACAATAAAATCTCTTCATCAACACTAAGCCATTTCTAATATTAAAATCTATATTGGTAATGGTTCTATAGAGTAACAACTTATAGAATATATATATATACGCGCGTGTGTGTGTGTGTGTGTGTGTGTGTGTGTGTGTGTGTGTGTATCAGACTGTGGTCTATCTATTTCAACAATGGCTGATATTAATAGAAATTCTAAGAATCCAATAGCTGCTCAGTCCACAAGAAGGCTGGATGTCCCAATCAGTCTCTGATATATGCTAGAATCACCCCCCACCCCCAAATAGGCTGTAGGTGCATAAATAGCCTTGCTAGCAAGACAAGTGAAAACAGGTAAAGAACAAAGCTTTCCTCCTTCCATATTTTTATATTGGCTACTAGTAGATAGTGTGGCCCAGATTAAAGGTTTTCCTGTTTCAAAAATCTGTAATGGAAATGGATCTAACTACTTCAAATTAAGTTATAAAAAACAATTCCTTACAGATGTGTGCCCCCAAGTTAGGACCTTACTTGACTTTTAAATGTAATCAAGTTGACAACTAATAATACCCATCAGAAAATACAAGTTCTCCCCACAACTCTTAGAAATGCTCTTCCATATAGCCTCAGAATGGTCTTTCTACCTCTAATGACTTAAAATGTTTCTCCTCTGGTAACTGTGCTTTTCTCGACCTCACACCAATAATTTTCCTACTTCTATAGGAATTAGTTACTTCCCATAGTCCCATCAACATTTGCTGCCATTCATATTTCAAAAATGGTCATTCTGACAGGAGGGAGACTGCATTTCTCTGATGACTAGGGATGCTGACTGCCATCTTAAGTATGTCTTACCCATTTGGACTTCTTCTTTTGAGAACACTCTGTTCAGCTCCACAGTAGATTTCTAAATCTGGTTGTTTATTTTCTTGATGTTAATTTCTTCAGTTTGTGCATTCCTGGGGATAACTGCCAGATGCACAGCTTAAAAAGACTTTCTTCTCTTCTGTGGGCTGCCTCTTTACTCAATTTTGCTGTTCCCTTTGCTTACATAAGTCAATTTCATAATGTCCTGTCATACTTAGGATTTCCATTGCTATGAAGAGACACTATGACCAAGGCAGCTCTGATACAAACAACATTTAACTAGGCCTGGCTTACAGGTTCAGAACTTCAGTCATCATCAAGACAGGAATCATAGCATCTGGAAAAGGAGCTGAGAGTTCTACATGTTATTCTGAAGGAAACCAGAAGACTCAATTCCAGTCAGCTAGGAGGATGGTCTCAAAGCTCATCTCCACAGTGATACACTTCCTCCAACAAGGCTACATCTACTCCTAAAAAGCCAAATCTCCTAATAGTGCTACTCCCTCGGCCAGGTGTATTCAAACCACTACAGGAACCATTAGTCAATTGTTCATCTTTTTTTCTGTGCTACATAGTCCTATTATGTACTACTATATAAATAAATCAATAAGTAAATCTAATACTTGATCTCTTGTATCCATTTTAAAGCACTATCTACAATTAGCAAACCCAGACACAGTTCAACAAATGGATAAAGAACATACCTTAAGTTCTATGTGCTTACATAGAACTTAAGGTATGTTCTTCAGCCCGATAAATAAAAGAAGCTCTGAAAACAGAGAATTCTAATGAGGAGTTAAACAAGACAAAGAAAACAGTTAATATATGATCTTACTGATATAAAATCTAAAATCAAAATAAAGAATGGAGTGGTATCTTCTATATGCTGTGGGAAATGCAAGCTTGGGAGGAGTTGGTTAAAGATAAAATGTTCTTTACCAGGGGAGAATCATGTTCTGATATCAAATGCTCAACATGTGATTATAGTTCATAAAATTCTACTGTATACTTGAACTTCTGCAGGTCAGCAAGGCTTAAATGTTTTCTATAGAAAGTGAAGCAAAGGAAAATGGTAATTGGGAAAGCTGAGGTGGTGGAGGTAGTTCCCACCCTGCACATGACAATCTTTTCTCACTACATAGAAGTACAAGCCATCTCATCAAACATTTAAAGGTACAAATTTACTTGTCAGCCATACCTTCCTAAAGCTGCTTTTTAAAAACATTATTAGAACTAAAAGATGAAAATACTCAAGACCTTATTTCAAAAACAGAAGGCATTGGTATAAGAATTAATACATTTTCAAAGGCCATAATTACCAGAACACCTCCTTAATACAGTATGTGAAAGGACTATATAGGTGATGAACCCCAAACTTCCATTTCACTGAGTTGTAATGACAATGCTAAGGTTATTACCAGCATAAATAAGTTTCCAATATTTGGTGAACAAAGTAAATTATTTCTAATATAGAGCTATCTCATCCATCTCCCTTTGAGAGTTACACAAAAGCCATGTTTCCTTCTCATGAGAATGAGAATTCTCGCCTGAGAATGTGGGAGGCTCTGCAGAACTCTCCCAACATCCTGCAGCCAACTCTGTACACAGGTCTCATGTTCTGTCCCAGCCACCATAACTCATGAAGTTTGGCCCTCTTATAAAGCGTAGGCAAAGCTGACAATGGTCTTCTATTTCATTCACGGAGCTTTCTAAGATATCACAACTGTAACAATGAAAACCATCTTATGGAGTTTTAAAAGACTAAAAAGGAGACGTTTTTGTCTGCAACAAAAAGTAACACTGAACAGTTTTATCTCTAAACACAAAGTAGAATTGGCCACACAGAATACAATTTTTGTATTTTGAACACTCCTTGCCCATTCATAGATAATGTGCTAGAGTGTCTTTTCTGTTTTTCATTCTGCTGTTTTACTTTTTATGTCAGAAGTTTGGGTGGGAAAAATCTACATGCTCATTAGTATTAAGTCGTGGAACACTGAAACCCCAGGTTTTCATTGTGTGAAGAGGGCAGGTAATTGCTCCTCTGGGCTGCTCCTTTCATTAGAACCTCTTTGAAAAAGCACAGAAGAGTTAATTTGTGCTTATGATTGTCTATACATAGGTGCAGTTGACAGGCCTACATATAGAATAAATTACCAAATTTTAGTGTGCAATTAGATTCAAAGTGCTCCTGCACCAAAATTACCCTGTACTGTGTTCTAAGTGTGTAATTATGAGATTGAGGTAAATTTACAATATTGGAATTTGAATAAAAGTTTTTACCTGACATGATAAATTACAAAGTGCCAGATAGCTAAGAATTTTAAAATGTTTCTTTCAATGAATATATCTGGTGGCTTACATTTATTCTATATTTAACTATCTCATTTCTGTTTTGGAGGTTTCTGAAAATGTATTATAAATAATAAGAAACTTTCCCCCACAAGTCATGAAAACCTTTATGGAGTTTATATGCAAACTTAGGTGAGTAGAACTATGTATTTTTATTATAAGTAATAGATGAAAATGTTTAAAATCAAGGACATTGATAACATCTTAATATGAGTAATTGTTAAGTTAAAATGTACATATTATATTCTTGTTATGGTTTAATGATTGCTTACTTTGACCAGTATTCACAAAAAGCATGTCTACCATCACTATTTTTAGGTTTAAGAACTACAGAAGTATATGAATAATACTCTCAGTGTGAAGAAATAATTTTAATTATTTTTGTTCTTGAGATTCTCATACATCTACATAAGAATTGTTGTTTTCACCTCCATAGTCCTCTCTCATCCTGTCTTTCTTTCCCTAAAGCACTTCTTCTTTCCAGGTAATCCCCTTGCAACTTTAATCTCTTTCTGTGTGTGAACCTTTGGGATTAGTTAGGGGTCCTTTTGCACTATGGGTTGAAGGTTAATTACAGAATCATGAACAACATTTTAATGGCTACATTGGTGAAGAATATACTACTCCTCCCACTAGTAACCCAGTGCTATTAAGTGCCAGTAGTCTTTCAGGGAGAGGTGAGGCCTCATGAATCCATCCTTCAACCATAATCAAATGTTGATGAGAAGGCAACTTGTTAGGTATGTGTATTCAGTGTGATGGATTCCAATAGTTTTTATTCTTCAACACTGAAGCATTCTCAGGTACAGTTAACTCATCAATATGTGATACAATAAAAAAAGCAAATGGTCTGATTAAGTCATAAATATCTGACTATTACATATCACTCTTCATTTAATTGTAAATGCTTATCATGAATTTAAGATTGCAAAATCCAGATCCATTCACATAGGCATACGTTTGTGATTTTTATCAAGTGGCAGTACTGTTAGACTTTCTTAAATAAAAAGGGATAACAATTTAATTTACAGTAGTACTTGCTGTAAATTATCCCTACTGTCATTCATAAATTACATGTAAGACCACTGTTAGCATTGCCTACATTCTACCTTAAAGCAAGCAGTAATGGGAATATTCCACCACGACCCTAATGAGATGTCCCCATGGGCTTCAGGTACCTGTTATCAACAAATCACCTGTTCCTGTTGACCATATCCCAGGGTTTCTGAAACTATGGAATTCTCTAGCCTCTTAAGTTGTTCTGTTGTGTTTTGCCACAGAAATAAGAAAGTAACACAACAATAACAACAACAACAACAACAACAACACACACACACACACACCAATATTTTAAAATAGTTTTCATTACAGCACTAAAATTATATCTATGTCTGCATCCCTATCCCTCTAAGTTTGGTATTGTGAAGTTCAGAATACAGGAGATGGAACGGGATACATTGCAATCAATTCTAAACAATGATTTCAATCAATCGTCAACAATGAAAGTGATTTCATGATTTCTGTGTCAATTGGATGTAAGATAGTTTGTCACAAAATCTGCAAAGAATTATAGAGATGTCATTTAGGCCTGACAATGGTCAGTTAGCTTTGATGTAACTAAATATTTCTGTGAGAGGGTTTTCAACTGAGCCTTGCATTCAAATCAGCTGACTTACAAAGAAGAATTCTTTTATAGTGGGAGTGCCCTACTCTACCTGTCTAGAACAAATGATCTTCCCAGAACTGAAGGAAATTCTGCCTGGCTGAAAACCCAATAAACTTGAAGTGCAGCATCAGCTCCTACCTATATCATTAGATTGGCACTTCAGCATTACTTGAAGGATGGGGCTATCCTAGATCTTTAACTTCAGGGCCCCTCTGCACATTTAGAACTGACAGTCTCCATAATACATGAGCCAACACATTAAAAATAAATATCTTTATACAGTGGGGATGTTGTTGAGTTGTAGAGTATTTGACTTATCAGGATATAGACAGGGAGCCTTGGGTTCAATATCCAGCACTGACCTCCACTTTCAAAAAGCTAAAAAAAAAATTAAGCTCTGCCTATGCATACATACATACATACATATACATACATACACACACATTATGATTCACATATGCTATATAGCAAGAGAATTTGAGAATTCTATAAGATGCTGATGAGCATAAAATTGAACTATATCTGCTGTTTACATAAACATTTTACAACTAAAATTTTCTTGGTTTCAAATTCCATTTAAGTTTTCTTTTTTCTCTCTCTTTCTCTTTATTAGATATTTTCTTCATTTACATTTCAAATGCTATCCCAAAAGTCCTCTATACCCTCCCCCAGTTCTGCTCCCCTACCCACTCACTCCCATTTCTTGGCCCTGGCATTCCCCTGTACTGGGGCATATAAAGTTTGCTAGACCAAGGGGCCTCTCTTCCCAATGATGGTGGACTAGGCCATCTTCTGCTACATATGCAGCTAGACACACGAGTTCTGGGGGTACTGATTAGTTCATATTGTTGTTCCACCTATAGGGTTGCAGACCCCTTCAGCTCTTGGGTACTTTCTCTAGCTCCTACATTGGGGGCCCTGTGTTCCAACCTATAGATGACTGTGAGCATCCACTTCTGTATTTGCCAGGCACTGGCAAAGCCTCACAGGAGACAGCTATATCAGGGTCCTTGAGTTTTCTGATAGAAAGTTTTGAAATATTTTGCCTTAAAGCAGTGGTATTCAGTTTCCACAGATGAAGGGGAGAATTTAAGACTCTAAATGTTCATATCAATTCTAGACTTATCATATTTGAATATGGGACACTAGGAAACAGATGTTACTACTATTTTTTCTCATTCTGAGAATTTGTACTATATTTGTGAGCTATGCGGGGGCCTAGCAAACACAGAAGTGGATGCTCACAGTCAACTATTGGATGGATCACAGGGCCCCCAATGGAGGAGCTAGAGAAAGTACCCAAGGAGCTAAAGGGATCTGCAACCCTATAGATGAAACAACATTCTGAACTAACCAGTACCCTGGAGCTCTTGACTCTAGCTGCATATGTATCAAAAGATGGCCTAGTAGGCCATCACTGGAAAGAGAGGCCCATTGGACATGCAAACTTTATATGCCCCAGTACAGGGGAATGCCAGGGCCAAAAAGTGGGAGTGGGTGGGTAGGGGAGTGGGGGGAGGGTATAGGGGACTTTTGGGATAGCATTGGAAAGGTAAATGAGGAAAATACCTAATAAAAATATTAAAATATATATATAACCTATTATCTAGCACAGAACTACTTGTGCTATGGAGTCTCTTCTTAGCAAAGTAACCCTAACTAGGAAAGAAATGGGTATCAGGAGTTGGGAATTGTTGTAACAAACCTGGCTGCTTTGTTTTGGGGATGACTATGGAAGTATTTTGGAAAATTGGTTTAGAAAAGCCATTGTGTTTTTAAAGCCTGGTTAACTGTTCTGTGGAACTTGGAAGTGAATCAAGCTAAGAGAAATTCAAAGGATGAACACCTGGCTCATAAAGTTATAGAGAGAAATTTGAGAGTTACTTAAAGACTATCAAAGACATTGCATATTTGCTATTTTGAATTAAGATTCTGTCATTCTGGTCAGCTGGAGCTGAAAGTCAGCCAGCATTAACAAGAGACCTTCATGATTGAAGTAAAATCTATGCTTTTCTGAGACAATTGATGCTAATTAGCAGGACTCTAGAAATTAGCAGTAATTAAAAAAAGAAAAGCATTATAGTGGTAAAATTTTCTGGAAAGTGTTTCCTGAGAGTTGACATACAGAGGCTGTGTTCCAGAGGCAGCCATGTTTGTACCTCATGCTGGCAGATGATTTTGGTATGGTAAGAGTCATCCAGGTGGTACTGGTGTTCAAGGTACTAAGAGGTCAAGGAAAGCAGATGAGGTTTGGCTCATGAATGACCAGGAGGGCTATTGGTCAAGATAGAATCTCAGGAGCAGTTAAAGTCCTGGAATTGAAGGAGTCATGTGCAGAAGTTGAAGCTTAGCATTTTAAGAGAACATAGAAGAGGCTACTGGTGAAATACAGTCCAGTTTCAGCAGAAGACCACAACATTTTGGAGATGGCAGTACTATGGGATGATCACCAAGAACAGGTAGAGTGGATACTGCCTAAGGCTAGAAGAGAAGCTCTGTGTACTGCACAGGGCAGAGCCAGAGTAGTGACACAAGGCTTTTGGAAGACCTATGATCTTGTGTGGATTCCACATATTGGACATTTGGTTTTTTACACAGTTGGGAGCTGGGTTTTATATCATTCATTTTGTGACAGTGCCCTGGTTTTTGCTTCTTGAAGTAAGAAAGTAAGTAATTTATCTATTTTTGATTGTATATAACCCCAAAACAGAGAGACTTTAAACTTATAAAAAAAGGGATTGTGGAGTTTTGTAGAGACTTTGAAGTTTAAAAGACACTGAATACTTTTAAACAGATAACTTTTAAAGTGTTTAGATACAGCTCTGAGATTTTTTCAAGTTTATGAAATGTTTTATATCATAATGTCTTTATTATAAATGTGTGATCTTGTGGATGAACAAGGAAGTAAAAGTTGTGGTTTAATAGTGATTTGCTGGTATGTCAATCAATGTAGTCACTTAATCCACTATGCATTCCTCCTTGAGTTTCCAGGTGCCTCTCAGTGAATTGGAGTTTAAGGAGCACAGGTCTAGATGGAATTCTGACCCACACAGGGATTTTAGAAGTGAGCACTAGGGAAACAGAAGGGATTTTCTACCATAACCATGGTTTACTCATGTGAGTTGCTGAGTATTTTTTTTTTCTTGAAAAGCAAAAAGATATTAATTCAGAAAAAATTAAGCCCCTTAACTTCAACTTATTTTTAAAAAACCATGTTTCACAGTAGATTTTTGGTGCCCCTGTCTTCCAAGATTTGTTATTTTCAATTTGTCAAGGACATTATTTATTTAAATGTAGTACTCTTGTATTTGTTTCATTTATTTTCTTTTTTATATCCTAAGGCTTGGCAAATGTTCCTTTACCATTATGGACTTTCAAATATTACCCAGGTGCTAAAAAATACTATTGTTGCCAGAGCCTGATACATAGCATTGGGATTCCCCTTCTTTCCATCACCCCCATCACAGTTCAGTGGGAGGTAGAAACAGTAATCATTCCAGCATTTCATTTTTTTTGGGGGGTGGGTGGGTGGACTGAATGGATCAATGAATATAGGACAAGGGTGAATGTTTTAGACTTGATGTGACAGGTGATAAGCAAGCATAACCGTTGAAAAATTAAAAAGATGGCCAGCAAAGGAATGTCACTTTTTCTGCCATTGTAATTTTAAACTAATTTTTTAAGTGATAACAACATTGATAAAATATTTCAGGTAATTTAATTAAGTAGAAAAATTTGAGGACAAGAACAATGGTACTTTTCTTTGTTGGGCAGCTTTATCGTGCCAGGTTCAGGATAGAACCCAAAGAAGATATGACACTATATGCTTCTGCTGGAGGGATGAAGAAAATCCTTGGTCATGGAGGCTCCAATGTGAATGTAGGCACCAGGCTTCTTCACAAAGCCCCCAAACATCCTCTCACACATCCATTACTGTCTTAATAACTTCTAGAAATGTTTCATCTCTCCTCAGAAGGAGTTTATAGCTTTATCTTCCAAAACTATTTGTGCTTCGTGTCTCTGAGACTTACGACCTGTGTGAAATAGTACACAGCATACAATGTTCCTAAGAGATATCTAAAAAGGCATTTGTCTACAGAGACATAGAGATTTTTGTCTTCCTTTCAGAAACTACAATAAAAAAGAAGATCACAGTATTTATCTTACCACAAGTGGTTCTGCTCCCAGATTGAGCCCCACAGCCACTGTTCAAGCTTGACAGACTCCATTATCTCATTGTATACTAGTTTTCTGTGTTAATTCCTTCTTTCCTGTCTATATAATATAGTTCTATAAGCTATGACATTGTTAATTGTTTAAGTCTGTTTACGAGTCAACAAAAATTAATTCTGCTTTCCCTCTTCTGTAGAGAAATTTTAATCTAGCAAAATGGCTGCTCTGGCAAGAGATCACATCCAAAGACCAAGGTCTATCTGGAATGCAGACCTATCAAACACCTTTCATTCCTCTGGCTGGGTTAGAGATATGCCCTAAGTACATACCTTTAATCCCAAACACTTTAGGTAAAGAAGCAGCCATGTTTGAAAGTGATGTCTAATTGAAGGGCAAATAAGAAGAAAGATTTAACAAGATATGCCCAAATTTTATAAGAACAGTCAGAAAGGAGAGGATTTAGAAAAATAAAGGGAAAAAGTATGGTGTATATGTAGGGCAGTTTTTCCGGGACGGTTTTACAGAGACAGGTTGCAGAGAGAACAAGTTAGAGACAGGTGAACACAGATCGAGCCAGAGAATTGGAAGGAGCCAGAAGATTAAAACATATTGACAAAGTTAGTATGAGGCCAAGCAGAATAATTCAGTCAGAAGCCTAGAGAAACCAGTTTGAACCAGTCATCTTAGAGAAGAGTTTTAGCTAGAACAGCAGAGTTGACCCAGCCAACAAGAATTAAGAAAAACCTAGAAAGAGTGATTATTCAGCAGTGAGCCTCTGGGTTGACTATTCCATCTGTAGGATCAAAGCTACATTTACACTTTTCATATTGTTTCATATCACTGATTCCACTGAGTAATTATGGGTATATTCTTAATGTTTTTATTGTTTTATTATATTTTCATTTTTCAAATAAATATTAAATTTAAATATATTTGACTATATTCTGCCCTTCCCTCAAGTCCTTTCAGATTCTTTCCTCCCTACCCACATAACTTTAACTTTTTTCTCAAACAAAACAATTATTCAATATTAAAACAAACTCCCAATTAAGCAAGAAAACAAAACAATGACAAAACAAACAGACCAGCAACAACAAAAACAAAACAAACAAACAAACAGCAACCAAAAAGACTTACCAGTCTAGACCCAAATAAAAGCACACACATATACACACATGGACACACACACATGCACATACAGACATTCACACACACACACACACACACACACACACACACACACTGTCCCAGAGTGGTTGATGTAGTGACATTCCTTTGGAGAAAACTGATTTTCCATCTCTCAGCAGGTATAAATGACAGTTCAATTGTTACTCTTTATACTATTATCTGGGTTTTCATTCATTAATTCTGTCATTTATCATTTTAATATAACAATGTATGATAATATAAAACAAAACTATCAGAACAAGCTAGATAAAACAAGCCAACAGGAAGAAAGGAGTCCAAGAAAAGGAACAAGAAACAGACCCACTCATTCACACACTCAGGAATCCCCCAAATAAACACTAAGCTGGAAGCCATAATATATACATACACAGAAGACATGCAGCACCTAGGCAAGCTTCTTCAGTCTCCGTGAGTGCATATGAGCTTCATTCATGTTGATTCAGACGGCCATGTTTTCTTGATGTCTCCTAAACCTTCTAACTCTTTTCACTCTGTCTCCCTTTCCAAAGCATTCCCTGAGCTCTGAGGTGGGTACATTTTGATGGAGACTTTCGACTTAAGGCTTAGTGTTCCAAGATGTTCCACTCCCTTTGTAAGACAGACATTACACACATCTAGACTGTGGTCACACAACCAGTGTTGGATATAGATTTCATCATGTCAAGTGGGCTGTAAGTCAAATTTGTTATTGGTTGGCTTCCCCCAGAAGATTTGTGCCACTATTGCCTAACATATCTTGCAGGTAAGACACCATTATTTATCAAATGTTTTATGGATGGCTCTGTTAATCCCATAGATAAGAAGAGAAAGACCACTTATCCAATTATGGCAAAATTAAAACAAGCTTGATTTGTGCACATATCAGAGTTAGATGGGCAGCTGTCTCTCCCTAAGGCAGCGTTCATGAGATCTCCCTGAGACAATTTCTTAAGTCCTTTCTATAGGGCAAAACCATAGGATGGTGGATTTGCAAGGAAGCATGGTTACAGAAGTAAAAACCAAGCAGTTAAGGAAAGTCGGTCTTCAAACAATGGGTATAGGGCACTTTTGAGAACAGATGGGCCTGGGTAGGGGTAGGGGGTTTGTTTAACTGTAAATTGTATGGTTACTGGGGTAAGGCACAGCCAAGATCTGAGAAACAGAAATCTAAGTTTTACAATAAACTGAAACTTAACTTGGTTACAGACTCAAAACTGCTCCTAGGAACAAAAATGGAGATGGGCGAGTTTCTCAGCTTTATGTTTATGTTTGTTAATTTTTGTAACCTGCAGAATACTTTCCTTTGTGAAGATGCTGGAAAGTAGGAAGAGAGGCTCTATTTAGGCACCAGTTCAATTTCTCCTTGTTCAATGAGTTGTACAGGTGTTGTCTTCAGAAAATGAGACTTGCTGTCAGTGTTTGGAAAGTAACGTATAGTCTTGGCAACAGGCTAGGTTGTTTGGTAAATTTTTAGAAATTTGGAGCTTGGCTTTTAGTGAAATATGTATTGGCACATTTCATATTTTCATGAAGGTTTTATCATATTTGAAAGAACCATTCTTGATTAATTCATTCTATAATTAGAAAACTGTAGAGTTGTAGAGCTCACTCCCAGTGGATATAACTATAAAACACTCCAACACCGAAGACCCAAAACATTGTGGGAAAAAATTGTAAAAGCAAGAGGACCAAGTTTCCTAGGAGATTGTGTTTCCAAGTAATATGAAAGCTATACCAAAACATCTCATCAACATGACCAACCAAATATGAGCTGAACAAGGCTAATAGCAAGTAACATGCCAAAGTAGATGGCGAAACACCCATGGGACCTCAATACTACAGAAAGAACGATCCTTAATTAAATAAAGCTAGGAGCAAGAGAGGTACCCTTCTCCAGGGAAGAGCACCTCACTCCCCAGGGAACGCCAAATAGTTACTCCTGAAAGCATGCATTCTCTTGAAAGCATGGAGACAGAACAGGTTATATTTAGCAATACATATGTGAATATTACATGTATCTGCACAAAATAATAATTAGTATGTGTGTGTTTGCAAGGGCGAGAGAGAAGAAGAGAGAGAGAGGGAGAGAGAGAGAGAGAGAAAGAGAGAGAGAGAGAGAGACCATTAATTTGGAGGGAGGTAAGGCTTTAGGGGAGGAAAGGAAAGGTAAAATTTTGTAATTAAATTATAATCTCAAAAATAAAAGAAATCCTTTCAGCAAAAGTCGGCCATCACTGGGAAGAGAGGCCCCTTGGTCTTGCAAACTTTATATGCCCCAGTACAGGGGAAACACCAGGGCCAAGAAGTGGGAGTGGGTGGAGAGGGGAGCAGGGGGTGGGGGGAGGGGGGAGGTATAGGGGGCTTTCTGGATAGCATTTGAAATTTAAATGAAGTAAATACCTAATAAAAAAGTGGAAAAAATAAAAATAATAAACAAACAAACAAACAAATAAAAGAAATCTCGGCGCAGCCTTTTCACAGGTCCTGAGCTGCCCCGCAGGACTCTCCTTGCAGCAGCCAACGAAGTTCAGAGTCTGGAGCTATGGCAGCATGGCGGCGGCAAGGCGAAAGTCATGGCTGGACAAGCTTTTAGGAAGTTTCTTCCGCTTTTTTTTTTTTTTTTTTTTTTTTTTTACAGCAAACCAAGGAGCTAGAAAGTACCCAAGGAGCTAAAGGGGTCTGCAACCCTATAGGTGGAGCAACAATATGAACTAACCAGTACCCCCTGGAGCTTGTGTCTCAAGCTGCATATGTATCAGAAGATGGCATAGTGGGCCATCACTGGGAAGAGAGGCCCCTTGGTCTTGCAAACTTTATATGCCCCAGTACAGGGGAATGCCAGGGCCAAGAAGTAGGAGTGGGTGGGTAGGGGAGTGGTGGGGGGAGGGTATGGGGGACTTTTGGGATAGCATTTGGAATGTAAATGAAGAAAATACCTAATTAAAAGAAAAGAAATACTCCAACGTGTTGTGAAAGAGTATTGGTTGAAAGGAGTGCCGCCGAAACTGTAACCAAAGGTGACATTATGCTTCCAGAAAAGTCTCAAAGAAAAGTGTTGCAAGCAATGGTCGTGGCTGTGGGGTCAGTCGGGAAAGGATAGAGTGGAGAAATTGAGCCTGTCAGTGTGAAAGTTGGAGATAAAGTTCTTCACCCAGAATATGGACGCACCAAAGTAGTTCTAGACCACAAGGACTATTTCTTATTTAGAGATAGTGACATTCTTGGAAAGTATGTCGACTGAAATCACTTTTGAAATGATGTCATGTGAAGCTGCTCATTCCACTGATGTCTGAACTATTTCATCATGTAAATAATTTCCATGCCTCCCTTTTATAATAAACAGATGATGCCTGAAAGACTAAATAAATAAATAAATAAATAGATAAATAAATAAATAAATGAAATCTTATAAACATAAGAATAGTGAACAAAATTATCATCCTGCGTTAAGTTTTATTGGACATATTTATTGTCACCATTATTTTGTGAAACTGAACATGTGTCTTGATCATTGTGTTAAAGTTTCAGTAATTGTTTTAAATCTAATATTTATGTATTGTTGATGTGTTTTGTTTTGTGGGACATGTTTTTATTCAATGCAATGAAAGTTCTTTTCTACTTGTTTGAATCTGAAAAGCCTCTATCGATGACAAAGTGATAATTATTAATAAGGATTTATGATGGCTGTGTAACAGGAAAGCACCTGTTTGTACCTTAGTAGTTAATGTTAATGCAGAAAATTAGCAAATGTTCACTATTAATGCATTCTGAGATTCTTTACCACCTATCAAATGTAATTACTCTATGCACATGTCTTAGAGACCTCTGAATGCTTGCTAGAATCTATTTTCTAATCCATTTAAAACTGAGTATTTAACCCAAATAAAAATCCTTAGTTTATATTTCTTAACAATATTTTTGCATCGATGTTTATAAATGAAATTGGTCTCTTTCTTTGTTGAGTGAAGTAAGAACTTAAGGATTCTTTGGAAAGTCAGTTGTGCCAGATGGTATTTTGCTGGGGCAAACATGAAGGAGTGTTTTCCTGAGATGGGCAAAGGTAAAAGAATGTTCTGCTAAAGCGAGCACATTGAAAAAAAAGCATGTGATGAAGGCTTCTTTGCTAATAACACACATATATTGGACTGCCTTACATTGTGTAGTTGAGCTCCATTGATCAGGACTCCATAGAGAGAAATGCACCAAAAAACTTTGGGTGGTGTGCTGTGGCTTCTTGCCTGAGGATTAGGGTTGATTGACAGGGTGATGTCAGCTGAGACAGAATCACATGCTGAGGCAAGACTCATGGTGAGGCAAGACCCGTGGAGAACACATGATGTTTGGAGGAGTTGGCTTCTAAAGCTAGCCCTGCAATGCTTCTTGCTGATCTTAGCTGATATTCAGTTCTGCAAGAGAGGCACACTGAAAACTTCTGGTGGTCCTGTTGGTTCTGCAGATTTGTCATGCTGATTCATGCAGACTCATGCTGATTCATCTGAGACCTGACTGTCCTGTTAAGTGGTACCTCCACTGATGCTATCCAGAGACTACTGAACTGAATTGTTGCTATACTCCTGAAGTGTTTGTGAGTGGATCAAGCTGCCACTGCTGGCCTGTGAACTGAAGTACTGATTTCCTGACAACACAGATGGGATTTATTTGAGAGAACCATTTCTAAACAGATCCACTTCCCCCGTGTCCTTTCTTTTCCATGATCTATGGTAGGTGGTAGACAAGAAGGGAGGTTAAATCCTTAATCATCAGGGAAATGCAAATCAAAACAACCCTGAGATTCTACCTCACACCAGTCAGAATGGCTAAGATCAAAAATTCAGGTGACAGCAGATGCTGGCCAGGATGTGGAGAAAGAGGAACACTCCTCCATTGTTGGTGGGATTGCAAGCTTGTACAACCACTCTAGAAATCAGTCTGGCAGTTCCTCAGAAAATTGGACATAGTACTACCAGAGGATCCTGCAATACCTCTCCTGGACATATACCCAGAAGATGTTCCAACCAGTAAGAAGGACACATGATCCACTATGTTCACAGCAGCCTTATTTATAATAGCCAGAAGCTGGAAAGAACCCAGATGCCCCTCAACAAAGGAATGGATACAGAAAATGTGATACATTCACACAATGGAGTACTACTCACCTATTAAAAAGAATGAATTTATGAAATTCCTAGGCAAATGGATGGACCTGGAGGACATCATCCTGATTGAAGTAACCCAATCACAAAAGAACTCACATGTTTTGTACTTACTGATATGTGGATATTAGCCCAGAAACTTAGGATACCCAAGTTATAAAATACAATTTGCTAAACACATGAAACTCAAGAAGAACGAAGACCAAAGTGTGGACACTTTGCCCCTTCTTAGAATTGGGAACAAAACACCCATGGAAGGAGTTACAGAGACGAAGTTTGGAGCTGAGATGAAAGGATGGGCCATCTAGAGACTGTCATATCCGGGGATCCATCCCATAATCAGCCTCCAAATGCTGACACCATTGGGTACACTAGCAAGATTTTCCTGAAAGGACCCAGATATAGCTGTCTCTTGTGAGACTATGCCAGGGCCTAGCAAACACAGAAGTGGATGCTCACAGTCAGCTATTGGATGGATTACAGGGCCCCCAATGGAGGAGCTAGAGAAAGTAACCAAGGAGCTAAGGGGATCTGCAACCCTATAGGTGGAACAACAATATGAACTACCCAGTACCCCCCAGAGCTCGTGTCTCTAGCTGCATATGTATCAGAAGATGGCCTAGTTGGCCATCAGTGGAAAGAGAGGCCCATTGGTCGTGCAAACTTTATCTGCCTCAGTACAGGGGAATGCCAGGGCCAAGAAGTGGGAGTGGGTGGGTGGGGGAGTTGTTGGGGAGCAGGTGGGGGACTTTTGGGATAGCATTGGAAATGTAAATGAAATTAACACCTAATTAAAAAAACAAAATAAAATAAAGGTAGGTTAAATGTTTAAGAATCATCATTAACAATAAGGTTTGAAAATTTGAAGTTACAATTGGGTCTTTGTGTGGTTTAGGGATCAGTAACTGTGGCCTGATACAATGCATTAGGTAGTGTTCCTTCTGCTTCAATTTTGTGGAATAATTTGAAGAGTATTGGTATTAGCTCTTCTTTTAAGGTCTGGTAGAATTCAGCACTTAAACCTTCTGGTCCTGGGCTTGTTTTGGTTGGGAAGTTTTTATTTTTACTCCAACCAGAACTAAACTAACAGTTTTTAATGATTTTTTTCTATTTTCAAGAGGTTATGGGATTGTTTAGATAGTTTACCTGATGTTGATTTAACTTTGGTATGTGCTATCTGTTTAGAAAAATCATCCATTCTGTCTAGATTTTATAGTTTTGTTAAGTATAGACTTTTGTAGTATGATATGATGATTTTTTTTAATTTCCTCAGATTATGTTGTTTTAATCTCCCTTTTCATATCTGATTTTGTTAATTTGAATATTGTCTCTGTGCCTTTTAGTTAGTTTGCCTAAGGGTTTATCTATCTTATTGATTTTCTCAAAGAACCAGCTCTTGGTTTTGTTGAATAGTTGTGTTGTTCTATTTGTTTCTCATTGGTTGATTTCATCCCTGAGTTGGGCTATTTCCTGCAGTCTACTCCTAATGGGTATGTTTGCTTCTATTTTATTCTAGAGCTTTCAGGTGTGGTATTAAGTTGCTAGTCTAGCATCTGTCCAATTTCTTCAGAAAATAGTGCTATGAATTTTCCTCTTAATACTGTTTTCATTGTGTCCCATAAGTTTGGGTGTAACTGTGATTTCATATAAACATCTCCATAGTTTATAGTGCTTAACACTGTAATGTTTGTAGAGAGAACTAATTATTAGTAGATTACTGTCTATTCCTCCATTTGACTGGTGAATAATTTCAAGAAAACAAAACGAAGTTAGAGTCTTGACTGCTACTCAAGTGTTCTTGTGTGCTTATATACTTACTGCCAAATAGAGGCTTCTAGAGCTGTTGTGTTTGAATCTCTAGGTAAGAACACTATAAATATATTCCAGAGATAAAATCACAGAATACCAAACATGTCACTGAACTTAGAAACCACACACTTTAGCCTTATATTAACAAACAGAAAAGATTCTTTTTTTAAAAAGGAGTATATGGCTTGCAACTATAGATGGTTCGTTGTAAAAAGCAAGGTAGATTCAGTTACCTGTGATTCCTACTTTGACGGTTTCCCAGAAGTCTACTATGCTGGGATCTATATAAGACCATTCCTTTGCTGAATAATAGGAAAAAGAACATATAGAACTTTAAAAAGATATCATAAGTATGTTATAGCTTTTTTTGCAATAAGAGCAGGCATTTTAAAACCAGAGAAAAAGAATGATGAATAGCATTCTGGGATGCCTGAGTTTCCAGCAGAGTAGGATAAATGGTATTAACAATGCCTAGCTATATGTGAAAACAGGCACAAAGTTCTACCAACAAGCAAAAGCCAGTAGAACTGTTGCAAATGTATGGCTCCTTTTGGTGATAAATGACACTATAATTGACCTAAATAAATATCTCAATTTTCAGTCCTTTCCACAGACATAAAACTAATGCAATATGCTGCAAGGGTCCACCAAAAATCATTTTTATAAAATAAAATATGTGGCATGATGCAAGACACCAAGTATAAAACAGATTCTTATATTCAAGAAGTTGATGTAAGATCATCTCTTCATTGGGAATAAATATCCATGATTTGAGCAATCTCTTTTTTCTATTGGATATTTTATTTATTTACATTTCAAATGTTATCCCCTTTCCCAGTTTCCCTTTCAGAAACCCCCTATCCTATCTTCCCTCCCCCTGCTTCTATGATGGTACTCACTGACCCACCCACCCACTCCCATCTACCTACCCTGGCAATCCCCTACACTGGGACATTGTGCCTTCCCTAAACCAAGGGCCTCTCCTCCCATTGATGTCTGATAAGGTCATCCTCTGCTACATATGTGGCTAGAGCCATGAGTCCCTCCATGTGTATACTTTGGTTGATGGTTTAATTCCTGTGAGCTCTAGGGTGTTTGGTTGGTTGATACTGTTGTTCTTCCTAGAGATCGAAAACCCCTTCAGCTCCTTAAGTCCTTTCTCTAACTCTTCCACTGGGGACCCCATGCTCAGTCCAATGGATGACTGCAAGCATCCACCTCTGTATTTGCCAGGCTCTGGCAGAGCCTCTCAGGAGAGAGCTATATTAGGCTCCTGTCAGCAAGCATTTCTTAGCATCCTTGATAGTGTCTAGTTTTGATGTATATGAAATGGATCCCCAGCTGGGGCAGTCTCTGGATGGCCTTTCCTTCAGTCTCTGCTCCACGCTTTGTCTCAGCATTTCCTCCCATGAGTATGTTGTTCCCCCTTCTAAGAAGAACTGAAGGATGCAAACTTTGGTCTTTCTTCTTCTTGAGCTTCATGTGGTCTGTGAATTGTATCTTGAATATTCCAAGCTTGTAGGCTAATATCCACTTATGAGTAAGTGCATCTTTTGTGACTGGTTTACCTCACTCAGAATGATATTTTCTAGTTCCATCAATTTGCTTAAGAATTTCATGAATTCATTGTTTTTAATAGCTGAGTAGTACTCCATTGTGTAAATGTACCACATTTTCTGTGTCCATTCCTCTGTTGAAGGGCATCTTGTTTTTTTCTAGCTTCTGGCTATTATAAATAAGTCAGCTATGAACATAGTAGAGCATGTGTTCTTGTTATATGTTGGAGCATCTTTTGGGTGGTATAGCTGGGTCCTCAGATAGTATTATGTCCAATTTTCTGAGGAACCACCACACTGATATCCAAAGTAGTTTTACCAGCTTGCAATACCACCAACAATGGAGGAGTGTTCTGCTTTCTCCACATCCTTACCAGCAGCTGCTGTCACCCGAGTTTTTGAACTTAGCCTTTCTAGTTGCTGTGAGGTGGAATCGCAGGGTTGTTTCAGTTTTCATTTGATGATGACTAAGGGTGTTAAACATTTATTTAGGTGCTACTCAGCCATTCAGTATTCCTCACTTGAGATTTCTTTGTTTAAATATGTACCCAATTTTAAAAAAGGTTATTTGGTTCTCTAGAGTCTAACTTCTTGAGTTCTTTGTATATATCAGATACAAGCCTCTATTGGATTTAGAACCCAGGATAGCAAAAACTATTCACAACAATAAAAGAACTTCTGGGAGAATCACCATCACTGACTTCAAGCTTTACTACAGAGCAATAGTGATAAAAACTGCATGGTATTGGTACAGAGACAAGAACGTATATCAATGGAACAGAATTGAAGACCCAGATATTAACCCACACACATATGTTCACTTGATCTTTGACAAAGGAGCTAAAACTATCCACTGGAAAAAAGACAACATTTTCAACAAATGGTGTTGGTTCAACTGTACACCAGCATGTAGAAGAATGCAAATTGGCCCATTCTTATCTCCTTGTACAAAGCTCAAGTGGATCAAGGACATCCACACAAAACCAGACACACTGAAACTAATAGAAGAGAAAGTGGTGAAGAGCTTCAAACACATGGGCGCAGGGGAAATTTTCCTGACAGAACAATAATGGCTTATGCTCTAAAATAAAAAATTAACAAATGGGAACTCATAATATTGCAAAGCTTCCGTAAGGCAAAGGTGGTGCATGCCTTTAATCCCAATACTCGGGAGGCAGAGGCAGGCAGATTTCTGAGTTCGAGGCCAGCCTGGTCTACAAAGTGAGTTCCTGGACAGCCAGGGCTATACAGAGAAACCCTGTCTCGATAAAACAAAACAAAACAAAACAAAACAAAACAAAAAACAACAACAAAAACAAACAAACAAACAAACAAACAGACACTCTCAATAGGACAAAATGTCAACCGACTGATTTAAGCAATCTTAAACTCAGCGACTTAACTCTTTGCTCATAAATGAATACTCACAACCTTCTATTAACAATTTCAAACATACTGCTTGGCCCAGTTCTCCTTGTTGATACCAGCATCCTAAGCCTCACATGAACTCTTGGCTTTAATGGCAATCGTTACCAAAATTCTAGTTTTCTTTAAGACTACATCTAGCTGGGCGTGGTGGTGTACACCTTTAATCCCAGCACTAGGGAGGCAGAGTCAGGCAGATTTCTGAGTTCGAGGCCGGCCAGCCTGGTCTACAAGGTGAGCTCCAGGACAGCCAGGGCTATACAGAGAAACCCTGTCTTGAAAATAAAATAAAAATAAAACAATAAAATAAAACAAAAACAACTACATCTGATCATCTAAAACAGAATTTCAGGAATTATAGAAAAAGGTCAGTTTGTCTTCCTATAAATTGTCAGTCCTTGAAGGCCTCAAGTGTCCTGGGTTTCCTTTCATATTGAGTACAACACATAACCAGATTATGAAAGAGACGGATTTGGAAGAAAGGGCTCCAGAATATTTTCCCATGGTAGAAGCATGAGAACTCTAAGCCCCACCAAGAAAATTGTGTGTGCTATAAATGGTGTGTTACTACAATGACTTGCTGGTAAAGAAAATGACCAATTTTTCAGACAATCGAGTTGCAAGTATTTTTTTTCCTTTCCTTTCCTTTCCTTTCCTTTCCTTTCCTTTCCTTTCCTTTCCTTTCCTTTCCTCTCCTTTCCTCTCCTTTCCTCTCCTTTCCTCTCCTTTCCTCTCCTTTCCCTCTCTTTCTCTCTTTCTCTTTCTTTCTGTATTTCTTTCTTCCTTTCTTTCTTCTTTCTTTCTTTCTTTCTTTCTTTCTTTCTTTCTTTCTCTTAAATGTGAAAATATTCTCACTGTAGTTTATTTCAAGCTATAAAGGAGGTCACAGAATCTCTAATTGGACATGTACATAATTGAGTCTTAAAAACACATGTGAACCTACTCCACACCACAACACTGGGTTTTATTGAGTGAGATAGGCAAATCTGACTCTAAGTTTCCACTGTTTAATTACCTGTTAGACATAAAAGTGTCCTATATCAAGTGTTGCATCAACTGTCAATAAGGCCCTTGGTAGTTATTTTCACTAGCAAAATAAAAGTTATTTTGTCAACATTCTCAGAATTATTCTTCTTTTATTTTTTACCATCTCTTTTGTTTATATTATTAAAACTCAGATCTTTAAAAATAAGACCCAAATTTTAGATGATTTGAGATATTTGAGGCTCTTCAACATCAACATGCTTTAAAACATTTAAATTAAATGCCTCACTCACATTAAGTTTGTGGTCAGGAAAAAATAAAGGATCAAGGCAACAGAAATGCAACAGAAGAGTATTATATTCAGGAAATATTGTACAATATCCCATTGCTTAAGTGCTTGCAGGTCAACTCTGAGAGATTCTTATATCTCGCCTAGAAAATTAATTGCCTAGAGAAGAGGGAAACACAGAAAACCATAAAAATGAGAAGCAATTTGGGATCAAAGCCAGAACTCGGATTCTATTTCTGTTGCTGCTGTTTCTAATGAGTACTCCAATTCCTTAATAAGACAGGACTGGTGATTAAGCAGACTTCACAAATTTGCCATTAGAACCAGGTAAGCATGCATCAAATAGGTCAATACACCCATACGTGCTACACATTTCATACCATCATTTCTGCTTTCTATTCAGTTCCTTTGTTCTAATTCGCTAATAAAAGAATCCCATGCAGGTGGTGTTAATTTAAAATCATCTAGAGTGAAACTAGCTAGAGTTGCTTGGGTGCCAATAAGTAGACTTTTGGATACACTATTGGCATTTAATAGCTTGTAAGCTGTTAGCATTCATGTAGTTAAGGAGACAGTGGTTAAATGAGACTGAAACTTAATGCTTTATTTATAGAATATATTATTATATCTTACTCTTGGTGTGCCTAGTGAAATATTCTGTAGCTGCCCTGTGATTAAAGTACAATAGAAGAGTATGAATTTCCCAATGCCCAGGACATAGTGGAGCCTACTGAGACCAGTGAATAGAGGAAGCAGTGCAGCTGGTCAACCATGGACTACTCTTTGCTTTCCTTCTCTATAAACAATGTCGCTAATGCAATGTATCCTATACTTTAACATAGGAAAGTATTGATATCTCTACATTCTGTTTATGGTCACTGCCATCACAATTATGAGAAACTTCAAAATTTTATTAAGCAATAAAATGTAGCTCGTTTATTATATTGTACTACCAACCAAAAAGTGCTGCATAGCATGATCCTATTTTGTGTGATTACAAAGCCCTTACACCAGTAATTTCCCAATAAAATACTCATCTAATTAGTGGTAAATAAAATGCGTGTAATACTATTTATATGTTTTCTTATTTTCTTAAAAGGAATTTAGTCAGATATTAGACTATATTAGACATCATATGCATCATTTTAGTCCTTATACAAAAACAAATAGAGGCCACATGACAAATAAATATTACTTCCTGATAATAAAGAAAGACGGAAATGAAATAAACATTAGCAAAATTGGTTGAATTAATTTTTTAAAAACGTATACTGTGTGATACACTGTGATTGTAATATATACTGCATACTTACATCATTAAATTAACATAAAATTATCTGATTGAATAAAGAAAAATGGAATTCTAATAACAATGGAAGTTGTCCAGAAATAATGAAGTATGTAATTTATCCTAATGAAAACATGAATGAAAAATAGCTCCTCAATCAAAATCACGGAGAAGGGCACTTGAGCTGAGTATTCCACACACAGTAGTTCTGATGGAAGAAGTGTCTGTCGCTCAGTTTTCTTACCTATGGTGGAAACACTAAAGGATTTCACTTTAGCAACATTTTATATTTAGATCAAATATAGAAATAGTAAACAAATATTCAGCAGTAAGGAAATATTGTTTAATGTAATTCAGATTTGTATAAGAGGATATGGATAAAGTTAGCTACAGAATACCTGTTTTGCAAAGCTGATGAAAAGCTGTATCATTCAGAAGTTATAAAAGATTTGCACGCTGAATCATCGAATCATCAAGATAATTCACAAATCAAGAGAAATTATCAAGCAGGATAAGTGGGAGAGGCCTCAGTGGGTAAAGTGCATACTGTTCAAGCATGTGGACCTGAACTGGGTCCGCCACACAAAATTGCAGGTGCTGACTAGGCTCAGTGATACACCTTGTCTCCAAGATGTGCATAATAAAGCAGGAACCATATGGCAAATAATAAAATCACTTCCAAATCTCAAAAGGGACAAATTAACTAAACATTAGCAATATGGGTTTTAACTAGTAAATAAAGCCAAGTAGACTATGTGATTAACCATTAATTTAATGTCTTCTGATAAATTATTAATTTAGCATAAAAATAAGATGAGTAGGATATCAAAAGTCAGGTTCTCACTCCATATGCACGCATAAGCACTGTAGGAGCATGCACACACGCAAACACACACACACACACACACACACACACACACACACACTTCCTATACCCTCCCTGCCCAAAAGAAACAAACAAACACAGAAGGGCATGAAATAGAGAACTACCATTTGTATTTGAACACAAGAAAACAGAGGAATTAAGCAGCCTGTTTCTAATCATACCATTGATGGTTCTGGGAATAAAAGCTCAAAACCAGCACTTTATGTCCTCAAAGGTAACCATTGGTCCAATATCTTGCTTAATATCTCTATAAGATTGTAGTATATTTTATTTTGAATATACATGTTCATCTTGTCACCAGTAACATGCTCTTTTTTCACTATCTCTGGGAAAGACTGACTGACTTTCCATAACAACTGTGTTTCTCTGCCACTGATAGAAAACACTCCATCTTTCAATATTTCTCTTAGTTAATGCTAACCTATAACTGAATGTCCAAGCATTAATGCTAACCTATAACTGAATGTCCAAGCCCTATATATCCATCATTTTGGCTACCTCATATAACATGTTTTAGGAATCACAGAGTCCCTCTATCCATTCTTTTTTTTCCATAAAAAATACAGTATACTTAATTATTTTACTACTAGTTAAATGGCCACATTTTCAGAATTCTTTCAAATTAGGTGTGACCAAGTCCTTACAAAAGCTCTGATACATACAGATGTGATCTTGGAATTTTTTAAAGAGTCTATCCAAAGGAGAAGGTACATGCCCTCTTAAACATTCTGTGTCATACTTAATGGAATAAAATCTTGGAAGGTGGCATTCAATGAGGCAACATAAACCACTACATGGAAACAACATATTAAAACTAGAAAAGCAAGCAAGAAAAAAGCCACATGATCATGAAGCACCAGATCTCACTGCATCTTGGAAGCTAAGTAGAACATTGCTGTTAGTAAATGAATGGGAGAAGCAAGATGTAAAAGTGTCTGGGTGTCTGCACAGTGGAGCGAGAATGCTGATGTTGACCTAGAGCCAAGACCAAGACCGTGCTGATCCCTTTTCAGATACTTGATACCAGAGTCATGCTGACTATCCAAATATATCACTAATAGTAATGCAATTGTATAACTTACAGTATTCTTAGATTATAAGAAAATATATGCAATTTTTTAGCAATTTAACTACTTGTTATGTATATTTTTTTTGAGTGTGGCAGAATAAACATTGCCAAAACCATGCCTCCAGATTTCTACCTCTATGTACATGCTTGCTTGTTCAGTCTACTATGATTATATTGTTCTCTCTCCAAGATGAAGATTCTACAAGGCAGTAATTACATTATGGTCTCTAGTGTAATTAAATTTGAAGGACATAAAGTATTGGACTAGAAAGCTAAAATCAACAGAAAGTAACAGCTTTCTTTGAAAGTAGAAAGAAAGTAAAAGTTACATGATCTAGTGAAGAAACTTTGAGGAGAGTGCAGATGGGGTCTGTGAAAAGTTCCCTTTTCAAACTTGCTCAAACCCTGAATACAGACCTTTTTTTCTCACTAAAGTATTCTCAAATTTCAATCTCTCTTGTCCTTCCTAAGCAAATGGGTACAGAAGTAGAACAAGACCCAGGATATGAGGTCATTCCAAGATTTAGAAGACGCCCCAGGAATAGTTAATGAATATTTACATCTACTTCAGATTTCAAAGAAGAAAGCTTTTACTGTGGAGATGATATAAGCCCTGAAGCATGCAGGCAAAGGGTTAACTGTCTTCAGAAACAATAAATGCAAACCAAGTGTACAAAAACAAATCAAACAAACAAACAAAAAACAAAAACAATACAGCCAAAGTGGAAGGCAAGCACAAGTGGGTATTTACCTAAAGATAGAACATGTGGCTAACAGTGGGCATGGAAGATGTTATACGTAATAATTCAAAAAATGTTCCACACACCTAAAGTAGGATTTTTAAGGAGGTTCACATATTTCATAGTTATAATTAACTAAAAATTACAGAAAAATAAAACTGCATCAGACAGTACTTTATTATCAGATAGTTTACAGGTTGAAATATTTAGCAGTGAATAAATGTAAAATAAGGTATTGTAGAATGTGGTTTGAAAAACACCTATCAAACACTGGACTTCACAACAGATAGTCAGTAAATCATCACCATGATCAAGATCCTCACTTTGGTCTGAATGAGGATTCCTTGAAGAATTTTGTATTTCAGGAATTCTGTATTTCAGACAGAAGATGAATGTTTCCAGACCAAACAATCACTCTATTAAAGAAGGTAAAATTCAATATAATTTCAATCATCAGGCAAGTGTTCAGAAGAGATGTAACAGTACTTTCCAGTGTATATTGTTTATAGTCTTCAAGTGCCTGTGCCATTTTTACAATGAAACCAATATTGGAAACATGTTTGGTTTATACACAGACATCTATCCTCATGATGTAGGTAACACATGTCAATCAAACTTCTGAGCCCAACCATGACAGCTCTATTTTCACAGTTGAATGCAAGTGAAACATACACTGGTTTCTAAGGAAACTAATAAAGGAACACAACCAAAAAAATTGAAAGTTTTAAACATGGCAAACAGATATGCCATAATAGGTCTTCATTGCCTTGAATATACAGGTGAAGACAGTGTTTTATCACCAGATACAACATGTGCTATAAGTAACCATGTCATCAAGTAAGTACAATTCCTTCATCCAGTGCAGTATTTTATAGTTTGCATGATGATAGCACATGGATGTTCTTATCTTGATTGTCACAAAAAAGCTGAAGAAGACAGAATACACAAAACTGACATCTTTAATGTGTACTGTAAATAGTTAAGTATAATGTAGGTTTAAAGTTGCAATCATGTGGAAATCCTTAACCCTAGTCTTTTAGAATGGAAGGTTTTGCTGACAGGAGCCTGATATAGCTGTCTCCTGAAAGGCTCTACCAGAGCCTGACAAATACAGAAGTGAATGCCCACAGCCAACCATTGGACTGAGCACAGGGTCCCCAATGGAGGAGTTAGAGAAAGGACTGAAGGAGCTGAAGAAATTTGCAATTGCAACCCCATAGGAAAAAACAACAATGTCAATCAAACAGAAGCCCCAGAGCTTCCAGGGTCTAAACCACCAACCAAAGAGTATACATGGAGGGATCCACGGCTCCAGCTGAATATGTAGCAGAGGATGTCCTTGTCAGGCATCAATGGGAGGAGAGGCTCTTGGTCCTGTAATGAAGGACCCTGGATGAGTTCAAATGCAAAATTGATTTATGTTCTAGTCTATGCAGACACACACATAACAAAAAGAAAATATGAATATGAAAAAGAATATTGAGAGATGGGCAGGAGTTTGGGAATGAGAGGAGAAGCTGAGTGTGGATAGGATCAAGATACATTGTATAACTGTATGAATACTTCAAAAATTATAAGATGGAAGTAACAGGAGTAAAGAAAGCTAAAATTACATGAAAGAATGGAGAAACCATGCAAAAAATGAAATACCTAGGTATATAAATAGGAAACAGCCAACAGTGTACTTGCTGTTCATCGCCTTTGAAATATCTGCTCCAAGTTCTCGTGAAATCTTCACAAAGATTTTTGTGAGACCAATTTGGAGAAGAAAGTAAGAGGTGTTGGTCTATTGAACAAATGTGTAGGAAATGGTAAAATAAAATGGTTTAAGCCCTGAGCCCAATTTGCTTTTCTTTACGGACTTCCCAGGAAAGATCCGGGTAATAAGTTATTAAGTGTCCACCAGAAAAGACTGCTGAGTAAATTAAAAAGGCAGTAAAGCTCAGCTCAGTATATGACAGGCGGATTCATTCCCTACAGCCCAAGCCTGGCCTTCTCACGGAATAAGAACAGTTTCAGCATAAACAACAGATGTCACCTTTTGAACTGAGATATAAAGCAGTTGACCTCAGTTGCCAGGAACATCCATTCCACTATATTTCAAGGTGCTCTCCTCCCTGTGTTGTGAGCAGGATGCTATCAGAAACCACCAAGGCTAAGCATACCCAACCTCATTCAACATATATGCCCACACAAAACTCAGAAACATGCCCCACTCTCCTCCAACACAAAAAACAAAACTTTGCTATTGTTAAGAGCTAGAGTGTGTTTCTTCCTCTTCTGAAGTTCTAAATACTCTAAGTAAGCAGTTACAAGATATTTATTCAATAAAACCAGAAATTAATTAGCATAAAATTTAATGAATTTGTTGCACCTTAAGCTTTAGATTTTTACTTGCTTCCATTTCTGTAGAGAATAAAGGCTCCATGATATGGACGATCAACTAACTTTGGACATAGTCCTTGTTCTGACAAATGAAGATATTTGAGATAGAAACTAAGTGGTGCCTATATTTTGGTTTTCTTTTTCCTGAAAACTCAGTTGGAATTTCAATTTTCTTGCTTTTTCAACTTAAATTTCTCTACAATATATTTTGATCATAGACTCTACCACTCTAACTCCTTTCAGATGCTCCCCATCTTACTACCCAACAAAGTTTATGTTCTTTCTCTCCCTCTGTGTTTAAAAAAAATGAAATTAAAGACAAACAATAAAACAAAAAATACAAAAACAAAACTTGGAGTTTGTTTTATGTTATCCAACCATTCCTGAGCATGGGGACTGCCCTGGAATGTGGTTGATTCACCCAGTGACACTCCATTAGAGATACTGCAGGTATCAATTGCAAATAGCACCTTGGTTAGGGATGGGGTTAATTTCCTCTTGTCTGTGGTGAGATTTCATCTCATTGAATCTGTATAGTCTTATACTTACTGTCAGTCTCATTAATTTCATATGTGTATCCATCATACTGTGTTTGAAAGATGCTCTTTCCTTGAAGTAATCTAAAACCTCTGGCTTTCACAATCTATCTGCTTCCTTTTCTATATAGGTTCCCTGAGCCTGGAAGGAAGGAGGCTGAGTGCTCCAATGTCTCTCAATCTGCACATTTTCCAGGGTAGGTTTCTGTGTTACCATCTACTGCAAAAAGGATCTTCTCTGATGAAGACTGAACAATGCTATATTCTATGTGAACAACAAAAGGTCATTAGAAGTCATTTTGTTTCTGTGTTCTTTTAGCAGAATAATAGTAGTAGATTTTCCTCTGAGGCCATGAACTATTTCATATCAAGATCTTTAATGGTGTAGCAATGTCAGATATGCATTTCGTCTTATTAAACAGGCCTGAAAAACAATCAAAATAGCCATAACTTTCGTGCCACTTTCAGAATGCTATGTATTGCAAGAAGTTTAATGTAGTAAGTCATAGGATTTGGATGTGGGTGATATTGATGACTATGTTTATGTTCTGGTAGCATGAAAAGCACCATGCATGCTAGTCTGTAGAGGTAAGATTCTAGTTAGGCAATAGCTATTTTCTTTTCTTCGTGTTAGATAGCATATGTAAATGTTGTCAGTAATAGGGCCTTACCATCAAGTTGTGCAGAGTGACCAGTAGCCTTGGCTATATCCTGTGATGTTTGGAGGTGGAGTTGTTTGTGGTACTCCTTTGGTCAATAGTTCAATAAGATATAATCTATTCCTGTAACTGAAAGTTTTACTTGGTGATATAAGATTTCTAGTTGGGACAAGTCTCCCCCATTACATAGTGACTCTATTTAAATCCCTTGAGTATTTGCCTATACTTTAGGAAACATCTTAAGTTATAGGTTTCCATCTGTTTTTTCTAAAGATCTTTAGAGCTAGTTGCCCCTCCCTTTATTCCTTCCTTTACTCTGACTTCCAATTAGCCTCCCCACTTAATCATCCTATTCTAGTTTTCCCTTTATCTTCTTATAACACTATATTCTATTATTCTTTCTTTGGATGATGCCCTTCTATGGATAGTTTCTGAGCAGCTACCAAACCTCTTTGGCTATTTAGATTGAAAAACAGATATCTAAATCATAAAAGCTAAAATCGACATATAAGAAAAGACATGCAATATTGTCCATTATGAGTTTGGGTTACCACATATAGAATGATCATTTCTGGCTCTATTCATTAAGTTTCAAATTTCATAATTTCACTTTTAACATCTTAATAATATTTTATTGTGTACAAACCACTTCTTCATTATCTGAAATGCTATTCAAAAAGTTCATGTGCCATTTACTTCATCTCATTGTTAAAGGGTGTGATAGAAATGATTAGTAATTATTTTTTGCAATTTAATTGCTCATTCTTAACAGAATTAGTTTGAAAGTTAATCATCTAAAAACTTCCAGAAATAGTCTCTTATAAAATTTAGAAAACTTGTTATAGATTTATGGGCTTCTTATATAGAAGGAAAATATTTTACATAAATCCTTTTAATAGAATTATCCACTATTCTTAGTAATTAAATGAACAAAATAAGTATCTTTTATATAGATCTCTAGGCCTTGGGTACCCTGATGGCTTTCATTTTCTTCTCTGCTTTCTGGAAATATACACTTCTTATCAGTTCTAAACACCACATGGCTAGAGGTGTTTGTTAGTTTGTTTGTTTGTTTTTGTTGTAAACAGACTTCACAACACTATTGTCTTAGTTTGGATTTTCATTGCTGTGAAGAGACACCATGTCCAACACAGTTCTTATAAAGGACAATGTTTTATTTGGATTAGCTTACAGATTCAAAGGTTTGGCCCATTATCATCAAGGCTGGAAGCATGATACTGGAGGATCAGAGAGATCTACATCTTATTCCGAAGCAAACAAGAGAAGACTGGCTTTCAGGAAGCTAGAAGGAGGGTCTCAAAGCCCACCCTCACAGTGCCACATTTCCTTCAACAAAGCCACACCTTCTCTAAAAAGGCCACAGCTCCTGACACTTCCTGGGCTAAGCATATTCAAACCACTACAACTATTAAGTGGAGGATTACTTAGTAATAATTAGATAACAAACTTGCTCATAGACCTCAATAATGGGAAGTAACTTGATATTCACATTTTAATAATTATAAAGTAGTCAGCTAATAACAACTGAGAAAGCAAATATCCTTTGAATTGTATTACTAAATATGAAATTCCAGCTAGAAAATTCAATGTTTATCCTTTCTGAAATTGTAGCTTATGAATGATTCCTCATGAAACTCATTTTCTTTCTCTCAAAAATCCAAGAGAACAACAACAACAACAAAGAGTTATTCTAACTGTTTTAGTGTTCAGTTTGGAATCCACCAAGAAACAAAAATGTTTTTCTGTGATTTCCAGAAATTTACCTGGTTACTGTAATGGTGAGGAAGTCTGTGAATTATGGTACAAATGAGGAAGGGTTTGAACTGTTTACACAATGGTATCATCAGTAGTTTAGTATACATAATTAATGAGATATTCCTTCTCTATTCTCTGAAGACAACTATTCTTTCAAATGAAATATTTTATATCATTATGTATTTAATTTTCTCAAATTTTAACTGTGTAGAAATACGTGATTGTTCAAATATTGAAGTGTCAAGCACTTTTCCCCACCTTCTAAGGCTCAGTATCTCCTAAATGTTACTATGGCACCTTCGATGTAAGGTGATAATGGGAGAAAAATACCTGCCAAACCTCTATCATGAAAGTTTTAGGACTTTAGGACAAGTCTAGGATTAACTACATCAAATAGTAGCCAACATTGAGAACAAAAGAGTGAAGGGCCTCCTGTCATTTGCCCAGTGTAGTTTTCACTGGGCAACTCATTTCTTCTGAAGTTTCTGCAGCAGAACCATGAAGATACCTGTGAAGCAGGAGAAAGAATAACCTTATTAAATTGTCACTAATCCTAGCCCAAGTCAAACTTTCAACACTTTGTGGTTCAATTTCCTTTCATGTTTGCAGCTGGAGGTAAAGCACTCTGTAAACCACAGTCAAGAAGGAAAGATGAATCCTGCGCTAAAGCTGTTAGTCTCACAGGCTTACCTCTGCTGGGGAAAAGAACCCTCAGCCAATAATAGAAAGGGAATTTCAGATATTAGTCTTTGATTCTGTGTAAGAGGTTCCATGGCTTGAATTAAAAGGATCTTATCTGCAAGCCAAATTCTACATTTCAGAATATCAAGGGGCTCAAACATAATTTTCATCATTTTATGGATGTGAAATATCTTTAAGGGATTGCTACAAGTTGATTTAAGAAGAAAACACCCATATTGCTATAGATTTTAATATTTTATTTTTATAAAGGAATATTCATTGACTTGACAGCAAACTTTGTAAAAGTAATGCTAGTGTCAATCAAACACCAGGCAGTCATAGGAACTAAATTTTTTTTGCATACGTCTCAAGGAATTGAGTTTTAGCAAATATGAACCTGAGACTTTTGGTATTTCTCCTGGGATCACTTTTCTCATTTATGAAAAAGAAAACACAACACAGAGTCTTGAACAACATTGTCACATATAATGACAAATATGTATTACACGCACACACACATACACACAGAGAGAGAGACAGAGACAGAGATGGACAGAGAGATACCAGTTGGAATTTATCCTTTACTACTTAATCTTAACTAAGTGTTGTTAGTCATTTTAGGATATTGGCTGCTTAGGAGTTGTATTTCTACTATTAAATTTGTGCAGTTAAGAAATATTCCCTCTTGGCTAATATCCAATATATGCAAAGAACTCAAGAAGGTAGATTCTAGAGAAACAAATAACCCTATTAAAAAAAATGGGATAGAGAGCTAAACAAAGAATTCTCAACTAAGCAATACCAAATTGCTGAGAAGCATCTAAAGAAATGTTCAACATTCTTAGTCATCAGGGAAATGCAAATCAAAGCGACCCTGATATTCCACCTTATACCAATCAGAATGGCTGAAATCAAAAACTCAGATGACAGTAGATGGTGGTGAGGATCTGGAGAAAGAGAAACTCCTCAATTGCTGGTGGCATTGCAAGCTGGTATAACCAGTCTGGAAATCATTTTGGTCGTTACTCAGAAAATGGACATAGTACTACCTGGAAAAAAAATATATATATATATATGTATATATATATATATATATATATATATATATATATATATATATATATATATACATATACATATACCATTCCTGGGCATATACTCAGAAGATGCTCCAACATGCAATAAGGACACATGCTCCACTATGTTCATAGCAGCCTTATTTATAATAGTCAGAAGCTGGAAAGAACCCAGACGTCCATCAACAGAGGAATGGATACAGAAAATGTGGTACATTTGCAGAATGGAGTACTACTCAGCTATTAAAAAACAATGAATTCATGAAATTCTTAGGCAAATGGATAAATCTGGAGGATATCATCCTGAGTGAGGTAACCCAATCACAAAAGAACACACATGATATACACTCACTGATAAGTGGATATTAGCCCAGAATCTGGAAATACCAAAGATACAATTCACAAACCACATAAAACTCAAGAAGGAAGACAAAAGTGTGGATACTTCGATCCTTCTTAGAAGGGGGAACAAAATACCAATGGAAGGAGTTACAGAGTGTGGAGCAGAGACTGAAGGAATGACCATCCAGAGACTGCCCCACCTAGAGATCCATCCCATATACAATCACCAAACCCAGACAATATTGTGGATGCCAACAAGTGCTTGATGACAGGAGCCTGATATAGCTGTCTCCTGAGATGCTCTGCCAGTGCCTGATAAATACAGAAGTGGATGCTCACAGCTATCCATTGAACTGAGCACGGGGTCATCAATGAAGGAGCTAGAGAAAGGATTCAAGAGTTGTAGGGGTTTGTAGCCCCTTAGAAGGAACAACAGTATGAACTAACCAGTACCCCCAGAGCTACCAGGGACTAAATCATCAACCAAAGTGTACACATGGTGGGACTCATGGCTCCAGTTGCATATGTAGCAGAGGATGGCCTAATTGGTCATTAATGGGAGGAGAGGCCCTTGGTCCTGTGAAGGATCTATGCCCCAATGTAGGGGACTGCCAAGGCCAGGAAGCAGGGGTGGGTGTGTTGGTAAGCAGGGGGAGGGAGTTTTCGGAGGGAAAAACGGGAATGGGGATAACATTTGAAATATAAATATAAAATATAAAATAAAAAAAGAAAAGAAAAGAAATATTCCCTCTTACCTACTCTTAATAGTAATGCTAATTAAGAGAATTTCCATCTGCAATTGTTGTTTTGGACATATTCCTTTGTGTAGTGTATATGTAAACCAAATGTATTTGCCAACCTTGCTTTCAGCAAAGAAGGCACAAGGAAATAGAGAAATATCAAGAGCAAAAATATTTATGAAACAATTGGACAATGAGAAAGGTAAATTAGTTATATAGAATTATTAAGTTTTTATCTGCTTAACAAGAGGTGGTTGGGTCCTAAAAGTGAAAATACAGCAATGAATAGATAGGAAATAAATCTGTTACTTGAACCTGTGCAGGACTTGCATGTGACCCTAGTGCCTCTGTGAATTCCTATGTGTACCATCAGTCTTGTGTCTGCAAGATAGTGTGTTCTTAGTCACCCATCACTTCTGGTTCTCAAAATTCTATTAAATATATAGGGAAAATATATATAATTTTAATGAAAATATATACTTGCATAATATATTTCCACATAGAAACAATAAAATCTCTTTTCTATTCAGCCATATGTATATAATATATGTGTTTTTAATCCCCCACTTGAGCACATTTACCTATGCATCATTAATGATTCCTACACTCATGTTCCAAAGTGAATTCATCATTTTTCCTCATAAATACATTCTTTCTGTACAAATACATTAGTGCTTTTATAATGTTTTTGAAAGTAAAATTTAAAGACCTTTCTAAATAGTCATAAGCAAATATAAATGTACCTAAAAGACACACCACACACACATAAAATAATTTAATATGAAATATTTCATATGAAATACATATGCATTTTTATATTCATACATAAAAAGAATTGAAATGGAGTCACTCTATAATAATGCAAACATTTTTCTACTAGATACTTCAGACTAAGAAATAAAAATCTCAGTACTAGGAGTAGGTTACATCTTTTGAGTTTTGAGCCAGTGACATCAAATATCTACTTGCAAAACAACAACAAAACAAACAAACAAACAAACAAAACAAAACCCACATTTATAATTAATACTCCTGGCTATCCTACAGAATTTTATGAGAATATGCTATTGTTGAAGAACTACATACTTGAGTCACTGAACATGGAGAAATCATGATGTTACTGACTTGGGCGCCTCATCCTTCTGGCTAACTTTATAGTGTGTAGTGTAGGGAAGAAAGGTAATTACTAATCTTACACAGGTGCTATTCTTGTGCGCTTCAGTAATGATGTTCCTGAAATGATTGCCCACTGGTGCAATAATGTCATAAACATCATGGGAATAACTAACCAGTTTCTGATTGGATTTAAGCTATGTTCTACAAGATGACATCAGACATGGAACCAATACTGGGTCAAAACCTAGATGGTCATAGGCCCTATAGGGGAATCTATTACTCTTGTTAAATGGATATCGTACTAAATTGATTTCTAATGACATAATCTTTCTTATACATCAATACATGCTTCATCATTCATCTGAAAAGATGCTATTTATAGTAAGTGATGATTAAGACAGTAACCTACATCCACTTCTGTGTTTGCCAGGCCCCGGCATAGTCTCACAAGAGACAGCTATGTCAGGGTCCTTTCAGCAAAATCTTGCTAATGTATGCAATGGTGTCAGCATTTGAAGGCTGATTATGGGATGGAATCCCAGATAGGGCAGTCTCTACGTCCCGGATATGGAAGGTCCACCCCTTCGTCTCAGCCCCAAATGTTGTCTCTGTAACTCCTTCCATGGGTGTTTTATTCCCAATTCTAAGAAGGGGCAAAGTGTCCACACTTTGGTCGATGTTCTTCTTGAGTTTCATGTGTTTCACAAATTGTATTTTATATCTTGGGTATTCTAAGTTTCTGGGCTAATATCCACTTATCAGTGAGTACATAACATGTGAGTTCTTTTGTGATTGGGTTACCTCACTCAGGATGATGCCCTCCAGGTCCATCCATTTGCCTAAGAATTTCATAAATTCATTCTTTTTAATAGCTGAGTAGTACTCCATTGTGTAAATGTACCACATTTTCTGTATCCTTTCCTCTGTTGAGGGGCATCTGTGTTCTTTCCAGCTTCTGGCTATTATAAATAAGGCTGCTATGAACATAGTAGAGCATGTGTCCTTCTTACCGGTTGGAACATCTTCTTGATATATGCCCAGGAGAGGTTTTGCTGGATCCTCCGGTAGTACTATGTCCAATTTTCTAAGGAACCGCCAGACTGATTTCCAGAGTGCTTGTAAAAGCTTGCAATCCCACCAACAATGGAGGAGTATTCCTCTTTCTCCACATCCTCGCCAGCATCTGCTGTCACCTGAATTTTTGATCTTAGCCATTCTGACTGTTGTGAGATGGAATCTCAGGGCTGTTTTGATTTGAATTTCCCTGATGATTAATGATGCTGAACATTTTTTCAGGTGCTTCTCAGCCATTCGGTATTCCTCAGGTGAGAATTCTTTGCTTAGTTCTGAGCCCCATTTTTAATGGGGTTACTTGATTTTCTGAAGTCCACCTTCTTGAGTTCTTTATATATGTTGGATATTATTCCCCTATCTGATTTAGGATAGGTAAAGATCCTTTCCCAATCTGTTGGTGGCCTTTTTGTCTTATTGATGGCATCTTTTGCCTTATAGAAGCTTTGCAATTTTATGAGGTCCCATTTGTGGATTCTCGATCTTACAGCACAAGCCACTGCTGTTCTATTCAGGAATTTTTCCCCTGTGCCCATATCTTCAAGGCTTTTCCCTACTTTCTCCTCTATAAGTTTCAGTGTCTCTGGTTTTATGTGGAATTCCTTGATCCACTTAGATTTGACCTTAGTACAAGGAGATAGGAATGGATCAATTCGCATTCTTCTACATGATAACAGCCAGTTGTGCCAGCACCATTTGTTGAAAATGCTGTCTTTTTCCCACTGGATGGTTTTAGCTCCCTTGTCAAAGATCAAGTGACCATAGGTGTGTGGGTTCATTTCTGGGTCTCCAATTCTATTCCACTGGTCTACTTGTCTGTGGCTATACCAGTATCATGCAGTTTTTTCACAATTGCTCTGTAGTACAGCTTTAGGTCAGGCATGGTGATTCCACCAGAGGTTTTTTTTATCCTTGAGAAGAGTTTTTGCTATCCTAGGTTTTTTGTTATTCCAGATGAATTTGCAGATTGCCCTTTCTAATTCGTTGAAGAATTGAGTTGGAATTTTGATGGGGATTGCATTGAATCTGTAGATTGCTTTTGGCAAGATAGCCATTTTTACAATGTTGATCCTGCCAATCCATGAGCATGGGAGATCTTTCCATCTTCTGAGATCTTCTTTAATTTCTTTCTTCAGTGACTTGAAGTTCTTATCATATAGATCTTTTACTTCCTTAGTTATAGTCACACCAAGGTATTTTATATTATTTGTGACTATTGAGAAGGGCGTTGTTTCCCTATTTTATTTCTCAGCCTGTTTATCCTTTGTGTAGAGAAAGGCCATTGGCTTGTTTGAGTTAATTATATATCCAGCTACTTCACTGAAGCTGTTTATCAGGTTTAGGACTTCTCCAGTAGAATATTTAGGGTCACATATATATTATCATATCATCTGCAAAAAGTGATATTTTGACTTCTTCCTTTCTAATTTGTATCCCCTTGATCTCCTTTTGTTGTTGAATTGCTCTGGCTAGGCAGAAGTGGATGCTCACATCCACTTCTGCCTAGCCAGATTGGATGGATCACAGGGCCCCCAATGGAGGAGGTAGAGAAAGTGCCCAAGGAGCTGAGGGGATCTGCAACCCTATAGGTGGAACAACAATATGAACTAACCAGTTCCCCCTGGAGCTCATGTCTCTGCATATGTATCAGAAGATGGCCTAGTTGGTCATCAGTGGAAAGAGAGGCCCATTGGTTGTGCAAACTTTATCTGCCTCAGTACAGGAGAATGCCAGGGCCAAGAAGTGAGGTTGGGGTATGGGGGACACTGTAAATGTAAATGAAGAAAATACCTAATTGTTTTAAAAAAAAAAAGACACTAACCTACAATCTCTGCTCCACAATCTGTCCCTGCATTTCCTTTAGACAGGAGCAATTCTGGGCTAATATTTTTGAGATGTATAGGTGTTCTCATTCCCTCAACAGGGGGTCATGCCTAACCTCTGAATATGGTCTCTTCAGGTTATCTCTCCCCTTTTTTGAGTATTTCAGCTAATGTCCTCCCCTTTGAGTCCTGGGAGCCTCTTGCTTTCCTGAAATCTGTGTCTTTCTAGAGGCTACTTGTAGTTCCTCACCCCCGACTGTTACACACCCCCATTCAATTTCCTGTCCCAGAGACTGCCCCACCTGGGGATCTATCCCATCTGCAGAAACCAAACCCAGTCATTAATGCTGATGCCAAGAAGCACTTGCTGACAGAAGCCTGGTATAGCTGTCTCCTGAGAGGCCCTGCCAGAGCCTGACCAACCCAGAGGCAGATGCTGACAGTGGTCATCGGACTGAGCACAAGGATGCCAATGGAAGAGTTAGGAGAAGGACTGAAGGAGCTGTAGGGGTTTGAAACCCCATAGGAAGAACAATAATATCAACCAACCAGATGCCCCAGAGCTCCCAGGGACTAAATCCACCAACCAAAAAATACATACATATGGAGTGACCCATGGCTCCAGCTGCATATGTGTCTAGGTTCTGCTCTGACCTGCATAGTAGGAGGTGCTGTATCAGCATTTTCTGCTATCATGGCACTTGGTGGAATTTCCCTGCCAGAGTGGGAAGTTCTGCTTTTGACCTGATAAGAGAGATCTGTGCTGAGAAATGGAAACCTATGCCATTGACTGCCTGCTTGAGGTGATTTATGTTATTAGTCATGTCTAGGGGCTGGCCTCTGGTTTTTGCCTTTATATGCCTGCTGCTTTTTAAATAAAGTTGAGCCTTGATCAGAACTTTGTTTTGGCTCCGTTCTTCTCTCATTTAAATAGTCTTTTCTCATGGTAAATAGTCCTTTATTTACCAGACTCCCATTTGAAGTATCTACCTGGTCGACTACAGTAAAAAGTAAAAAAAAAAAAAAAAAAAAAAAGGAAAAAAGACAGTAGCCTACAACTGGCCAATGCACAGAAAATGAGAGCTTGGGAACACTCAACACTAAGAATGTATTTATTGCACTCTCTCCTTCCAAGACACAGAGATAATTGTGGAAATAGGAGTGAAAAGAGACTGAGTTGGAGGTATTGAGTATCCACAAAGAAAGCATATCTTCTAGACACAGTAAGACAACTGCATATGAACTCTTATCAGTTGTGAAAGGATGCACAAAAACCAGTTCAAGCCCAAGACAAACCAAATCCCATCATTGAAAGAGGAGTGGGGTACAAAAATCCCATCCCTAGCCATACAAATATTCGCAATTGTTGGCCACTGGTAGGGCAAAGTCAGTCTGCCAATGAACTAAGGATGCCTTGAACTTCCCCAGAACTGTAAAAAATCATTTTTGTTCTTTGTAAATTTCCCGAGTTTCATCACATTAATGAGGCATAAAAACTAGAATAAATACTCTAATATAAAATACTTCTATGCTTTCTTTCATGACATTTATCAGTTTTATTTAAATATTTGTCTGATAATATTTTCATCTCCTAAAGTATTATATGCCTTTAACCAGACAGTTAATGAAAACATTGACTGCATGAAAATCTTATAATTAATGCATATTCAGGGTCAATAGGTCTGGCCTTTGGTTCACATTGCTATTATTCCAAAATAAATAAAGACTGATCATTTTATTCCTTTTTAATTTTTGTTGTGAGATTCTAAAATATAGTTCAGATATTTAAATGTGCTGTAACTCTTACTGCATGAGTTCCCAAGATAGTCATATTATAAATCTATAAAATTTATCTCACTTAATAGTGTATAATGAAATATTATTTTAATTGAAAGTCACCTAAGATTAATAAAATGAACTAGAAGCTCTTTCAATATGTACATTTTTCATACTACCTGTAGAGACATTGATCACCAGATGTCATTAATCTACTTTTAGGGACAAATAATGAAGAAGAGAGACATACTTCTTTATATTGTTACATGGTCCAAACTTTTACTTCTAGATAGTTGCCAGCTTATCACATAGTGTAATACCTTGCTATAATATCTGCAATTTGCACTATGCACTGAATATTTTTATTAGATATTTTTTGCATTTACATTTCAAATGCTATCCCCTTTCCTAGTTTCCTCTCCAAAACTCCCCTATACCCTCCCGTCTCCCCCTGCTCCCCAACACAACAACTCCCACTTCCTGGCCCTGGTGTTCCCCTATACTGGGACATAGAATCTTCACAAGTCCAAGGGCCTCTCCTTCCATTGATGGCTGACTAGGCCATCCTCTGCTACATATGCAGTTTGAGACACGAGTCCCACCATGTGTTTTCTTTGGTTAGTGGTTTAGTCCCAAGGAGCTCTGGGGGTACTGGTTAGTTCATATTGTTCCACCTATAGGGTTGCAGACCCCTTCAGCTCCTTGGGTACTTTCTCTAGCTCCTCCATTGGGGGCCCTGTGTTCCATCCAATAGATGACTGTGAGCATCCACTTCTGTATTTGTCAGGCATTGGCAGAGCCTCACAGGAGACAGCTATATCAGGTTCCTGTCAACAAAATCTTGCTGGCAAATGCAATAGTGTCTGGGTTTGGTAGTTGTTTATGGGATGAATCCCCGGGTGGAGCGGTCTCTGGATGGTCCTTCCTTCAGTCTCAGCTCCAAACTTTGTCTCTGTAACTCCTTCCATGGGAACTGGAAAGAACCCAGATGTCCCTCAACAGAGGAATGGATACAGAAAATGTGGTAAATGTGCACTGAATTTTTACCTGGCCAAATGAAGCAAATATTGTCAGGGTCCAGCCTCAACACAGGATCCGAGTTCTCAACTGGAAGCAGAGAAATCTGGAAGGTACATAATAAATATACACACTCTACTCTTTGGGTACAAGCTAACAGGCAATTTTTCAAGGCTTAAAGTTTCTCTCTTTTCTCTCTCATTCTCTGCTCTCTTTCTCTTTTGCTCATTAGCTCGCAGCTTGAGGCTGCACACACTCTGCATTCTCTTGTGCTCTCTGCTTTTCTCCTGTATGTGGTTCTTTTCTTGAACTCTCACGCTCATACACACCTCTATGTGTTCCCCTTTCACTCTCACACACATCTCACATACATCTCACACGCACACCACATGCACTCTCCTTTCACTCACACACACACTCTCCATACACACCTCACATTCTCTCTTCAATCACTCTTCACAAGCTCTACTCATGCTCACTCACCTTATTCTTGCACCAGTCTTTTATTGATACTCCAAAAGCAGGTTTAAAAAAAAGGACATTGTACAATCGTTGCCACATCAAATTCAAAAGAATAACCATGTCCCACAAAGAATCAAGAATTACAATTGTTCCCCAAAGTTTCAAGCTTCCCTGTTCCCAGGCCTATAGCCAAAATAATAATGATTGCAAAATTATTATTATTTAAACCTTAACTTTTAACTTCAGAGCTCAGAGCTCTGCTCTGAGGATAGCTATTTGCATTTTCTTGTGAAGTTCTTTTTTTTTCCCCATTTTTATTAGGTATTTAGCTCATTTACACTTCCAATGCTATACCAAAAGTCCCCCATACCCACCCACCCCCACTCCCCTGCCCACCCACTCCCCCTTTTTGGCCCTGGCGTTCCCCTGTACCGGGGTATATAAAGTTTGCAAGTCCAATGGGCCTCTCTTTCCAGTGATGGCCGACTAGGCCATCTTTTGATATATATGCAGCTAGAGTCAAGAGCTCCGGGGTACTGGTTAGTTCATAATGTTGTTCCACCTATAGGATTGCAGATCCCTTTAGCTCCTTGGCTACTTTCTCTAGCTCCTCCATTGGGAGCCCTGTGATCCATCCATTAGCTGACTGTGAGCATCCACTTCTATGTTTGCTAGGCCCCGGCATAGTCTCACAAGAGACAGCTACATCTGGGTCCTTTCGATAAAATCTTGCTAGTGTATGCAATGGTGTCAGCGTTTGGATGCTGATTATGGGGTGGATCCCTGGATATGGCAGTCTCTACATGGTCCATCTTTTCATCTCAGCTCCAAACTTTGTCTCTGTAACTCCTTCCATGGGTGTTTTGTTCCCAATTCTAAGGAGGGGCATAGTGTCCACACTTCAGTCTTCATTCTTCTTGAGTTTCATGTGTTTAGCAAATTGTATCTTATATCTTGGGTATCTTAGGTTTGGGGCTAATATCCACTTATCAGTGAGTACATATTGTGTGAGTTTCTTTGTGAATGTGTTACCTCACTCAGGATGATGCCCTCCAGGTCCATCCATTTGGCTAGGAATTTCATAAATTCATTCTTTTTAATAGCTGAGTAGTACTCCGTTGTGTAGATGTACCACATTTTCTGTATCCATTCCTCTGTTGAGGGGCATCTGGGTTCTAATGACAAATGACACAGGCAAAGCTGCCAGGCAGTGGCCAGAAAGATTCAAGTTAACCCTTAGCTCAGTAGTTCTGCTAGCTTTCTGCTTCTGCACATTGCACACAATGACTCTCTTAAGAGTCCCAGTGTTTTGACTTAATTTTGCTAATATAAGATTTTATATATTCTATACTTGCTTATGCAGGAACCACTCTCAAATGTTATGCAGAACTTATTTCATAACTTCAATAGTTCTTTTTTTTCTTTCTTGGGGTTCCGATGTTGGCTCTAGTTAGTTTTCTAATAATTTCTTCAAACTGTCTTTGCAAGTCAAGCATTAATCTGGAACTACCATTGTACAGTTATTGCATTGTTTCTAATATGTGAACACACAGCATGCACCTGGGCCATTAGGACTATGCTCTGCTGTGCCCCTTACCTCAATTTTTAATTGTTTAAGAATCATTACATCAAGGAACATCTAGATTCACAGAATTCACCAGAGCAGAAGAAGAAAGAATTAAGAAAGTCAGATATAATAGAATAATTATGCACACCAAGGCCAACTGAAAAGCAGTCATGCACAAATGAAATCTATACAGCCGTTGTCCAGGGCTAAGGTTAGGAGAATTAGGAACACCTGTTTTTTACAAAGAGCTGCTTGGAGCTACTGAGATGTTTCCATCCTGGCCTACTGCAGGCAGTCCCTTATTTCAGATGGCAAGTCCCCTGGAGGGATGTGTCTCCTGCTTCTCAGTGTCCCAGACTCCATCCTTTTCTACAAGGAGCTGCCGTGGGCTTCTGAGATGTCTCCATCCTGACTTACTGCAGGCAGTCCCTGTCATGGTATGCTGTCCCCAGCAAAATATCTAAAACAATTGTTCAAATAATTCACAAGCTAGTAAATAGTATAATGTTAAGACACGTTATTGGTGTACTAACAAACTACTGCATTATAGCTAAGAAAAGAAGATCTGTGGAGAAAATTCTGTCAAAAATTCACCTACTTCTGTTAGTAGTTAACTAGATTTCTAGTCCAAATTTTAGACGTTTGCTCTTTCTTTTGAACAATAGTTTATATCTAATTATTATTTTTGCCAAAATAAAAAGACACTTATTTTGATTTACTTTATCAATTCATGAAGTTATAATTATTTTCTTCCTTATACTAGAGTCTATACCTAACCATTTGGTATACAAAATTATGATCAGCAGCTAACAGATCCATCTTAATTTCAGACCTATTAAGCTATTTTACAAAGCCTTAATTAATTGGCTCATTAATTTTAAGCATACAATTGCAGCAGATTCTAAAATGTGGCACCAGAAGTTAATGAATTAATAAACTACAACTTTTTATACCTCAATTAGAGAAATTCTGCAAAGATTGATTACCATCTATTTATACGTAAGATAACTATGCAGGACTTAGATATTATCTAGTGTTTGAGATACTTAGAGCTACACTAAGAATACATCAGAATTTCTATATGTAACTTCCTAATTTTTATTATTTTTATATTCTCATAATAATTGTCATAAATTTTGTTTTAAGAGTTAGATAATAATGTCACTTCCTTCTTATTCCTTCAGTATTATAAAAATTACTAAATCAAAGATTGAAAAAGATTTTACTAAATGTGATAAATAGCATCCAAGTAAGGAGAATGAGTAGACTATTGATAATTTGACTCAAGAATTCCAAATATTTTTTTCAGTTACCATTTTGCTCATAATAGGTCCTGAAGTATACATGTTTGTAAGAGTAAAATAAGAGATATTGAATGACATAAAATCACAGTGAATATATCTGATATTTCTGACATAGCATCCATTAAGGGGAATGAGATAACATTTTAGAACACTAATTCTGAGGTAAAATGTCAATAACTAGGTATTCTACAGGTATTTTGTGGTATTCAGTACTGTAGTATTTTCAGAACTGACTATCACATAACTCATAATACTTGCTGGATTCCTTTCTTGCAGGATGCAAATGGTTGTTTTGATGGTCGCAGACTACCTTTCCTAATGGAAGCCACCGGCAGCTATAATTAATATCACATTAAACGTTATGTTACCCTTAGGTTATTCAGGTACTTTAACATACACAAAATGCATCTAAAATATTGATATCACAAGTTCTTTCATATAAAGGAAGTCTGTCAGAAAATCCACAGCTACTAAGTTAGTGGCAGTCAGTCAAACTTGCTGTGCTCTGCCTCTTCCTCATTAATCATTACAATATTCAAGGGCTCTTTCTTTATCTGTTTTGCCATCCTGTATTTATCAGTTTTATCTGAAGACACAGACAAAGAAAGGGCAATGAGAAAAAAAAAACATAAGACCTTCAGCACATTGCTTAATGCCAATCCACACTGTGGAACAAAATTTGAATTATTTATTTTATTTTTAGTGTTTCAAACACTAATTTGTTTCAGAAACATCACCCCAGACATACTTAGAAAAAGTTTTAACCGAGTACCTGGATACTCTACTGCCTAATCAAGCTGACATCCAAACTATCACACAGTAAATCTCTAATTGACCACCACCTTCCTGTGCCAGTCACGTACTTTGTGACAAGACAAACTCTTCACTGTCTCTCTTCTCAACTGAGCTTTCTTGTATATGTATGCATATATACACATATATGGATATGAGGAAAGAAGCCTGAATATTTCTTCTCAGTTCCAGCATCATGAACTGCCAAAGACCAGCTTGGACAGGTTGGGTACTGACTGGGGCGCAGGGGTGGGGGTGGGTGTCTGAAGTCAATGTTAGTCACTTAGCAGTCCTTTCTCTGAGGGAGCAAGTATAATTCTCTGGGAAGGCAAAAAGAGGGAAAACACACACACACTTGATGGATGAAGAAAGCCTCCAAAAATGTTTGTTTCTTTTAGAATTTAATACCACCAAGACAAATGCTTTACTTAAGAACAAAGATCACTTCATAGCCAAAAGTTATGTATTCTCCCAAAACAAGGACCACAAAAACATATTCTTCAAAACAGATCAAAACTATCAAAGGGAAATTGCAACATGATTACTGATTATATATTCTTCTTTTGAAACTCACATCTAACTGAAAATTTCCCATCTGTCTTTATTTCCCCCAAATCTTCCTAACTCCAAAGCAATAATTTTTTGTCATTTATTAACAAAGTTTAAGCAACTTCTGGCCTGCGTTTACACCCAGACCAGATTAGAGAACCCAAAAACCTAAACCAGCTGGGACACTCACTGAGCCCAGCTGATGTGTCACCTACCTGCCCTGCCAAGCTGTACCTTCCTTCTAGTCTGCTTCTCTGCCCTGGCCAGATCAGCATGCTGACACCCTCCCACATCTCACAGCCCACCTGCCTCCCAAGAGATCTGCAATAACCAGGGACCCAGGAGTTCTGCCTTAATGAGGGTCACAGACCTACCAGTTTTCACCTCCACCTGCAACTGGGGTAGAATTTGCCCCTGGAACCCAGATCCTGCCTGTCTACCAGGAGGTTTACCCTGACCTGGAACACTGGAGGTCTGCCCCGACTAGGGACACAGGAGGACCCCCTGACTAGAGACAGCAATACCTGCCTCCCAGAACCATGCTGTATTGGTCAGTTTTATCTAAAGACAGAGACAAAAAAAGGGCAATGAGAAAAAAATAAGACCTTTCACACATTGCTTAATGCCAATCCCCTGGTTTTAACCCATGTCACAGAGTTTGACCTGCTACAACGAGGGTAGCTCTAGTCAGACACACTCAGGCCACTTGACACCAGAGATAACCAGGTGGTGAGAAGCAAGCACAAGAACATAAGCGACAGAACCCAATGCAATTCAGCACCATTACAACCTACTTCTCCAACCACAACAAACCCTGCATAACCATAACACAGATGAAAAGCAAGATAATGACCTAAAATTCCATCTCATGTAGATGATAGAGGCCTTTAAGGAGGATGTACATTAACTCCCTTAAAGAAATACAGGACAACACATGCAAACAGATAGAAACTCTTAAAGAGAAAAGAAGTAAATCCCTTAAGAAATACAGGAAAATACAATCAAGCAGTTAAAGGAATTGAACCACATGGTCTAAGACCTATAAATGGAAATAAAAACAATAAAGAAAACACAAATGGAGGCAACCCTGGAAATAGATGACTTGGGAAAGAAATCAGGAGCTACAGACACAAGCATCACAAACAGAATACAAGATATAGAAGAGAAAATTCAAGGCATAAAAGATACCATAAAAGTTATTGACACATTGGTCAAGGAAAATAACAAAGTATAAAAAAACCCCTAACCCAAAATATCCAGGAGATCATGACACAATGAAAACATCAAGCCTAAGAGTAAAAGGAATTGAAAACTGTGAAGTCTCAATTCTGAACATTTATGCCCCAAATGCAAGTACAACCACATTCATAAAAGAAATTTTATAAAGCTCAAAAGACACATTGAAATTTACACACATGCTCTATTATGTTCATAGCAGCCATATTTATAATAGCCAGAAGCTGGAAAGAACACAAATGCCCCTCAACAGAGGAATGGATACAGAAAATGTTGTACATTTACACAATGGTGTACTACTCAGCAATTAAAAAGAATGAATTTATGAAATTCCTAGGCAAATGGATGGACCTGGAGGGCATCATCCTGAGTGAGGTAACCCAATCACAAAAGAACTCACATGTTATGTACTCACTGAAAGTGGATATTAGCCCAGAAACTTAGAATACACAAGATATAAGATACAATTTGCAAAACACATGAAACTCAAGAAGAACGAAGACCAAAGTGTGGACACTTTGCCCCTTCTTAGAATTGGGAACAAAACACCCATGGAAGGAGTTACAGAGACAACATTTGGGTTGAGATGAAAGGATGGACCATATCCGGGGATCCATCCTATAATCAGCCTCCAAACCCAGACACCATTGCATACACTAGCAAGATTTTGCTGAAAGGACCCTGATATAGCTGTCTCTTGTGAGACTATGCTGGGGCCTAGCAAACACAGAAGTGGATGCTCACAGTCAGCTATTGGATAGATCAGAGGGTCCCCAATGGAGGAGCTACAGAAAGTACCCAAGGAGCTAAAGGGATCTGCAACCCTATGGGTGGAACAACAATATGAACTAACCAGTATCCCCCGGAGCTCGTGTCTCTAGCTGCATATGTATCAGAAGATGGCCTGGTTGGCCATCAGTGGAAAGAGAGGCCCATTGATCGTGCAAACTTTATATGCCTCAGTACAGGGGAACGCCAGGGCCAAGAAGTGGGAGTGGGTGGGTAGGGGAGTCGGTGGGGGGAGGGTATGGGGGACTTTTGGAATAGCACTGGAAATGTAAATGAAGAAAATACCTAATTTTTAAAAAGAATGGAAAAATTGGAAAAAAAGAAAGAAAGTTACACATTAATAGTAGGAGACTTCAACATCCCACTCTTACCAATGGACACATCATTGAAACAGAAACTAACCAGAGAGACATTGAAATCAACAGAAGTTATGAACCAAATGGATTTAACAAATACCTATCTTCTTCTCATGGAACCTTCTGCAAAATTGACCATATAATCGGACAAATAAAAAGAGTCAACAGATAAAAAAAGACTAAAATAATCCCATGTATTGTCATGGACTTTAATGACGACAATAACAATAAAAACAAACAAAAAGACAAAACCCAGAAATCCCAAGTACTCTAGGAAACTGAACAACTCTCTATTCATTGGTAGCTTGGTCATGGAAGAAATAAAGTAAGAAATCAAATAATTTATAGAATTCAATGAAAGTAAAGATACAACATGCCAAAACTTATAGGATACAATGAAAGCAATGTTAAAAGTAAAATTCATAGCACTAAGTGTCATCGTAAAGGAATTTGAGATATCCCATAAAAACAACTTAACAGGACACCTGAAAGCTCTAGAACTGAAAGAATTAAGCATACCCAATAGGACTAGACAGCAGGAAATAGCCAAATTCAGGGCCGAAATCAACCAGTTAGAAACAAAGAGAATTATACAAAGAATCAAGAAAACCAAGAGCTAGTTGTTTGAGAAAATTAACAATATAGATTAACACTTAGCCAAACTAACTAAAGGGCACAGAGACAGTCAATAAATTGACAAAATCAGAAATTAAAAGGGAGACAAAATAACAGAAACTGAAAAAATTTAAAAAATCAAAAGTCCTACTACAAGAGCCTATACTCAACAAAACAGGAAAATCTAAATGAAATAGATGTTTTCTTAGAGCATATACAAACGTTAAATCAAGATGAGATAAATTATCTAAACAGTCCCAAACCCCCTAAGGAAAAAGAAATAGACATTAAAAACCTCCCAACCAAAAATATCACAGGGCCAGATGGTTTTGAATTCTACCAGACCTTCAAAGACGATCTAATACTAATACTCCTCAAACTATCCCAAAAAAAGAAACAGAAGGAGTGCTACCAGATTCATTCTATGAAGCCACAGATATTCTGATACCTAAACCACAAAATGACCCAAAAAAGAAAGAGAACTTCAAGCCAATTTCACTTATAAAATATCGATGCAAAAATACTAATAAAATTCTCATAAACCAAATCCAAAGCACATGAAAGCCATCATTCACCAGGATCAAGCAGACTTAATCCCATGAGTGGAGGGATGGCACAATATACAAAAATCTGTCAATGTGACATACTTTATAAATAAACTAAAAAGAAAAACGTTTTATGAGCATACCATTAGAATCTGAAAAAGCCTTCAACAAAATACAGCACCCCTAACAAGAATATTAACCAAACAACCCCCCTACCCCCAGAGCTCCCAGGGACTAAACCATCAACCAAAGAGTACACATGGAACTACCCATGGCTCCAGCTCCCTATGTAGCACATGATGGCCTTGTCAGACATCAATGGGAGGAGATGTCCTTGGTCTTGTGAAGGCTTGATATCCCAGTGTGCAGGTACAAATAGTATACAATATCTTGGTGTAACAGCAAGTAAAAGATCTGTATGAAAAGAACCTTAAATCCCCAAAGAATGAAATTAAAGAAAACTTTACAGGATGGAAATATAAAGATCCCCCGTGTTCATGGATGGATAAGATTAACATAGTGAAAATGGCCATCTTACCAAAAGCAATCTACAGATTCAATGCAATCCCCATCAAAATTCCAATGCAATTCTTTACAGACACGGAAAGAGTAATTTTCAACTTCATATGGAAAAACAAAAAACTTAGGATAGCCAAAACAATTCTCAACAATAAAAGATTTTCTAGGGGAATCACTGACCTCAAGGTGTACTACAGAGCAATAGTGATAAAGACTGCATGGTATTGGAACAGAGGATAGGTTGATCAGTGGAATAAAATCAAAGACACATAATTAAACCCATGTACCTATGGACACTTGATCTTTGACAAAGAAGCAAAAATCATTCATTGGAATTAAGAAAGCATCTTTAATAAATGATGCTGGTCTAACTGGTAATCTGTATGAAGAAGAATGAAAATAGGTCCATATTTCTTACCTTGTACAAGGCTCAAGTACAATTGAATCAAGGACCTCATCACAAAACCAGATATACTGAATCTAACAGAAGAGAAAGTGAGAAAGAGCCTTGAACTCATTGGCACAGGGGACATTTCCTGAACAGAACACCAGTGGCTCTAAGATCAACAATTGATAGTGGGACCTCATGAAACTGAAAAGCTTCTGTAAGGCAAAACACACTCAATAGAAGAAATCAACAACCTACAGATTGGGAAAAATCTTCACTAATCCCACATCTTGTAGAGGGTAAATATCGAAAATATATAAAGAACTCAAGAAGTTAACCTCCAAAAAACCAAATAACCCAATTCAAAAATGGGGACATAGAGCTAAACAGAGCATTCACAGCAGAAGAATCTCTAATGGCCAAGAAGTATTTAAATAAATGTTCACATTCCTTAGTCATCAGAGAAATGCATTTCAATACAACTTTGAGATTCCACCTTATACCAATCAGAATGTCTAAGATCAAATACTCAAGTGACAGCACATGCTAGGGAGGATATGGAGAAAGACGAACACTCCTCCATTGCTGGTGAAATGTCAAACTGGTACAACCAGTCTGGAAATTAATTTGTCAATTCCTCAGAAAATTTGCAATAATTCTACCTGAAGACCCAGCTATATCACTCTTGGGCATATACCCAAAAGGTACCCCACCATATCACAGGGACAGTTGCTCCACTTTGTTCATAGCAACCTTATTTGTCATACCCAGATGCTGGAAACAACCCAGCTGTCCCTCAACCAAAGAATGGATACACAATGGAATACTATTAAAAATGAGGACATTATTAATTTTTCAGGCAAATGGATGGAACTAGAAAATATTATCCTGCATGAGGTAACCCAGACCCAAAAGGACATGCATGTTAGATACTCACTGCTAAGTAATTATTAGTCAAAATTTATAGAATACCTAAGATACAACCCACCATAATAAATGTAATAAGCAGAAAGGCCCAAGTGAGGATGCTTCAATACCACCTAGAAGGAGGAAGAAAATAATCATGGGAGGCAGAGGGAGAGAGAAACCTTGGTCAGAGAGGGACAATGGGAATGGAAAAGGGGAACAGGATCAGGTATGCGGTGTTGCAGAAACAGGAGAAAATCCCAGAGGTCTAGGAGAATGAATGGAAATATTCAGCCCCAGAGGTTTTAAGGTGGGGGAACCCTCTAGAAAGTCCCATAGACCCTGGAGGTGAGACTCTCAGGACTCAATGGAGATGATCTTAGCCAAAATTACAGAAGAGAAGACAGGGCCTTGAGTAGAAGGACTGGGTTACTAACCCACAGTCAAACTTTCTGACCCAGAAATTGTTCCTGTCTAAAAGAACCACAGGGAAAAAAATGAAGAAGAGACTTAAGTAAAGGAAGTTCAGTGACCAACTTAGAATCCATTTTAGGAGACTTGGGGAGGAGGGGACACCAAGGCCTGACACTATTGCTGATGGCATGATGTGATTATACAGCCTAGCATGGCTGTCCTCTGAGAGGTCCCACCAGTTCCTGACTGAGACAGACTCAGATACTTATACCCAACCATTGGACTGAAATAGGGGACCCCTATAGTTGAATTAGAAGAAGGACTGAAGGCACTGAAGATGGAGGATAACCCCATAGGAAGACTAACAATCTCATCTAATCCTGATGCTAGGAAGCTCCCAGAGCCTGAGCCACCAGCCAGCCAGCATACATGGGCTGGTCTGAGATTCCTGGCACATATATACAGAGGTCTGCCTGGTCTGGCCTCAGGGTTGAAGGTGAGCCTAATTGTAGAGACTTGAAGCCTCAGGGAAGGGGAGGGCCCGGTGGGAGCAGAGCAACTTCTTGATGAAAGGGGGAGGAGGAATGGGATGAGGAAATGTGGGAGGTGGGACCTGGCAGAGGTAACAGCTGGAATGTAAATAAATAAAATAATTTTAAAGGCAAATAAAACAAAACAAACAAAAAAACAAAGCTTAATCAAGGCAAGTCAGTTGCAGTTAATTTTTCTCTATACTAGCTGGCAACAGTTTGTATTTGCCAAAACCAAATCATTTGTTGTACATCTTAATATTTGAAACCTTATTTGGCTAGGCTAATCATCTGTTCTCTATTCTTATGCTCATAATAGGATCATTACCCTTTTATTCATAACCCTGCCTTTTCATAGTCCACAGTGAAACCTGAGACCACATTCTTAGATCAACATGTCCCAAACCTATTTTCCTTCCCACAAGTACAACTATGTGCTTGTAGTACATGCAAACGCACTGTGCTCTAGTTCTAGCCCATAGATCCCTCACTACTCTACAAAGAGGGAAAATTCTACTCTTAGTTCTTTCTTTGTTATATCTTTCTGGCAAAGCAGCCTATACCATTTCCTGAATTTTTCTTATCAACTATACTAACTTCTTAAAAATATTTAAAACAAATCACAAATTCTGTAAAATCATTAACTCCCTTAAACTGCATTATTCTATGATAGTTTATCTCAAATTTATCTGCAAAAAATTGCCCGATAGAGAGGGCTGTCTCCCATGAAGCAATCACATCAGACTATATATAGGCAGGAAAGGTCTCTCCACGCCCATTCGCACTGTGCTACAAACAGGAGGAATATAATAATGGCAAACATGAGAAGGCATAGCAGCAGCAAGAAGTAATCCAGCGAAAAACCCTCTAGGGCTGTGCCTCTCCAAGATATATCCACTGCAACTGAGTAGAATGGTAAACCTTCTCCAGGGAGCCCAGGTGCTCACTGCAGTTCCTCCTACATGGTCTACCAATGGACTTGACAGATGTTCCCCTTCAGGACTGCCATTCCTACTAGGCAACTTCTCCTCCATGACTCCACTCTGACTGGGCTCTTGGTAACTGAAGAATAGTGTGTCACCAACTCAACATCCTTGTTCGCACTTGTCCATATTTTTTATAAAATGTCCTCATTTGATTCTTTGACAAATCATCTTTGTTAGGAAGAAAAACTTGCCCTCAAGTTTCCTCCATTATAATCATTAATTACTGAGGTGACATGATAGTTTCCTTTGTCCCTGTGAAGTCATGTGCTACTCAAAACTTCTCTTTACCTGGCACACTTCTGTTACTGTAGTAGTAGTACCTGTTATTCAAGCTAGGGTCAAGTTGCAAAATCAGAGTCATCATTGCTCAGTGTGTATCTCTTCGAGGGAATCATTTGTTGTTCATTTGCAAACAATCTGAGCATTCTCTTTTTGTGGTATGTTCCATTGACAGTGGAGTATGGAGTAGGTTGGGTAATAAAGTGCTGCAGCTTCCTTCTTAGCTTCATTGCTCTTGCTGTTGAGTCATGAAGGAGTGCTTGCCAGTTGAGAACAACATGGTGTACTCCTCATTAAAACACAATTAGCTCTGGAAGAGAAGAATAGAATGCTCTGTCACTTAGCAATCCTCCTAGGGAGCAAGAGCAAGAAAAACAACATCTCTCTTTTTATACAAAAATCTGTATAGACATATTTGCAAGCAAAAAGAAATCAGCAAGCGGTGCTCTTTCAGATGGGAATAAACCACATTGAGGGGTTATTCTCTGAGAGGTACAGGAAGTCTGATTTACAAACTCAAGCCAAGAGTCTAGACCACTCTGGCCATACATTTATCAGGTTGAAGTCTTGAATACTTGTGGGTTTTGTTTTATTTCGGCCTTTAAGACATGTACAAAGAGGGGATGTATATTGTTGAGAATGACTAAATGTGCACTGTCCCATTAAAAAAAAAACCATAGATAATTAGATAAGATATAGAAAATAACATCAATCTTAAGGGATTAAATGGATTAAAGCATATGAGACTTTGTCAGAAACTCTTCTCTATTCCTATAAAAACAAGCTAATTCTTCTATCCATGTGCATCTGTGAGCCTTAAAAACACAGGGCTCTGCCACTCATGGCTGACACTGGCTTGGCTCCTCCACTGAAAAGCAGGACACAGTACAGGACCTTATAGAAGAATGCTAGGAATTAATTAAATATAAAAATCAGTATGGCATGTACCAACATTATTTTTAATGTTTTCTTGCAAGTAGATTGTAAATATACCTAACAAAAAATGCCTTAATTGTGGATTCTTAATAATTTCCTAAAATTGTTTATATATTCTTTATTGAAACTTTCACCTTGACACATTAGACCATTCTCAGTTGTAGGCATCTCATTTACCACTGTATACCACAAACACATCTTAGCCACACTCAACTGGACATAGGATTATATTATTATTATTAATCATTATTATTCAGATTTCTAAAATATAATATATCTTTATAAGATGTATCTTCTTTTTGTCCAATTCTTACAGATCTGTCTAAGTCCAGTGGAATTTTTTACAGTCAATTTTATATCTCAGAAAGATTGAACTTATCTCTGAACTAGCAAGTTGCACTACTTAAGAATTCCAAGTTAGGGTGAGATGTTTCCATTATTTAGTTGTTTGTCTTATATTTCAGAGCTTTCTCGAACCCATTTGTGGTTAAAATAAGACATACTACTTCTATATAGGTTAAAGCTGTGGGGCTAATGTTAGGGTAGTTTCTCAGCTATCTACTAACTCATCTCACTATCCAGTGTCTCCACCTGGTTCTCATTACTTGCTTATGGCTCCATTCTTTTCCTTCTGCTTCCTTTAGTGTTTTCCTTTATTCTTCCACCTCTGTTTGCATCCCTTCTATATCCTGCCTTCCTGGAAGTTCTGCCCCCATACTTCCTGCCTCAGCACTGACTGTCAGATCTTTATTGTAACCAATCAGCAGTAAGACAATGTCTGCTCCATCTGTTTGGGTCCTTAAAGCACTGAGGGTTGCCTGACCTTCATAATTTGGGCAGGCATATGTAGCCTCCCATAAGCCTGAAGCACCCAGAGATCAAGTGAATTTTTAACACAATGGCAGTTGAACTAAGCCAGGAATGATGGAAAGGCTTTTGGAAAATGAGATTAACAATCAGTCTTGTCCTAGATTGAAAGAACAGCAGAAGAACATGGTAAAATAGTGGAGAAATAGAATAGATTTATAAATATTAATAATTAAAATATTCTTCTCACCCATTCTTTTTCCATCTCTCTCTCTGCCTCTGTCTCTTCCCTACACTTTCCACCACATTTCTCCTGGTGGATACACAAACCATTCTGAGCAATGCCAAGCAGGATGCAGACATGGGATGCTCTCAGTCAATGCACAACTCCACACATTGCAGAATTTCAGGAGCTCTCATTAGTAAGAAGCTCAACTTCTTTAAGAATCGCCCTATCTTACACCCAGTTCTTTTCTATGGTCTGAGCATTGGCCTATTATTTTAGTCTTGTTATTCTAAGTGGTTTATCATTCTTAGTGAATAGTGAATTATTCTAATGGTGCTTATTATTCTATTCAGTATAAACTTGAAATTGATTAGGAGTGAATAGCTTCTAAGGAGCCTTTCCAATGCAAAATTAGGTTTCTGTACTTTTATGCTGCTTATTTTTCAGTACTACTAATTGCTCTGACAGGTCCTATCACTGAACTATCCACTTCTCTGTTGTGAACTGTGCATATATAGTCCAGTGGTTCTAAAGTAAAGCCAATTTTTTGTAAAGGAAATCTTACTTTCAAATGACTTTAAATGAGTGCTTTGCTTTCAAGAAGCATGTAACAAGCACACTTCTCTCCCACCATGATCTCTTCTTTGATTGTTGTCACGTACGTATGTATGTATGTATGTATGTATGTATGTAAATACAAACTGCTCAGTCTATATACTACTACATCTTTGTATATGATCTTAGGGCTGACTACTTGGTATTGGATAACCAATCAAATAACTCTTTTCTAGAAAAGACTATTTCTCCCCTTTTCAGCATTCCTTAGTTTCTTGTAGTTCTTTGTTTAGGTTCAAGGAACCATGATGGGCTTCCTTATTCTACTTTAGCATGTCCACTGGTATCATCCACATTTGTGTATACACTAGTGCTTATCTGCCTGAATCCTGAATAGTACAGTCTCTACTTCATGTTATTAAATTTATACTGTGTCCATAGATTTTCCCATAAGCTATTGTAATTAATACTTTTTTTTCTGTAAGCTAGCTTTAAATTTTTAAATGTTTTTGGTCACATGTTGTCCTCTATATCATTTAGTGCTATGATCAGACACAAAAAAAGAAGACAAGGTTTTCATTGGTTAAATAATTTCACATTATCAACTAATTTTTTCAAGATATACAAGCCTCCAATGTGTTCATTGTTCACTTTGTTCTAAGCAATTTGTAAGAAAAATACATATATACATATATATATATACATATATATATTATATATATACACACACCCACATACACACACACACACACACACACACACATATATATATATATATATATATATATACACACACACACACATACACACACACACACACACACACACACACATATTTGTTTACATGGTCCTTATAAATACCATGCAAGATTTTTTCTGTTTTGTTTGTTTGCTTTAATATAACATGCAATATTAGCTATAATCATTTTAATTAAATTGAATGACCATCCAGAGACTGCCCCACCTGGGGATCCTTCCCATAAACCACCACCAAACCCAGACACTATTGTGGATGCCAACAAGAGCTAGCTAACAGGAGCCTGATGTAGCTGTCTCCTGAGAGGCTCTGCCAGTGCCTGACAAATACAGAAGTGGATGCTCATAGCCATCCATTAGACGGAGCACAGGGTCCCCAATAAAGAAGCTAGAGAAAGTACCCAAGGAACTGAAGGGGTTTGCAGCCCCATAGAAGGAACAACAATATGAACTAACCAGTACCCCCAGAGCTTGCTGGGACTAAACCACCAATCAATGAAAACACATGGAGGAATTCATGGCTCTAGCTGCATATGTAGCAGAGGATGGCCTAGTTGGTCATCAATGGGAGGAGAGGCCCTTGGTTCTGTGAAGGTTCTATGCCCCAGTATAAGGGAATGCTAGGGCCAAGAAGCAGGAGTGGGTGGGTTGGGGAGCAGGGAGATGGGGGAGAGAATAGGGGATTTTCGGAGGGTAAACTAGGAAAGTGGATAACATTTGAAATGTACATAAAGAAAATATCTAATAAAAACTACACATAGAAATTGAATTAATATTTATTTTTCAGTTTTATTCAAATTTAACTAAATTATTTTCACTCGATTTACATAGTCAAAATGCTAATTAAAATGTCATGTCACATATTGGTGATTTAATGACTGCATTTTTAAGGTTAATATGTTGGGAAATACAATATAGCAACAATTAAAGTCAGTAACAGGGAAGCATGTATTTTTCAAAAAAAAAAAAACTCTACTGGTTTTCTTTCTTATATTAAAACTTATGGTAAGCACTAAACTTACTAAATGAAGCTGAAAAAAAACCATGGATAGATCTGCTTCATATCCCAGGAGAGCAATGAGAAGCACAGTATGGCGTTGGAGACACCATTCTTGAGATTATTGCCTTCATTTCCTCACCTTCAGTTTGGGCATCTGAAAGGTGATGCTTACATTTGGTCCTCAAATCCCAAAGTCCAGAGACAATTACAGGCATCTAATCTGATCTTCTAATCATAGACATCAATCAGATCACATTTCAATATATATATATATATATATATATATATATATATATATATATATATATATATATATAGTGTAAACTTCTCAGAACTGCACCATTATACACAGTGTGTGCAACCGTGTTTTCTGCTTTCAAACTGCCAAAAACCAGGACTCATTGGAGATGTACATAAACTCCATATTTGACTTTAGTCTTGAGGAATGAAAGTCTTTCTTCTCAAGTTTTCAAGTACAAGCCTCCTGTGATCACTCAAGAGAATAAATCACACATTGTGGATTGAGAATATTAACGCTTCCAACACAATACATGGATGTCGTTGATGTTTCTGGCCTTTGGGAAGCATTGCTGTCTTTTTCATGTCATTGTTAGTAGACTATTATGCCTCTACCCCTCTAATCAAAATTTATAGTAGCTATATTCTCCCCCACAGACTTTGTGAACACAATAGAAGGGTTATTAGACTGTTTTCAATCATTCCCATTCTACCAACACGAGACACATCTCCACTTTTTTTCCACTAGTGGCAAGCCACCTCAGTTTTAAAGTCTTTCTTCTCTTTCCACAATCCAAATTTCGTTTCTATGAAAACAGGACCTCACAGCCTGCAGGTAATGTTAAGCCAGACTTTCAGGCTAGTGTCGAGCAACTGACTTCTATTTTTTCCCTCCAGTGAAAATAGACATCAGAACTTTTAAGATGTGGGAAAGGTCTTGCACTGCTTCTTAGGAAAAAAAAATTATCTTATTTCGGTTAATCCAATTTTTCCTAGAACAAGATGCTAAAGGCAACCAGATATTGAGAATGAAACCACTTGATCATTTTAATGCTGAGGTGTCAGGTCATTTTGCACATATGCTGTTATATAAGACAAGACCATGGGTGTCTAGGGTCCTTGGAAATATCAAAGCACTCACACATATCACAGATGTTGGTTAAAGTATTTGACCTTTTAATACTTCCACATTTTAGGTATATGAAATATAACCTTAATATTTTAAATTCTTTAATCATAATATAATCCACATTATCTCTAAATAAGGAAATGTGCTCTCACAGAGTAAATCAAGTATAATAAAATCATTGTCCTTCCGTATTAGTCCAAGATGGCATTCTCATATGTATTAATACCTACTCGCTCTTATACAGAATCTCTGATAACATTAGTTATTGGTATTAAAAGATCAAATCAAGAGTTCTTGGTTGGAAAAAAAGTCAAAATAATTTACAATTTTAAGGTGTGAAGTCAGTTGAAATACCTGAGGTTTGTATAGTCAAGACATCTGCTCAAGTACTCTCCCTGTAGAGAGAAAGAGGTCACTATGTCTTGGATAGAATGTCTCTCTCATTATTCTTCTTTGTTCCTTTTAATTATTCATGTTTCTTCCTACAGTAATATATGTATATATGTGTATAGTATATAAATTTTGAATTTATATTTTAAAAATAAAATAGGATGATGATAATTAGAGAAAATGTGTATGACATGACTTCCAGATGCAATATGTGTTGTTATTTAGGTAGCATCCGTAAAAATAATCTCTAATTTTTATTTTCAAAAAGAGATAGAAGTCATAGATCAGGTTTCAGGATAAAGAGCATATTGTATGTTTTCATGTTTTGGCTAAAACCAGATATATATATATATATATATATATATATATATATATATATATATATATATATATACAGATCAGGAATTTTCTACAATAAGGCTTTCAAAGTTATTTAACTCTGCTTTTTCTCCTCCCCACACTTATACAATATGTTAATTTGACTTTCAATTTAGTTTAGCCCTTGAATTACCCCTACACTTCATCAAGATTAAAATCCCAAACAACATATATATCAAAACTATAGTTGTATTAAACACATTTTTGTAACTAAAAAGATAACAGGAAGCTTTGCTTAAACTCTGCATTTTTCAAGAGAAATATTTAATTAATTCATTATATTCCCAATATATTCATTGTGATTTTATTGAACTTAGATTAAATGTCAGAAAAATAGTTCTACACTGTTAGATGACTATCAAGAATGTTGTGGCTTCCTACTGTGTAGGTCTTATCATATGTCCTGCAGGACATTATCTCAATTTTAGTAGCTATTATATACTTTTGAGCTAAATTTTAGGTATTAACTCAAATAGTAAGCATAAAATAAGCTTTTTGAAATTTTAACAATGCACACACAGATACATATAGATACATATATACCAACACATAAAAGGACACAGACACATACACAAAGATACGCACACAGAGACACAGACACACACAGAGATGAACACCTACAGACATACACACAGATATACACACACTCACAGACACACAGAAACACACACACATGCCTTGGACCGACCTCACTCGGCCTCCCTCAATCTGCAGGAGAAATCAGGGTCCTGGTCTGGTGGGCAGGAGTCGGCGAGAAATGACAAACAAATACAGTCATAAGGGAGTGTGGTATCTGAATGCAATTTGTCTCAAAGTGAGCACCAGTCTCCATGACTTTTACATAAAACATATGAATGCGTACAAAAAGCTAACAGGAACCAACTGGGATAAAAATCAATGTTAACAACTGGGATCAAAAGCAGCCCCACCTAAGGTCAGCTTAATCTTAGAAGTCAGGGGCAAGGGCTTCATGCTCTTGCCATAGTTCCAATTCTAGTCTACTGTATAGTCCACCTTCCCCGTAGGCCATTGTAAATTCCTGTGTATGGTTGTAATTCAGCTATCTATAGTTCTAAGTATTTACTCTAGCTCCTTCTTAGACCACAACCTTCCTTCTTCCTAGGTCATTGTAAATTCCTGCATATGGGAGTAACTTAGCTTCTCTTTTAAATATCTGTAGGGAATCTCCATTTGTCCAAAGAACTCACCAACTATCTTCTAATATGCAATGTAGTCTGCCATACTTGACTGTAATGAAGATTCTAAGTATACTTTGCTAAACCTGCCCTGAGATTTCTAACTCTTATCCAGTAAAATACTGTAAGAAAGCATGCAAGACTCTCCACACTATGGCAGGGGCAAATCTGGACCATTCTACCTATGGGAATGCTAAATTTCCAGGAGACTAAGTTTCCATGAACTTTTCGCCTTGGGACTGTGTCCAGGTTTTTGGGGCTTGTCACGAGTGTCACTACTGGAGTGGATGTAGCACATACACACACATAACAGACTTTTATTAACTCCAATCAAAGACACCTGGTTTCAGGACAAAACCTGATTCAGTTTTAGCTCTTGAAAAAACTAAATTTAGTCTGGCAGGTTTTTGAAAGGGAATTAGGAGGGCTTGTAAACACAGGATATAGAAGCAGGTTCCCTAAAGTAGTTGTGGGCAAGAAATCAGTCCTGACCTCCAGCTGTATTTTATTACAACTGCATTCTTATTCAGTGTACCTGCTTATACACCCTGGACAAAACCAGATGCCCTTATATGGCCACCAGAATATCCTTATCTGGAATATCAGATGAAACACTTCCTGTTTCATTCTACACTTAACTCTGACTTCTCTCCCATCTCTCTCAGTCCTCCAATCTACAGCTATAGGACAACCACCAACCTCCTTATCTCGTTACTTCACTACCTCACATTTTTTTGGTTTTTTAGCTTTCTTTTTTTTTTTTTTTCCGAGACAGGGTTTCTCTGTGTAGCCCTGGCTGTCCTGGAACCCACTTTGTAGACCAGGCTGGCCTCAAAATTAGAAATCTGCCTGCCTCTGCTGGGATTAAAGGCATGTGCCACCACACCGGGCACACTACCTCACATTTTTATCCCTCCAGGAAATTCATATATCTAAGAACCACATTGCTCCTTTCAGTATGGCTCCACATACTAATTAAGTGGCTATTCCAACACTACATTACTCAACAGCATATAGGAATTTGATTTACCTGGTCCATATTTTTGTTGTTGTCATTAATATTTGCACCATTTTCTCAAATTTGTTCTTGTAGAAAGACACTCAGTCATTTAGGAGTACTCATACTGCCCCTTTCATTTGGAATGCACACATCCCATTTGTGTTTTCTTATAATTCCAGATCTGGTAGATATTTTAGCATAAAGACAGATTTTGTTGAGGTTAACAGTCCTATAAAAGTCATGACATTAAAGAAAATTCTGAAATTTGTTCACTCCTAAAGTATTATTTCTATTTTGATAGGTGAACCTTTCAGAGCTTATATATCTTATACATATCAATCTCTCTTACATCATACATAGTTCATGAAGGACTTTTGCATTCATCAGCTTTTATCTATGTGTAACATTTTATCAGCTACTAGAAAAATTCACTGCAGTATTTGATCAACAAATAAATTTTGTGATCTCAGAAAGAACAGTTCAGATAAGTTGCTCTAGGAAATGGTTTTAAATGGGAAATTAACACAGTACTAAATAATAAATCACAAATCTAATGACTACAAGCTAAGTGAAATACCATTGATTTACAAAAAAAAATCATTAGATTTTAAAATTCAACACAGTGGCTAAGTAGAATGTCATCTAATAAAAAAGGATTGTGACTTACTAAGAGTCAAAACCAGCAAGCATGTAAAACACAAGGATGGTAAATAGTACATTAATATTTCCACTTGCCATTTATATACATGCATATGTTGAGACATACATATTTGTTACCCATAAGCTATATAAAACTTTTATCGAGGTAGTTACAAAAATCTCTTAATATAAAGAACTAAGCCAGGCAGTGGTGGTACATGCCTTTAATCCCAGCACTTGGGAGGCAGAGGCAGGCAGATTTCTGAATTTGAGGCCAGCCTGGTCTACAGAGTGAGCAGAGAAACCCTGTCTCAAAAAATGAAAAAATTTAAAAAATTTTTTAAAAAGATAGAAAGAAAACAACTGTGTTTATGAAGCATGTATGTAAAAGCAGTTGAAGATGCCTGTTTGTATTTAAGCACATAAGGATAACATATATATATATATATATATATATATATATATATATATATATATATATATATATAACAGAGAAGAGAAAAAACTGACTAAGAGATTTCCAAAGACATTTATTCTGAAGACTGTTAGTTTCGTTGTTGTTGTACCTGCATTTCCACAGCATTGGGAAACTGGACTTTCACACATAGAAACCTTTGTTTTCATTACTAATCTTGGAATTTAAACCAAACCACAGATCATTAACAACAAACTTTTCGGTGAACTGCCACTGAACTATGATGAGACTCATCCAACGTTCATTTTCCTAGAACCTTAGCATTAGCGATGACCTCCGAAGCTAACTCATAACATTCTTCTCATGCTACTCATACCTGTGACTCCTTTATGACAATTAAACCAGTGATTGTTCCAGATACACTTGAATGTTCCTAGTAACGAAAATGTTAACTATTCATCAAGGTGAGTGTGTAAAATTTGGAGAGAGCAGATGCTGCAGATTGGGATGAGGGTCTAGGAAGTTCTCCTATCCCTGTGCCTGAGACAAGGGGTTACCAGTCTCATATTACTCCTTGATGTCTCCAGAAGCACTGGGTGTCTAAAGCTGCAAATTCTCTCACCAAGAGATACCTGGTGTGATCTACAACAGCTGAGCTGAAGCTCAAAGCCTCATCACTCCTGTTTTTTCTTCTACTTCTGAATCACAAATAACTATATCTAACTGATTAATCATTGGTCGCACGAATAACTTTCATAACCAAATATTCTAAGAAATGCTGCTTTTAGGTTTCGAGTCCCTACACAATAGAATAAAAAAAAAAAGGAACTGAATTATAACCTACAACATTCAACAGAGACAGCAGAATGAAGCAGTTGTTCTACCCTCAGGACATATTTGATTCTGTGATAGTCTAAGTTTCATTTCTATTGCTGTGATAAAATATCCTGACCAAAAAAAAAGATACTTAAGAGAAAAGGGGAGTTATTTCAGCTTATAGTTTCAGGTCATAGTCTATCATAGGAGGGAAGTCACAGTGGCAAGAGCTTAAAGCACATTGACACATCACATCCACAGTTAAGAAGTGAGAAAAATATTCATGTTCTTGGTTATGCAGAGTTGGATTTCTCTACTTTAATACAGTCTGGACTTCTTGACTAGGAAATGATGAATCCCATAGTGGGCTGAGTCTCCCTTTATCAATTGGCTTGAAACCATCACCTATAGACAACCCTATAAAGCCAATCTTCATTGTGGGTCTCAACCCTGGTGATTGTAGCAAGTTAATAATTAAAGATGATAATCGCAGAAGTGTTCTAGACACAAGCCAAGAAATAGTTACTTTAAAATGTCCAAAGCCACATCATAGTACTTAGAATGTTTCTCTGAAAATATAGTGGGTATATCATCTTACTTTAAATTTCTTTATCCTTCAAATTTTCGTTATCTAAATAATCCTAACATAATACATAGGGAACAGCACACTTGCACAATGTTCCATTTAACATTTTATTACTATATTTCAACCAAATCAAAGAGATAATATGAAAAACACAAAGTATGTTGTTTTTATATACAAATGACAATTCTATGCACCTTGCATTCTTCTTCTTCAAAAACGTTGTTGTCTTCTCTGTCATAAATTTAAGACATGTGGAAAATGTTGACTTTGATGAGGGAAGAACTGCAGACACATGATAGAGGAAATGCAAAACTGTTAAGTCATTTGAAAGATTAATAGCAATGAAGCAGACATAATCAAGTAAACCCATTCCTTATACAAATATATGCACATATTTGTTCCTAATGGTTTAACAGGATGTCAGGGTCATCATGTTAAATAAAATGTTTAGAGGTCAAATATTATGAATTGGAGAAAGCTTTCATCACCCTGTCCAGGATTAACAAAGAAATGACACAGTAACTCCTGACCTAGTCGATGATAGAACAATTTCCTCTCTTTGTTCTGTATATACTTGATGATTGTTGTATTTATTCAACACTGAAGAAGATGCATAAGAGATAGCATTTTCACTAAACCATCTGTTAACTTCACTGGCAAGTGAAAATACATTTTAGAAATTAAGAATTTACATAAATTCCCTAACAAGGAGAGAGGGTAGTAATCTGTGGGAAGATAGCAGAACTCAAGATAGACAAAAAGGTAAGTTGAGTAGCTACAGGCTGCCTAGACATCAGACCCTTAAGTAAATGTAGCCTTGCTACTTGCTACTTGCTACAGTCAAAGACATGCTCAAATTAAAGCACTCTCAGCTTTGTGTTACCACTGATGCTTCAGAGAAAGCATCATAGAGTTGGAAGTAAATGATGTCTGTGGATGTCAGAACTTGCTGTGTACCCAAGAACAGTTCTCAGTTCATCTTTTCCAGAGCAAGAAATTATAGAGACATGATATCTAGATAATAGAAAAAGGAAGAGTTTATTAGAAAATGATACTCTTATGTGGCAGAACCGCCAGCCTCAGCTGAGGAAAAAGGATTAGTAGTTCACACAGCGCCACTGCACAAAAAATGGCAGCTTTTATGTCACATGGGGTGGGCTTTTAGTGGCAATTGCATAGTGGGATTTCTCACACATGCACTCTCTCTTTTTTTAAATTTTATTAGATATTTCCTTCATTTACATTTCAAATGCTATCCCAAAAGTCCCCCATACCCTCCCCCTACCCTGCTCCCCTACCCACCCACTTCCACTTCTTGGCCCTGGAGTTCCCTTGTACTGGGGCATATAAAGTTTGCTGGACTAAGGGGCCTCTCTTCCCAGTGATGGCCGACTAGGCCATCTTCTGATACATATGCAGCTAGAGACACAAGCTCTGGGGGTACTAATTAGTTCATATTGTTGTTCCACCTATAGGGTTGCAGACCCCTTCAGCTCCTTGGGTACTTTCTCTAGCTCCTCCATTGGGGGCCCCGTGTTCCATCCTATAGATGATTGTGAGCATCCACTCCTGTATTTGCCAGGCACTGGGAAAGCCTCACAGCAGACAGCTGTATCAGGGTCCTTTCAGCAAAATCTTTCTGGCATATACATGCTCTCTTTTTCTCATAGCTCTACATAATACTCCAAACATCACTTGTCTCATTAGCATATTAAATCTCCACCCAGTGGTGTACATTTTAGTAGTATAATGAGTCACAAGTCACCTTAGATACTCTGCAGTGTCTATGTCTGTGGGACCATGAGAGGCAGCCTAGTTTCTGGTTGAGCTAGGTTTAAAATCCCAGAGACACAGCAGATAACTGCAAGGAATGGTAGGTGTTTGCCACACTACTAGACACCAGGCTCCTGACATGAGGCCTCAGCTCTCCATAAATCTGTGGCCATCAGTCACATAAAGGCAACGTCCCAAGTCCCTACACAGGTAGAGGACCACAGATCATGTAGCCTTGTTAGGTAGGTTGGACAATGATTTCTTGGAAGAGTGTATGTTAACTACACTGATTACATTCTCTGACCAGGTAGACTTTTCAATATATGAGGTCAAGGTGTCTACCAAGCAGTTATTTGCAGTTACTTCAGCCCTTAGCAGGCAGGCATGTAGGTAAAGTCTACTCAGCTGATTAAGTACTTTTCTTTAAACAAGGTTAATCAGAGAGGGTATTCTTGGCCAGGTTGTAAACAGCACAGAGGAAACATGCAAAGCACACCTGTTTGATAGTTATCATTAAGCAGTTCTCTGTAAAAAGATGAGAGGCTACAGACACAGAGGCATCACAACTGATTTGTAAGATGCATACAGGGTCTTATTCCCCATTACTCAGATTTTAGGAAAACTGGTTTTGACCAATTAACCTCCTCCATATTGTTGTTTGTCCCTTCCCTGATATAATGGACTCTTTCTCGGTGCTTCAAGTATCACACTGAGAGGGACCAGGCACAGGAATAAAAAGAATGACATCTCCAGAGCTTCCACCTCTTTCTCATCCTTTTGAGTTCCCTCAGAGGATGATCTATGGTACTTCAATGTTTTCTACAGCAGATTGCTGAAACTCTTTTGCAAGGTTAACAGCTTTTAGTGGCAAAAGAATCTCTTGTTTCATATTTTATGAAGGTCTTGCCCCTGTCAGCAACCCCCCTTTCCCTCCATGTCTCTGCATGGGCATATCACAATAAAGGATGATACTAGAAGCTAGGATAAGTGTTAATGATTTTCCTTTTGTCCTTTGGGCAGAAGTTCCAGCAGATGGTGCCTGTGACTTGATTTACCCCACTGAGGCTCACAATGGCATATTCAGCCTGTATTTCACTCTGGAGGATATATCAACTGCCATTAGTGTACCATTCGTACTCCAGATTGAACAGTGATTCATCTGTTAGGTTAGGTCGGCTAGTATAAATTTGAGAAACACCATAGTCACAAGAATGTTCAACTCCCCAGTATCAAAATGTTAACAAGCCTTTATGACACCACAGGAAATCTCCAAGATGGTACCTTGTTATTAATTATTCATTCTCCTGTCATACTGAGGTGTCCTTCAGCCTCCAGGATAGCTTCAACATGATGAATTTAAACCTTCAGTAGGGTTATCTTCCTAGTCTCCTTTACAAAAAGAACAGTTGGTGATGTCACCCTTAATTGGATCATTCCTATGAAGATCTGTCTAGATTCTTTGAAAGAGGGGCTAGTGATCAAGGATGGGGCCTTGCTCCTGGCAGAACATCAATGACTATTCTACTGCTAAAAAAATAAATGGAGGTTTTGTTAGGTTAAGTGTTCCCAAGGAGGAGTCTGAATTAAATTGTCTTCGATGACCTAGGTAGCCTTCTGCACCTTAAAGTTCATTTCAGTGAGTCAATTCTTGCCCTTTTAATTACCTCAAAAAGGAATTGAGAATCCATTTTTGGCAAAACCGTACCATTTGCAAGAAGGAACAGTAGTATTGTTTGGTGACCAGGAGACTCAAAGTATACACAATCTAAATGTGGTTGGGGTGAGTTGTGTAATTTCCAATTTAAGGATGTACATTGCTCTTTGGAAAGAGTTGTACCTTTTCTTAGATAGGTTTGTATCTTCCCTATGACTATATATATATATATATATATATATATATATATATATATATATATTCTTAATAGTATTAGCATTAGAAGCTTCCCAGATGAGACTCCATATCAAGAGATCCTTTATGCACTATAAAATGACTCCCTCATTTAACATCAAATTTCTAAGATCCCTTTCTAATGCCCTGGCAAAGTAGTGTGGACTATCTCTAACTCCTAAGGAAGTACCACCCTTACCATGTATTGTGGCTATTTCCTATTAGAAAGACGGTCACATTCAAAATCAATTTAAAATAATCATGTCTTATTGTAGTCAAATAGAGAAAGTTGTGAACTTTCTAGATCTAACACTGACAACCAGTGAGCACAAACACAGTAAGATTCTTTTCTTCCCATTGAGGGATGCCTCTAGTTGTAATCAACAGGCTTAGCTATTGTGTTTCTCCTTCCCTTAGTAGGGGAACCCTCTGGTTCTATTCTCCAAGTAAATTTCTAAGTTTTCCTTAGATTTCTAGATGTTAAATTATTCTAAATGGCACCATATGATTCCTTTAACTCAGGCATTTCTCTATGGTAAGAGTGTGTGGTGTCTCAGAATATGGGACTCCACTATGGATATCTGGAGGACTGAAAATGGAGTTCAAGAGTCAGGTTTTGGGGGAGCAGCAATAGGTACTAGTTAAGGCAATAACTCTCTCCTCTGGAGAGTATGTTATGACCTGAAGTCGTGGGTCTGCAAAAATATCCAAGCTTTGCTAATCTCCGTTTGCCCTGATTCTTTGCTCCCTTTCAGAGCAATGACACATGACACAGAGCCACAGAAGTGTAAACACAGCAGATCTGAGAACAGTTATTTTGTACTCTACATAAAAGATATAATTGTATACTTGCAAGTAAGACTGTTGCTTTGAGTCTAGTTCTTCACATACACCAGTTTGTATTGAGACAAGGCAATATTGCAGAAAAATAAGAATATTCCTTTCACTGTGGGGGGTTGGATGAAACTCTCTCCATGGTTAATGATACAAGGGAAGAGTGCAGGGGACTAGAAGTGGGGTTTTCCCATGATGACCTTCAGTAGAGAATACAAAAGAATGTAGAATTATAGGCTTGATTATCTCCCAGAGGGGTGAGCTCTGGGGTATAGGAAGTATGGTAAGTATCTATTTAGTATCTTTTTTCAGAGTGTTGGGTATATCTATCCTTAAGTGTTCATTCCCTTTCTGCAGTGGTCTTCCTCATAATTTGTACTCATTCCTGCATATTTACAATGGTGCTAACTAGTCCTCCAATCTAAATAACTGGCCTCTCCCTAAATGGAATCCCATACATAACTAGCCATAAGTATGTCTTGGAACTACCCGAAGGAGAACAAAACGCTGGTATTTGTTAAATAAAAGGAGAACCAGGCTAGATTGGAGAGATGACTGAGCAATTTAGAGCACTGACTGCTCACTCTTCCAGAGGTCATTAGTTCATTTCCTAGCAACCACATGGTGGCCCACAACCATCTGTATGCCCTCTTCTGGTGTGTCTGAAGACAACTACAGGTACTCATCTGCCTAAAATAATCTTAGAGGAGGAGGAGGAGGAGGAGGAGGAGGAGGAGGAGGAGGAGGAGGACAACAACAACAACAACAATCAGGGAGCTAACATTTTTAGAAAGGGAAAATCTGAATTCCTGGTCTGAAGGATTTAGACAACTGTAATTCTCAGCTACTCCTGCCTTTCAAAAGTCTTTAAAGGGGGAGAGATATAAGTTTAAGCCTATTCAAAAGAGAATCTTTACCCCCTGAATCTCAGGACTAGGGCTTTCCAGCAAGGCATACATAAAGAACATGGCTCTTGAATTATGGAACTCAATTAACATATGAGATCAGAAAACTGATAACCCTAGAGCTAAGCACAGAAGGTATAAAATAAGTGAAGAGAGGGAATTTCAGGAAATGGAGAGTAAAAACTCATGGTTTTCCTTTTTGATCTGTACATGTAAGTAACATAAAGTGAGCCATGCATGAATCTATCTTGTGCCAGGGAGGGCATGTGCTTTTATCTTGCATGACATAGTTAACATGGTATGGATGTTTTGAAGCTTCCAGAACACCCTCATGATTTTACTTGCCTTAATATACCTAGCAAGGACAGCAGATGGGAAAGAATAAGAAGGAAAACACAGCCACAGGGATGAAATATGATCTCTTCTTCCTCCCCAGGGGACTTACCTCCAACCCAGGCTTTTCATATGTTACTATGGGATATACTAACCAATCAGGATTGGCAGATTCTTAGAGACCCTCCAAAGAATTGAGTAAGAAGAGGGTGGAGAGATGGCTCAGTGGGTAAGGACATTTGTTATACAATATTAGGAAATGAGTTCAGATCCTAACACCCATGTAAAGTACTAGGTGTTTTTCCAAGTATGTCTTTAACCCAAGGACTTAGGGTCAGTTAGAAAGAGAGATGGGAGAATGGTTTGGAGCCTGTTGAACACCAATCTAGCTCAAGGTTTAGTGACAGACAATTCCTCGAAAGAGAAAAGTAATGAGTTTTAGAATAGGATCATCATATGTTTCTAATTATTACATAAACATGCACCCAAAATCACAAAAAGAAGAATCTTAAAAGTACATCTCAACAGTTGATAGATGTTTTATTCTGGAGAGAAGGCAATATTAAGGGCTATTCATTGAGATGAGCAATGGACACAGCCAAGGTGACTTCAGAGCTCTTCTTTTCAGGGTTCTTTTTTTGAGTATAGGCAGGGTGGGAGCAGATATTGGATTGATCCTAACCCAATTGATAGTTAGATCATTATATACTTTTTGACAATCTGCACATGTGTGTGCTGTACATCCTCTAATTTTGAGCATCTGCATGCCTCCATCAAGTATGCATGAGACAGTCATAGTGGCCCCCTTTCCACAGGTCAGTTCAAATATTTGCCTTGATCACTTCTCTTATACAGGGTAGTATGTGAGTATAAATTACAGGTGAGGTGGTGTTGAATTTTATCCTATCAGAAAGGGCAGAGACATGTTCCCAGGAAAGCTGCCTATGGTCACTGGAGATCCCTCAGTACATTTTTTTTTAATTTACTAGCTCTAGAAAATATCCAGTATCCAGGGATTCTTGTGGATTCATTGAGCACTTTTGCCCAATTTCATAGCTTAAGAGTAGAGATTATTTTTCTACATCGCAACCTGTCTTCTGAGAAAGCAACTCACCCTGTTCACATTTTCAATTTCCATCTCCACTTGAAAATTCTTTACACGGAGAAGGAGATGTTTCAAGCTGCCATTGAGGAAGTCAACCTTTCATTTCCATTTACATGTTTTCAGTATACATAAAATTCAACAAAGGAAATAGGTCAAGAAGTAGGAGCTGGAATGAAATAAAAACAAGCAAGACCAACAGTAGATGGAATTGCAAAGCTCTTCACCACAGGAAGACTGTTCAACGAGTTCCTGCCTCAGCCAGCAGGTGTCTACAGGTGTAAGCTGGCAGACATCAGCAGTTGGCAATCCACGAAGCATCAGTGAGTTCAGAGTAATTGCATTGGAAGAATAAATTAGTCGAAGTGTTTCTTGCCAGCAGAGGTCTTTCAGAAAACTCTCTGTTTCTCATTCTGGGTTTGCTGCGCCAATTAAGTAGAGCTCTTCCTATGAAGAAAAGGGTTTAAAGTCAAAGCAAGTTTATTTGCATATGTGGAGAGGAATAGCTCAAACTGAAGAGTGATAACTGCTCTAATCCCTGTTGCTGTCAAGCCACTAATGTTTCTAGAGTCATCCTATTGCCATAGTAACAAAACTGTAAAGTGTTTCGAGGAAAGAATAAGATTCCGTGCTCAGAGTCAAACGTTTATGAATTGGATCTTTAAGCTAAATGTTATGTAAATAATTTCCCCAGCATATACTTTGGTAATGAAAGCAAGCTTCATGAAGGGATTCACTGTGGATAAGGCACTACTCATATACATATTACCTAATTTGCTGCCACTACAAAACTTAGAGAAAGCAGTTAGGAATAAATGTGATATTTAGTACCTCCCCAAACTGCAAAGCAACGATATTAGTAGATGTTTCCATATCACATCATTTGGACAAGGCCTTACTCAGCTATAAAATAATAAAGCAGACAGTTGTACACCCCTCTGACCCTAAACTCTATGCCTAGTCACTTCTTTTTCTCACAGACCTTCATTTTCTAGAATAATCATGGCTTCAAGTAATTGTACTAGTTTAGCAGAAACCTCAGTAAATATTAGTATATTTTATGAGTATGTTTTAATCATGATGGCATTTTAAAAATTAACAGGAAAATAAGTTAGCATCAAGAATCCTTTTATGACAGATACCTGGATGATAACAAAAATTATGTTTATTTAATTAGACTTAGGAAAGGAAGATGTTTGATACTTGGTGGGTGAAAAAAAAATGTAACAAATACAGAAAGTGTTCCATCATTAATCATCAGAGTTTAAAAAACTATCATCCCTGATATACAGTAAGAATCACAGGAATTTTAAAAGGTAGATAATGACTCACTTACCATAGGGTACATCATGGAGCTTGAGGTTGACCCTGAGCTTCGCTGATTTTCTAGTGCCCTTTACACCACACCTTCCAGCAAGGATAATTACCCTTTCTCACATCGCCTCCCACATCCTCATAATCTTCAAAACAGCACCCCTAGAATACATAATTCAGCACATATTTTCAGTGTATCCGTTTTCATACACACTTGCTCTATATGTGTAATATTCTACTATTATGTCATATTGGGTTATATTTTTTAACACAAAGAGAAGCCTCATTTTCTTTTTAAGCAATCATAGAATGAAACTTAGAAAGGAAAAAATACTGTGAATATAAAACCATATCTAATTAATCAAGAGGTTATAACACTCTAAATCACAAAAATAAAGAAAACTCTTGAATTGATACCATAAACCGGCACTTTCAATTCAAATCATTTATAATTACATATATTTCACACAAGTAAGTGGTCTTACTGGTAAGTCTCTTTCATTTTCACTGTCTACACTAATTTGAGGCCCCTCTGTTTGGTGGGTATGACTATTTTTTACTAAAGTCATTTTAACTGCCTTTCTCTTTGTAACAGAGAATAATGGTGTATTTTGAAATCAGGAGGATTCTGTGGTAAAATGATATATTGGACAGTATACAGTAAGTTATGTCTCATTTACCCTTCTGTGAAAGAACTGGTTTGAAGTTTCAGTAGCAGGTAAAAAGTTACGGCATCATTCTTTTATTAATATATCATAGGTAGATCCTGTGGCAGGAGCAGCCTGCACCTGTATCCCAGAACCAGCTGTTCCTACTAAAATTAATGTCTGTAGAATCCTGGCTGGCAGCAGATGATAGAGCCATTAATCAAAAATGGACAAGTTTACCAGGGTTTCAAGGTTTGGTACAATTGTAATTTGTTCATCATGAGTATCCTGGGGAATACAGATGGAAGAAAGAATTAGATAAAATTCACAGTGAAACAAAGCCAACATTTTCTGATATTAGCACAAATCCGTGTGCTCCTTCTTACTTACAAAGACTTGATTTCCTTGTCATGTGCACAATCTTTCCCACTTGTGTTCTCTATACAGATGTATGTCTTATGTGCGGTAAGCTAATTGATCTGTCACGCACTTGGGAAAATGAAGTGCAAAGTAGTCTATCTTCTTCTGCTTCCAGTCAAGATGGAAAAACAGGAACCAAATTTATCTCTTTTTTTTCCCTTACACAACTTTTAAAAGCTGTAAAGAGTATAAGGAACCAGTTTTCAGTCACCAGATGTCTTTGAGGGTTGTCAAATGAAGCTGAGCATTATAACAGCGCCCATGATTTCCCAAAGCATCCTCCAGGACCACCGAGACTTTGTCAGTCTCTTTGAGACAACTCAGTCAGAAGAGTGGATGCAAGGGAGGCTGGTGTACGCAGGGAAAACAGAACCCCTAGAAAACAGGTCTGTACTGAGAAGGAGCTCAAGAGTTTGTGGAGTGTCTGAATCAAGATTCCAGCTAAGTACCAAGGAGTTCAGGCATGTGGTAAAACTACAGACAGTCAGAAGCGTAGACAACCATTCCTATAACCCACATAGGGATGAGGAGCATAAGTAATTCAGTAAGCAGAGAACAAAACCACTAACATCAGAGTGATTGGCAGAGCATTCATGAAGAATTTTCCCTCAGAATTTGAAAGATATTAATCTTCAATTAAGTTTGTTTTTGAAGTGGAACAGAATCTTAAAGGTAAAAATAAGACTTTTTGTATACCTTAGTCATATCCCAAAGCAATAGTCAATGCAGTAACCACTAAGTCAAAATGAAATGCTCTTCTCTCAACATGTTAAATCAGAGCTCCAAGAATACCAACAACATACTTACTATTGGAAGACCAAACATTTCATTGCAGATAATACAGAAAAGACAAAAAAGCACTCCTCACTCAATTCTATTTAAATTGTATAAGACTTACAGGTTCAAGAAACAAGGTAAAAACACACATAAAAATTAACTAAATTGAAAAAGAAAAATGCGTTTATTCTCTGATGTTGTAAGTTTCTATATAGGAAATCTTACAGACTACACACACACACACACACACACACACACACACACTCCTACTAGAATTAAAAGACAAGATAACCAAGGTTTCAACGGAAAAATAAAATACAGTATTTTCATGTCAACCATCAATAATAAAATCTTTAAGTAAAAGCTTAACTGGGCTGCCTTGTCTGGCCTCAGTGGGAGAGGATGTGCCTAATTCTGCAGAGACTTGATGTGCCAGGATGGGGTCTTACTCAGATGGAGGCCCCCAACCTATCAGAGGAGAAAGGAAAGGGAAATGGGGGGAGGAACTTTGTGATGTAGGGACATGGATGGGGCAGCAATTGGCATGTAAAATGTATGAATGAATGAATGAATGAATGAATGAATAAAAATAAAAAATAAAATAAGCAGGAAATAAAATAAAATAAAATAAAATAAAAGATTGGAAAAAGCAAAGATATAAGTATACGATGTTCATGAATTAGAACTATATATTAGCCTGTATGTTCCTTCTAACTTACTATTACATTCAATTAAATGCAACTCAAAATCCTAACATATTTTTAGTAAAAATTGGAACGTTGAAAATGAAGGAAAAAAAAAAGCCTAGAATGAATGTTATTTAAAATAGAAAAGCTGGAGAGCTTGTGGCACCTGAATTTATGATTTATTATAAAGCTATAACAATCAGGGCCATATACTCTCAATGCAAATGTACAAATATAGTCAATAGAAAGAACAGAAAGCTCAGAAGAGATCCAGCCAAGTATGGTTAATTATGTTTTTAATGTTACCAGATGCCAAAATGAAAGGTAATTTGAAAATAAAATCTTAAAAATGGAGCATGTCTATACTGCTGGTAAGAATTCAAATGGCCACTACCATTTTAGCAGAGTAAGTTTTACACTTTTGTTTATGCAAATATTACCCAAGTTTCTATTCCTAAGTTATTTCCTAAAAAAAAATGAAAGTATATACTCAAAAAGCAAAGATTGTTTCTGAGTGTGTATAGCAAATACCTTTAGTTTAACTACCCCCAAACCTGAAACAATTTTACAGTCCATCTGTAGGTCAATTGATAAACAAATGTGGCTTATCCAAGTCTTATGCAATGATATTCTGCAACCAAAGGACCCACACACATAACATGGATCGATCTTCAAAAATTACTTGGAGTGAATAATAAAGACAGCCGAATGAAGTCTGATTTCCTGATACCAAGATTTAAAAGATGTCAACTCTCTACAACAACAAAAGACACACTGGGTTACCTGGAAAAGTGGGTGGGAAGAGACAAGTCTGAGAATTCTAAGAGACACTTGGAAATTTTCAGAAAAATGAATGTCTTCAATGAGATGATTATGTCAAAGATATACACACGTACATCAAAATTTGATAAATGATATATATTTTAATGTGTAGAATTCGTTGTAGATTAGCTAGGTCTTAATTATCTGCTTCAAGAAATCGTTTTGCTTTGCTACATTTGAATACTGGCAAAAGCTTTTCAGGGTCTGGAGCAATAGTGTAGCAACTGAGAGCACTTGCTCCTCTTTGTGGGAGTCACGATTGGTTCCCAGCTCCAACAAGGCAGTTGGTGGCCACTTGTAATTTCTGTTCTGGGCAACAGGTGCCTTTTTCTGCCCTCACCAGAGTCTGCACACAATTATTGCACAGACATAAATTTAGGTGAAACACTCATACACATTAAAAACAAATACGTATTTTAACTGAAGCTTTTCCAAAATTTGGGCTAAATTTTTATTTGTAAGTGAGATTTAAACTGTTAGAAAATGAAATAAAAGCAGCAGCATTTGGTGGGCAAAGCAAGCATACACCTGCTTCTGACACCCAACACCTTTCCTAATATACATAAATTGAATTCCTCATTCTGTCATTTGCGGCAAATACTTTAAATCTCTGCTAATACCTATATTAAAATAATGTGTTCACAATGGGTAAGTATTCCTACAAGATCATACAGAGCTATTGCATCTAATGAAAATTATTCACATTCAATAAATTGTCAAACTATTGAGTAATTGAAAATTAAAAAGGAGTCATCATGTTAACATAGTGACACACTGTTCCACATCTGTTTGTATGGAAGAATTTATCTTTTGTACCAATAATAATAGTTCATTGCTTTTAAGGGACTAAAGTTATAAAATGGTCTAAATCATTCATGTCTAACTTCTCAATTAATTATACTGATATTTTGCTACTGCTCAAAAAATATGACATTTGTGGTCATATTAGCATATAGAATTTTATGTAGCCTACAAACTTTTAGAGAAAATATTTTGTTTAATGATGATGTTTTCGGGCATGGTAAGTAGATTTCAAAATTGCTTTTTCACGTTTCTTGATATTAATGAAAGCTATCTGATGAGTGTTCCCCCTTCTCACATCATCTTTGTTATGCAGAACAAAATGGAACCTGCCACATAAAAAAATGCAGGACTCTTTTAGAGCAGTATAAAAAGACAACTTTCCTTTCATTTTTATAATTCTTAGAGTTGTAAATGTACACTCAATATAGATACATTTTCTACACAATTGAAGTAGTTGCAACAAATGATGGCAATGAGCCTGGTAAAAAGTAAAATACATGATCGTGAATGCTAGATGACAAAGCTCTAGCTTTTTTTTTTTTTTTAAAGATTTATTTATTTATTATATGTAAGTACACTGTAGCTGTCCTCAGATACTCCAGAAGAGGGCATCAGATTTCATTATGGATGGTTGTGAGCCATCATGTGGTTGCTGGGATTTGAACTCGGGACCTTCAGGAGAGCAGTCGGCGCTCTTAACCACTGAGCCATCTCACCAGCCCAGCTCTAGCTTTTAAAACATAAAACAAAGTATTTTCTTATTTATTTTAACGGGGCTAGCTTCTGTGGCCATGGAAAACACAAGCCACCTACCTTTAGGTAAGCTAAAAAGTAACAATGGTTCCTACGGATTTGTTTTTCTGATTATAAAAGGCAAAGTTCACTAATTTTTATTTTCCAATAAAGCAATACTCAAACAAGGTAAGTAAAAACTAAACCCTAGGATTCTTAAGACAATGTTTTCAAAATTGCTCTCTGGAAGGCAACAAACTGCTCTCTCACTCTTGAATGGTATACTACATTGATTCACCTAATTAGCTGCACTATGTTAATGGTTTTGCAAAGGAAAATGATGCTGTTGCTGCTTTTTGTAGCTAAAGTGTGTGACTCTAATTTAGCTCCTGATGCTTGTACAGATTTCTAAATGTTATGAAAAGATAATAAATGCAGTGAAGATCCACTTGCTCTGAAAGAAGCAAAAATGCTGATATATTGTTTCTTCTCTTGACATAACAATTAAAACAGTCATATAAATTTTACCTAGATAATTCTTAAACTGTCACTTTAACTAGTCATTTAATGTAAAGAATTTTGAATAGATTATATTATTATTATTATTCAGTACAATACTGAATGGTCAGTGCCATAGATACTGATCATTCTTGGGTATTACAAGTGCTTTTATCATAAAACTAATTTAATAATTACAGTAAGAGGACAAGTGAACTACAGGTAAATATACACTTAACATAGGGTTTAGGGTTTCATTCTTAAAATCAAGGGAAATTACACTACATGAACTACAGTATTATGAAAAATTGGAGTAACAATAACTCATTGTCTTAGACATATACCATGTTCACTTATGTCTATTGTTAAAAAGAAATTTGGTGTGCTGACTGTGGGTTCCTATTTCATTATGGCCAGTAAAGATCAATAGACGCTTAAAGGATCTATTCCAGTCTTTTCAAACTAAGTATTTTAAAATTCGATTATCCTTCCCTTCTGGATTCTTCTTCTCTCTCTTCTTAACCAGTGAGCCACAATCTAGGCACTGATGAGGTGTCTGGATTTAATGGCTTTACTTCTTTCTCCTCCCCAGAGAAGTGATTTTATCCTGCAATTGCCTTTTTCTCTCCTGTCAAATCTTCTACAACATAATCCATCAAGCCCTTCTTGAGTCCTTTCTACTTATTTCTCTTCTTCAGGTGCAAAGAAATTCCTTTTTTTTTTTGGGGGGGGGGGGTTAATGTTGAAATGTAAGCACAAACAACCACAAAAATAACATACTTAGACATGGACACACAAATAGACTAGCTTGTACTTTTGGATTCTATGTTCTATATATTCTATGTAATGGTAAATCAATGTGTATGCAGTCCTGGATTTAATAATAGCAGAAAAAGAATGTTCCTTTCAAAAGTATGTTAGCAGGGGGTGAGGGCATGTCAGTATTAAACCCAGACCTTCTTGCATAATAGGCTAGCGTCCTAGGCCTGAGATACAGTCTATCTTTCTTATTAATAGAATCAAAATATATGGGATGATATTCTTAAATATACCATGGGAAGTATTATTTTCTCCCTATTTTACTTAGTTTTGCTTCATTGGGTTGCTTTAAGAAGAATGTAGGTAGACTACTTTTTATTTACTAGGTATCTTACCATTCTTTGGTCACTATTCCTCTCAAATAAATAAATAACCAAACAAAGAAATGAGAGAGAATTAAATATATTGGAAAAAAGTGTCAGGACAATTTTTGTTGGGAAAATTTGTTGGTGATAACCAGGTAAAACAGATTCCCAAACTAAAAATTAATGTGGATTTCATCCATCCTGGATGTTCTATATAATTGGGTGTTGACTATACCTGTTTCCTATTTACTTCAGTGACCATGGAAAGTAACGACCTTCAACCTAAAGAGAAGATGTCTCTTCATACATCTCTTTTTCTTTTAGTTTAAGTGCAATAGAACAATAGGCCTTCAGTCACTTATAAATTTCTATTCACATACATCAAAAAGAAAATATAAAGAGTCTTTGATGCATGACACTCACTCTTTCTTTAGGTTTTGCACAATGGGCAGAGTTCTCAGGATAAAATTACTCAGTTATTAAGCAGTTATAGTTTAATAACTATATAATATACAAATGTGTTTAAAAATTAATTGGGGTTGAAAATTATTTCTAAATTGCTTTACCTCTCTGTCCAGAGTTGCTGAGACTTAGTTTAGTAAGTTGCAACTTTTTCCTGCAGATTCTATCATTTTAAAAATAATATTATCCAGGGTAAACAAGTGTGTTAATTAAGAGAATGGTTGCTAGTCTGAACTGGAAAAATCTCTAAAAATTTCAAAACTAGAGCCTGTCTCTCCTTTAAAATCAAAGCAATACAGCTTTGATTCCCAAAATTCTCTCCTTTTTTTGGTTTTGTTTTGTTTTTTGTTTGTTTTTGGTTTTGTTTTGTTTTGTTTTGTTTTGTTTTGTTTTGTTTTGTTTTGTTTTGAGACAGGGTTTCTCTGTGTAGCCTGGGCTGTCCTGGAACTCACTATGTAGACCAGGCTGGCCTTGAACTCAGAAATTTGCCTACCTCTGCTTCCCAAGTGCTGGGATTAAAGGTGTGTGCCACCACCACCCAGCTCTTCTCTCCTCTTTTTGTGTTGCTTTTCTCAAGTATTTGAACACAAAAATATCTGATTAATATTAACCATAAACCATTGAGATTAAAGCAGGATTTTGAATAACACCTAGGTAAATGGAACATATCCAATATTCCATTTGGGGGGGCTTGCGGTTGGTGAAAATGTCACTTAGTATGGCTATTATAGTTGACAGTGTAGTATTTCTTACATGGGTAGGTAATACAGCTAGAAGGAAGGAATCCATATCTGACAATAGGCTCACCATTCTCATAAAAACCATAGCATTTTCACAATAAAACAGATGTGAAATTACTGAAGTGTCTTCGAACAAATGAACAGAAAATGTCATACATAGAGTATTATTGGGATTTTTAAAAACAATGTAAACACCAAGTGGATTCAAGAGATTGTATTTATATACTTCTGTAACAGCAATAATCCTAGGCAAAGAGATCCTGAATCTGAAAGGAATTAATGTAGTTACAGATGGGAGGTAGAGGGTTAGGGGGAGAGGAGGGAAATGAAGTAAATATAATTCAATTAACATTATCTTTAAAAGGTAAAATTTGCCAATCATGACAACATAGATGATATGATGCTAAGTGAAGCCAGACGTAGAAAGACAATTATTACATGATTTAACTTATATGTGAGGGGAGAGGGGAGGAAAGAAATGGAAAGGAAAGAAAAGCAAAAACCAAACCAAACAAACCAAAACCAGCCAGGATCATGGTTATCAATGGGCGAAGCAGTGTGAGAAATGGGAAGATACTGTTTACAGGTAACGCATCCTATTATAAGACTGAACTCTGGAGACCTGACTGACAAAGGGTGGGTGTAATTTATAATAACATCTTGTCTATTTGTACTTTGCTAGGACAGGAAAACTAAATGATTCATACCACATGTAAAAAGAGAATGTGAGATGGTGGATACTTTATCTATCTTAAGATTTCAAAATTTATAGCAAAATGTTATACTGTGTATCCTGAATATGTAGACGTTTCTTCATAAATTATACCTCATAACAATGTAAAATGTTTACAAATAAATGGACAAACTTTAAAAATGTTAAGTTTAGCCCTTAGTCATGTTTTCTACATATCTTATGTACAATCCTCTTGTTCCATCATTTTCACATCAGGTGTATAATTGTAGATATCTGTATAAATAAAAGAAGATTTTTATACCAGTAAATGTCTCCATTTTCCTAATTTAATTTCAATAACAAAGAATAACTTTTTTCCAATTTTTTATTAGATATTTTCTTCCTTTACATTTCAAATGCTATCCCGAAAGTTCCCCATACCCCCCACACACACATACATTCACACTGCTCCCCTACCCACCCACTCCTACTTCTTGGTTCTGGCATTCCCCTGAACTGGGGCATATAAAGTTTGCAAGACCAAGGGGCCTCTCTTCCCAGTGATGGCCGAGTAGGCCATCTTCAACATATGCAGCTAGAGACACGAGCTCTGGGGGTACTGGTTAGTTCATATTGTTGCTCCATCTATAGGGCTGCAGACCCCTTTGGCTCCTTGGGTACTTTCTCTAGCTCCTCCATTGGGAGCCCTGTGTTCCATCCACTAGGTGACTGTGAGCATCCACTTATGTATTTGCCAGGCACTGGCATAGCCTCCCTCAACTGAGGAATGGATACAGAAAATGTGATATATTTACACAATGGAGTACTACTCAGCCATTAAAAACATTGAATTTATGAAATTCTTAGGCAAATGGATAGATTTGGAGGGTATCATCCTGAGTGAGGTAACACAATCACAAAAGAATTCACATGATATGCACTCACTGATAAGTGGATATTAGCCCAGAAACTTAGAATACCCAAGATACAATTTGCAAAACACATGGAACTCAAGAAGAAGGAAGACCAAAGTGTGGATATTTCATCCCTCCTTAGAATGGGGAACAAAGTACCCATGGAAGGAGTTACAGAGACAAAGTTTGGAGCTGAGACAAAAGGATGGACCATCAAGAGACTGCCCTACCCGGGGATCCATCCCATAATCAGCCACCAAATGTAGACACTAGTGCACATGCCAGCAAGATTTTGCTGAAAGGAACCTGAAAGAATAACTTTTTAAAATGAAAAAAGAGATGATAGGGTGAAATTAAGCTGCAGATTGTTTTTGAAGCCTGAAAAATAATTCCAGGGCTAACAAACATTCACATAATTAGGTTATAATCACTTTTATTTTATGTATATAAAAATGACAGTTAAGTATTAACTAGTCTAGGATATTAAGGAAAAGAGTAGAGGGTTGTATTTTAAAATGTAAATTAAGAAACAAAAAAAAAGACTAGTAAGAAATAACTAAAATTTATTCATTAGCCAAACACTAAAACAATTACATGCAATTGAGTTCAACTGTGTTCAAGTTTGAAACTCTGAGCATGTCAGCTAATAAATTTTATTGGAATGCAATAACCCAAAATACAATGACATAATGTATTGGTTCAAAATATATTATGTTTGTTGATGTGTGAATTTATGAGGAAAGCATTCATGATTTTCCACTACTTGGATTAAGCCCCTTACCACATAATTTACCTGAGTTCCACACATCACAGCAATCCCTTCCTCTCACAGTACAAATACTCATTCTGACCATCGCTTAACCCAAGTCATGATTTTTTTAATGTCTTGGCATTACCATATGTTGATTTAAAAAATAATCACTTGCGCTGCCTTTATAAAGTGAAATTTCAGAAAAGAAAATGAAGCTACAACATTCCATAAACATCAGGTGAATCTGATCTTCAGTGTCTGCGTTTATTAGTAATTGAAGAATTAAAAGTTCTCAATGGAAATTGACACATTTGTATCATGTTTATAACACATTTAGCAATTTCATATATGTACCAGTTTTCCCCCTGTCTTCGAATAAACAAATGTGTAAATAGTAGTTCCTAACTGACTTAGCAAAGAAAGCACTCTGTATTCTCTATGGAACTAAACCCTGAGCTAAACATCCTTTGATCACATCTATTTGTCCATCCATGCTTTTCCATATCTTATCCTTTACATGACTAGGCACCAGAATTTCTAAACACACAAACTGACTATTCCGTACCCTGTAGTACTTGCTCATCTCCTGAAAATTTTTTAAAAAGCCCCAAGTTATTGGCCCAATCTACAAAAATCTGTTTAATAATCTTTGTTTTCTTGAGCCTTTCTCTCACATCAAACTGTGAAGTGTGTATTACATTTTTCAAATGCCTCCAAACTTCCAGATCTGAGGGGTCTTTTTGTTGTTGTTTTTGTTTTTTTTCTTCATAATTTCTCTCCTCTCTGTTTTATTCATCCCCTATACCTGAACTAAGTCTTATCTAGTCATCTCTTTACTAAGTTTTACTAATGTATTTCAAAAGCATTCTATGAGGATTCTGTAAAGCCTCCACGATCTCTGCTCATATCACGTGCTTCTGTATAAATACAATAAGAATAATGCGTGTGTGTGTGTGTGTGTGTGTGTGTGTGTGTATCTGTGTGTGTGTGTACATGTGTTGATCTTGACTGTCAAATTGATGAGACTGAGGAATGTCCAATGTAAAGGGCACAAAAGAACTTGTGTACACAAATGAGCACTGGAGAAGCCTGGAAAGTTAAACACACAGTTTACCCTTTCAATGGAATGTGGCATTCCAGGAATGATGTAGTCTTAATGCTGTGATAATATATAAAAAGAGAAATAAATAATAATGTGTTCTTTAGGGGTGTAGTGAGGTGTGGAGGAAAGGGGTGCCTCGAAGGGCCCATGCCAAGGCATCCCTTCCCCCTGAGAGACCAGCCACATGCTGGTATAGCTTAGAATAGTTTATTTAGGGTTTGGGGAGAGGAGTTAAGAGGGTAGTAGAGGCAGAAAGAAAGGCAAAGAGAAGGAGAGAGTAGAGAAGTAGAGACTGGCCATGACCAAGTGGAGAGAGGGGAGAAGGGAATGGGGATAGAGGGGTAGCAAGAGGGCAAATGTCAAGAGAGAGATAGAAGTAAGAAGAGTAAGAGAGAGTAAGAGAGAAAGGAAGAGGCAAGCAGCCCCTTTTATAGTGGGCCAGGCCTACCTGGCTATTGCCAGTTAACTGTGGGGAGGAGCATACCTGGCTGTTGCCAGGTGACTGTGAGAGTGGAGTCCAGATAGAATACTAACCCTTAAAATCTGGGGATTCTTTGCTGTCTGATGAGACAGGTTCTTCCCTATCTCCCAGAAATATTTTTACTTATTCTAGACCCTTTTAGCTAAAGCTTAAGCTCTGCTTTTAGACTATAAACCCAACTTTGTTTTCATAAACTAGATATTTTCTTTATTTACATTTCAAATGTTAACCCCTTTTCTCATTTCCCCTCTGAAAACCCCCATCCCATCACGCCTACCCCTGCTCAATAACCCACCCACTCCTGCTTCCCTGTCCTAGCACTCTGTTATACTGGGATATTGATCCTTCACAGGACCAAGGGCTTCTCCTCTTATTGATATCCCACAAGATATCCTCTATTCATGCAGCTAGAGCCATGAGTCCCTCCATGTGTTTTCTTTGGTTGGTCCTATGGGACTGCAAATATAAACCCATTCTTATGAGTGACATCCTTTGTGCTTTTTAACAGCCTATGTGACTCTTAGGTTATCTTTGGGCCAGTTCAATCCTAATGCTAACCAAGGGTTATGTTTACTTGAGTCAAGTTCCCTAGACCCTAAATCTTGGGCACTAACTGTCACTCGACAGTACTCATTCTTGTGAAGGAAGCCAGATGTGCTTTGTAAAGAACCTCAATGTAAACATGTCTTATATTGTGCACTTGGGACTGGGTTAATTGGTTTCTGAAATTTTTTCCAAGATTGTGCTGCGTATAAATATGGCTAAAGGAAATGATCTTGGCCAGACTTTAAAAGGCTTGGTCTAGCACCAGTCACAATAAAATTGGGCTGAGTCAAGTTTCATTCTTGTATCTTCCTGGCTTGATTCTCCTTTCCTGCTGTGAAGCCTGCAGTTCACTATACTCCAGGAGCAATGATAAACGCTTCTTTGTCTGTGGGGTAACTCCAAACCCTATCGAAATCTGAGGTCGTTTGAGGTGACCACTCATGTTGAATGTACCTTACTCCTTCAGAGAAGTTAGCAGCTAAGATGGAAGAAATAGAAAACAAGTTAACATGTAGTTGCCAAACCTTTATGTAGTCCTTGGTAGATTTCAGAAAAATGCAATCAAGAACTTTGAACATTCAGGGCTTAACCTTTTCTCTGCCCTTTGTTTTCTCTTGGATTCACTGAAAGCAACCTTCACTGTAATTGGCTAACACACTCAGATAACAGTTTTCTAAAATTTTCATAACTCTTAAAAAGAAACCAAACACCCAGCCTGACTCCATCATAAGGATGGAAGCCATTTTGTTTTAAGGCCAGAACAAGGTTTAACCTGTTTGTGGAATTTGACATTCTCCCCATCCCGTGAGGATTCAACCTTGAATGTATCCTGATAATATAAGATGTTCTGCCAAATAATTTTGAAATATTCTGTCAAGTTCCTACAAAACCAATAATCCTTGGAAAACCACTAGCCTTGCAATGTTGGGTGCAATATAAGCCCCCCAACCTTTTCCCTCTGTTCAAAACTATTTTTCAAACCCTGCTTTAGGGAGATAGCCCTGTTTGAGAGAAAATAAAGCTTTCTTAATTTGACCAAAGAATTTGGTCTTCATTTCCATTTAGGGGGATTAACATATCCTGATAAGAAAACTATTTTTATCAACTCTCGATATGATGAAAAACTTTTTATATAAATTATGACAAAAGTAACAAAGAAAGAAATTTTCAATAAATGTGTACTCATGTGGAATAAATTCACCATAGCACTAACGTCTCATAACCAGAATACACAAAGGTAGCTATGGGCCTTTGAGGGCTGAGTGTTGAGCAAGCTGAAATATTGTCCTGATAAAACAAAAATGTCTTTAAATGAAAAATTATAAAACTATAACTTTGACAAAAACAAACTAATCAGCACTATAATTCTATCTTATTAAAAATAGCTCTTGAAATTATCCCTGAGATTTCTTACCCAAAAGAAGCCTGCAGGATCTGAGGCTTTCTAGCCTTAATTATAATCAGCAATGTTTCCAAGTGGAAGGTATTTTCCAGAGTGGAATCTGAAGAGTCATTGTATAAATTGAGTGGCAGAGTCATTTTTAGGAATATTTCTTGTGCCTGACTGTTACTATTTAGGAAAAAAATCCTGTGCTTCTGAATTTTATCATATAAAGCTGCATTAAAATGTTAATTATACCTGAAGTATTTCTTTCTATTCATCATGTAATTGATAACCCATTTGTCACCCAATAATGTGATATATAGTCAAATATTTTAATAAGCAAATTTTCCAATGATTTGTATTGGACCAAGATAGCAAAATCATGGTGGTTTAGTTAAGATATCTATTGCTGCAGCAGAGCACCATGACCAAAAAGCAAGTTGGGGAAGAAAGAGTTTATTAGACTTAAACTTCCACATTCTTGTTCATCACCAAAGGAAGTCAGGATTGGAACTTAAATTGGGCTGGAATCTGGAGGCAGGAGTTGATGCTAAGGCCACGGAGAGATGATGCATATTGCCTCGCTACCTCTGCCTTGCTCAGACTGCTTTCTTATAGAATCTAGGACCATCACTCCAAGGATGGCACCACCCACAATGGACCATCACTAACTGAAAAATGCCTTACAGTTGAATCTCATAGAGTCAATCCCTCAACTGAGGCTCCTTCCTCTCTGATGACTCTAGCTTTTGTCAAGTTGACACAAAACCAGCTAGTACAGTTAGGGGTCAAGAGCATCTTTCCTTAGCTAATTTTAACCATATTTCCTTTAGGTGTCATAAAATCCATATAATTACATATTTTGTAGATCACCGAGCTCCCATTTAGGAGAACAATTGAAGTTAAGAGCTATTATGAACTATACAGCAATCACTGGGAGGCAGGTTCCTTGGATCCAGAAAGCCCATGTGCTTACTTCCAAATAGAAATGCACATGTCTATTATCTACCCAGTTCCTACCACTACCAAACTTCTAAACAAATCACTTCAAGTGCACTTGATGAGCATAGAACCAGAGCAAAGAGAATTAGATTGTCTTGAGTGATATATCACCCTGTTTATGGAGAGACTTGATAAACACTCTATTCTCCACAAGAAAATAGATTTCCCTTGTGGGTTAACTATCAATGACTTCCAGATACTTTTCCTCCTTCCTTTGGACTATGTTCATGAAATGCTTAAAAATACTTTCTATCTCCTTTTCTATTAACTGTTAATGGCTTACCATATCATTGCTTCTGGAAATCAAATTACGACACAAATGAATGAGATCCATCATTCTTAGTCTAAAGACACATTCAAGGCTTTTTTTGTTGTTGTTGTTGGATGCAGTACTCCACCCCCCAAGACTCTAGTGATAGCACTTGCAAGGACATCTTCTCTTAAGATATTTAGGAGGGACCATGTTTGCTTTTCATGGACCTGTATTCTCATAGTGCAACCTTATTTTTAAACCCAGAAGTTGCCTTAATGAGTCTTTGCTACTTAACATTTCTAAAGCTCTATCTTGTGTTTAGTTTTATGAGACTCTTTATACATGGTGTCACTGAAGGTGTGCTTCAGTTTGCTGTGAGAAAACCTTGACTCAAACCATCTTAACTGAAGAAAGTATTTATTTCATCTTACAACTCCCAGCTTACAACCTATCACTAAAGCAAGATTACACAAGAACTCAAAACAAAAATCTGGAGGCAGGAGTTGAAGCGCAGACCATGGAGAAGCACTGCTTACTGGGTTTCTCATACTTCTGCTCAGTTAGTTTCTTATCCAACACAGTATTACCTTCTTAGGAATGGCACAGCCCAGAGTGGAATATGCCATGTTCCACTGATTAGCAATCATATCACTCTGCCTTCTGTGCATGAATGAAGAAAACATGATCAATCAGCCTCCAATTCCTGCTCTCATCTCATGCCTCTTCCCTGGTTTTATGGACTCTATCCCTAGAAAACCATAAGCCAAAATAAACATTTTTTTTCCTTAAGTTGGTTTTTGGTCATAGTATTTTATCAGAGCAACAAAAAAGTCATGCATAAACTTTAAGATGTGATTAAAATAAAAGAATATATTGTTTTTTGTTTGTTTTATCTTTTAAAATTATTTCCTTTAATTTTAAGATTATAAAACACTTATATCATCCCCACTCACCTTTCCTCCTTCCAAAGTCTACCATATGCATGCTCTTGCTTTCATTCAAAGTCATGCTATTTTTCATTAATCTTTGTTTTATATATATATATATATATATATATATATATGTGTGTGTGTGTGTGTGTGTGTGTGTGTGTGTATACATATACATATATACATAAACACCTACAGAAATGTGGCTGGATACAAAATTAACTCATATAGATCAACAAAAACCTCAGGAACCCAGAATAGCTAAAACAATACTGAATAATAAAACAACTTCTAGAAGAATCATCATTCCTGACCTCAAGCTATAGTAATAAAAAGTGCATGTATAGGTATAGGAACAGACAGGTTGATGAATGGAATTGAATCGAAGGCCCAGAAGTAAACTCACACACACAAACACCTAGGGACACTTGATTTTTCACAAAGAAGCTAAAACCATGCAATAGAGAATAAAAAACGTCTCCAATAAATGCTGGGGGTCTAACTGGATGTCAAAATGTCACAGTATACAAGTAGATCCATATCTCTAATATACAGAAAACTCAAGTCCAAGTGGATCAAAGTCCTCAATATAAAACCAGACACTAATACTGAGTAGTCAAAGCAGTCTCAAAGCAGACTGATCAGCACTTGAGGTATCACAGTACCTGACCTCAAGTTGTACGACAGATCCATAAGACAAAATTCTGATACAGACTCTAAAGCAGATAAGTTGATTGATAGCAACATTTCTCTGCCTGGGTGGGTCAGATATGTCATATATCCTGCATATCAGATATTTATATTACAAGTCATAAAAGTAAAAAAGATACAGGTACACAGTAGCATCAAAGGTAATATGGGGGTCCCCATATATGAGAAACTATATCCGCTGATCTACAGAGATACTTGCATATGCATGTTATTGCTGATCTATTAACAGGATTTTCATAATATATCCAGCCTTGGTGCTTATCAAGAGATTTAAAGCTAAAGAAAACTGTGCATATACAGTATGGATTATTATTCATCATAAGGAAAAGGAAAAATTCCTGGGCGGTGGTGGCGCACGCCTTTAATCCCAGCACTCAGGAGGCAGAAGAAGGTGGATTTCTGAGTTTCGAGGCCAGCCTGGTCTACAAAGTGAGTTCCAGGACAGCCAGGGCTATACAGAGAAACCCTGTTTCAAAAAACCAAAAAAAAAAAAAAAAAAAAAAAAAAAAAAAAAAGAAAAAAAGAAAGAAAGAAAGAAAAAAGAAAAAGGAAGAGGAAAATAAATGGAAGTGGAAATACTATGCTAAGTGAAATAAGCTACTCAAACAAATAACATGTTTTCAGGCTGCAGAGATGGCTCAGTGGTTAAGAGCACTGATTGTTCTTCCAAAGGTCCTGAGTTCAATTCCCAGCAACCACATGGTGGTTCACAACCATCTGATGCCCTCTTCTTGTGTGTCTGAAGACAGCTACAGTGTACTCATATGAATAAAATAAGTCTTAAAACAAATAAAAATAAATAAATAAAACCAGACACACTAAACTGAATAGATCAGAAAGTGGGAAATATAGTTGAACTCATTAGTATGGGAGACAACTTCCTGAACACAACACAAATGGCTCAGTCTCTAAGATACACAGTTGATAAATGGGACCTCATAAAATTGAAAAGTTTCTGTAAGGCATAGGACACTGTCAATAGCACTAAATGACAGCCTACAGATAGGGAAAGGATCTTCACCATAGCTACATCTGACAGAGGGCTAATATCCAAAATATAGGGAAAACTCAAAAATTAGACATAAGCAGCCAAAAAAATAATAATTCAAAATAGGTACAGAGCTAAACAGAATTCTCAACAGATGAATTTTGAATGACTGAGAAGCTCTTTAAGAAATGTTCAGGCTAAAGAGATGGCTCAGATGTTAAGAGCACTGTCTACTCTTCCAGAGGTCCTGAGTTCAATTTCCAGCAGTCACATGGTAGCTCATAATCATCTGGGTCTGGTGCCATCTTCTTACCTGTAGGCATACATGCATGCAGAATGCTGTATACACAATAAATAAATATAACTTTAAAAAAGTTCAATGCCATTAGTCATTAAGGAAGTAAAAATCAAAACAACCCTGAGATGTCATCTTATATCCATCAGAATGGCTAAGATCAAAACTCAAATGATAGCACAAGTTGGAAAGGATGTGTAGCAAAAGAAACACCCCTCCATTGCTGTTAGGTATGCAGACTTGTACAACCACTTTGGATACAGATTTGGTGGTTTCTCAGAAAACTAGGAATAGTTCTAACTCAAGACCCAGCTATACTGCTCCTGGGCATATACCCAAAAGATGCCCCACTATACCACAGAGACACTTGCTCATCTATGTCCATAGCAGCTTTATTTGTAGTAGCCAGAAACTTGAAATAACCTAGATGTTGCTCAACTGAAGGATGAATAAAGAAAATGTGGTACATGTGGTGGAAAATGGAATACTATTTAGCTATTAAAAACAAAGGCATCATGAATTTTGCAGGCAAATGTATGAATGCTGGGTCAGCAATCAGAATATAAAATGAATAAATAGATTCATTGATTTAAAAAAATAAGATGCTTGAGGATCAGCGAATTCTTCCAAGAAAGGTATCATATATACTTTGGATTTCTGATGTCATATTTGTCATATCTATTTAAGTCTAACAGAAACAAAACCAAACAACAACATTATTCTAAGTAAAACAGGGGGAAAGGTAAAAATATCATGAAAGAAAAATTAGAAGATTTCTACTGAGAATGTGTGATTAAATAATAGAGCATTTGCAAAACAAGTAGTTAATTATCAGATATGCATTCCTCATGGACTGCACCACTGCAGCACAGAATCACTGTGTACTCAAGGAGCAGAGGCAGCTAACCTCTCTGCACCCTTGTCTGTTGCAAGAGTGAAAGCATAGCCTGACAGGGGGAGTATACTACCAGGGTAGGCCAGGAAAATAACCTTCCCCAGAGGATATACTGATTGCTTCTTACTCTGGAGGGAATATTTAATGTGTCTGCTGAGTATCCAAGTGTAGATAGTCTTACTTTTACATGTTTATCTATCTACAGTTTTTTTTTTTTAAAAATCATGTATCCACGGTATTTTATTTTTTTAAATATCTGACAACCTCAATTTCAAACTCAAACAATGGCACAGCTCTTCCTCCAGCATAGATGCTTTATTCTGTTGTCAGCAGAAGAAAAATCTCCATGAATATTCAGCATCATCAGCTCTCAGGATATGAACACCCACTAGTTTAGATTTATTAAAATCAACAGTTTTATTGCATTATCAAGGAAGGCTGTAATCTGAATGTTCCTCACCATGTTCATATTTAAAACACCTACTATCATCAAAATATAGAATCTACAAAGAATGAGGTCAATGAATTTATAGTACGAGGCTCATTCAGTAGCTTACCTCAGATTCCTTCTGTCACTTCAGCCAAGGTCATGATTAGAACGCAAGATCTTTTTTTTTAATTTTTTATTTTATTTTAATTTATTAGGTATTTTCTTCATTTATGTTTCCAATGCTATCCCAAAAGTCCCCCATTCCCTCCCCACCCACTCTCCTACCCACCTACTCCCACTTCTTAACCCTGGCGTTCCCCTATACTGAGGCATATAAAGTTTGCAAGACCAATGGGCCTCTCCACTGATGGCCCACTAGGCCATCTTCTGATACATATGCAGCTAGAGACACAAGCTCGGGGTGGGGGTTGGGGGGTACTGGTTAGTTCATATTGTTGTTCCACCTATAGGGTTGTAGATCCCTTTAGCTCTTTGGGTATTTTCTCTAGCTCCTCCATTGGGGGCCCTGTGATTCATCCAATGGCTGACTGTGAGCATCCACTTCTGTGTTTGCTAGGCCCTGGCATAGCCTCACAAGAGATAGCTATATCAGGGTCCTTTCAGCAAAATCTTGAGACCCAACAAAGATAGAGAACTTCAGACCGATTTCTTTTATGAATATCGATGCAAAAATACTCAATAAAATTCTCGATAACCAAATCTAAGAACATATCAAAACAATCATCCATCCTGACCAAGTAGGTTTCATTCCAGGGATGCAGAGAGGGTTTAATATACGGAAATCCATCAATGTAATCCACTATATAAACAAACTCAAAGACAAAAACCACATGATCATCTCGTTAGAAAGGAAGATCTTAAAAGCAGAAAGGGTCCTCCACTAGACAATCGGCCTCTGACCAGATCTCAAACTTCCCAGACTCCATAAGTGTAATAGATACATCATTATTGTTTACTAATTACCCAGCTATGATGCTGTTAAGACTGTAGAAGGAACTGACGGGGATGAAATGTAAATTGATTTTTTTGTTATCAAGTAAAGGTTTCTCCCTGGTTCAAGAGTTCTGGACTAAATGAATCAGTTTTAAGAAAGAAATGATTAAACTAGTTTTTTTTTGTTTTTTTTTTTTTTTTTTAACAAAAAAAAGCAGGGTATGCTCTAGAAAGACAAAGAACAGTTTGACCCTAAATAGGTGTAATAGTGCACTGCCTCTGGACTCTGGATTTTAAGAAATATGACATAAACACTCCTGAGTCTGTGGCATATTCATCACCACATGTACTCATTTTTCCTTTCCAATTTTTCTCATAGTTCTCTTGAATTCCCACAGCAAAGGCCAAAGACAAAAATCGGTTTTCTAATAGAGCCAAGTTTTTCGAAAGACTGTAGATACTTCCTTACTAAGCAGATTTGGCAATTGGGAAAAAGTCTAGGTACTTCCATTTTTAATATAGAGGAAAGAACTTAATTTCAATTCTGTGGGTGTTTGAACACAAAGGAAGGAACACTTATATCAGGAGACACAACTGCTAAGTTACAGCTCTGGTTACCCAGAGCAGCCTCATATCTCTAACTTCTTGCCAACCATGTCTCAAACACCATAATTTAAAAACTAATATGAAAGAAGATAGAAAGATAGGCTTGGGGGCGTAGCTCATACAGCAAACTTGCAAGCATCAGGAGCTCGGGTAAATGAGCGCCATGGTTAAAAAAAAAGTGCTACAGGTGAGTGTTATCACTGCTGAACAGGCAAAGACAGGAAGATCTTTGGGAATTGATGGACAGCTCAACTAGAAAATCAGCAAATTGTAGATTAATAGAGAGTCTTTCAAAAACAAGGGGACTGGGGGAATTAAAGCACACACCTTTAATCCTAGTACTTGTGACTCAGAAGTGAGCAGATCCATGTGAGTCTGAGGCCCCCATGATTTACGTAGTAAAGTTCATGCCAGGCATGGCTACAAAGTACAGCCTTGTCTTAAAATCAAAAAAAAAAAAAAAACAAACAAACAAAAAATATGAAGGCAGACCAATATGGGAAGACACTACATTATGTCCCTCCACAATACACATACACACACACACACACACACACACACACACACACACACACTCAGAAAGAGATGAGAGACAGAGAGACAGAAGAGGGAGAAATAGAGACAGAAAGAGCAAGAAGAAAAAGAAAAAGGAGGAGGAAGAGAATGAGAAGGAGGAGAATGAGAATGAGAGGAAAAACAAGAAAGAAGAGAGAGAGAAGAGGAGGAGGAAGAGGAGGAGGAGGAGAAGAAGAAGGAGGAGGAGGAGGAGAAGGAGGAAGAGGAGGAGGAAAGAAAGAAAGAAAGAAAGAAAGAAAGAAAGAAAGAAAGAAAGAAAGAAAGAAAGAAAGGATGAGAAGTAGGAGGAGGAGAGAAAAGAAACAAGGAAACAAAGAAAGAAACAAACAAAGAAAGGAAAAAGGTCCACACTAATTTCTCTTAGATTATTTTGGTGCTAACAGTAAATTGGATAAAGCCAGAGTTTTAAGAATTGCAGAAATATATGGAAGAATAATGTAGATGATAAGAGAAAGACAGAACTGAATATAAGGCTTTAACATTCCTGTTTTTCAACCATTAGCTGATGTTGGAAATCATAAATTGATGATACAACGAATCAACATTTATGACTCTTACAATAATGAAATGAAAAAGTACAAGTAAATTTATCGTCCAAAATATGTCAGGACAATGGCATGAGGGACACATGAGCTTTAAAATAGACAGTGAGATAAACATTTTCAGCAAAACAGCAGAATGCAAAATTAACAAACAAAAATCAATACTTCCCCACATACAAATGACAAATGGACGAGAAAGAAATCAGTAATATGTCACCTTTTACAATAGCCTCAATTATTTAATAATTTAAAATATTGTGGGGTAACTGTAGTCAAGCAAATGAAGGTTTTGTATAATACGTACTTTAAGACATTGGAGGAAATATCAGAGAATGGAAAGATTATCAGTACTCATCAATGGTAGGATTAATATAGTAAAAATGACTTTACTACCAAAAGTAATCTACATTCTTGAATGCACTGGCACATTGACCTTCTAAATAGCACACTAGTAGCACAGATACTATGAACAAAGTCTCCCATCATGGAAAGTTTGGACCAGAAATCTTCACGTTTGAGTTCTACCAATCTTTTTAAGGATGAGCTAGATTACTTTTTCTTAATTTATGACTAGAAAATAAAAGGAAGTAGTACTTTCAAATTTGTTTTTTGAGACAGCTATCGGTACTCTGGTTTTAGAACCAGATAAGGAAGCAAAGGCAATAACAAGAAAAGAAATACCATAAACAAACAAACAAAAACACCCTCAAATCAACAATCAACTTAGAGAGGGAAACACTTAACAAAAGAGTAGCAAGTAGATTCCAATAAGAGGTCAAGGAACTTGACCACTCGTGCTCATGAGGAGGAGTGTTTCTCTAAGGATGTTTCAAAATACACAAATCAACAGATTGTGGTAAATAAAATATATTGCATGTAAGACATAACAAAGCCCCAAAGCGACATGATAATCTCCATAGAAGAGTAAGCATTTGTCATACTCTGTACCACCTTTCTGCCGGGGATGTCTGGAGGCTGCTTAGAGGAGGCAGGGCGAAGCAGGAAGTGGGGAGTCCACAGTGGTGCTTGCTCTGCTGGGTACTCAGGCCCCTCTGGTGAACCACAGGCAGAGGATGTCAGGAATGGGAGTCCCAGGGCTATGTTTCCTCTTAGGGGGCCTATGCACCAGGCAGAAAGGGGAAGGTGAAGCCCTGATCAAACTGGATCTGGACTGGTTGGGAGAAAGGGTCAAACACGCTGGAGTGATTAGAGGGGTTAGAAGAGAGAAAACTTTCCAGGAGGTTTTAGGCTCAGCTCTTTAGTCAAAAGCCTTCCCCATGGTGACCCTTAATGAATCAGCTCTCTGAGATGATCCCTGTTTGTTCAGAGTGCTTTATTTGGTGGTAGATGTAAACACATACACTTTATTCCAGATGAACTAGGGACTATATACCTTATGAGGGACAGAATACCTAGGGAAGAAAGCCCATTGGCTGAAAGCCCAAAGGTATCTAGATATCCCATTAGCTTGGAGAAGAATTCCAGGAGTTATAATATGTGACTGAGTGCCTATGGTTCTCATGTAACCTCATGAGGTGTTATGGTTTCATGTTCCAGAGCAGGCACAGAAATGGGTAAAGATGACTACACTCCTGCTCTTCTCAAATCTCAGAGACCTGGGGTTTGTGCTCATTAGCAGTCCTCATGCCTGTGTGGTAGCACGGTACCCCATGGCCTATAAGCATCTCACATAAGCTAGCATATCTTCACAGTATAAATTCCAAAGGACATACTTATGCAAGGAAACCACTTCAACAAAATAGAGGCTGTATGTTGCAAACACAAAGCCAACATTATTCAACAAGGTATATAAAATCCAAGCCTTGTATCTGAGACATAGAGCAAGAAGAGGATGTCTGCTGTTAACAAGTTTAGTCAACGTAATACCAAAAACTATAGGATGGGTAGGAAGAGAGGAAATAAAAGGGAAATGCAACCATAAAAATAAGAAGGAATTCAAATTATCCATTGCAGATGTTATGCTTCTATATATAGGAAAAAAAAAATTTAAATTCTACCAAAATTGAAAAAAAAATCCAATAAAATTGCAGGATATAAAACTCAGTATGAAAAAAAAAAAACTGTAACAGTAATGTTGGAAAAAAAGGACAAATATGTCCCACTGCAAATATCTATATGAAATAAAACATCCAGGAATGGATTTAATAGCGACAGGGTAAAAACACCATGAGAATTACAAAAATAGTGATAAAAAATAAACTTAATACACACACCTACACACACACACACACTGCTGGATACTTATAATATGGTCTGTATGAATTCTTATTTCTTCAACTCCCATACTATTCAAAGTCATTTACATATTCCCTGCAAACCCTGTGAAAACATCAAAAATTCACATCGTAGCACAAAAAATTCTAAATAACTGAAGTTATTTTGAGAAAAAGGAACAGAGCTGAAGCTATCACATTACCTGACTTGATATTTTAAGCCATGAAAACTTACTTGCATTTAACATCCTACTTACCAAATCGGTGAATGGGGAGTACAGACTGGGCTGATAATACTGAGAATATAAGCCTAGTCTTTCAACTATCTGTCTTAAAGTTTATTTTTAAAATTCATAATGAAAAATAGCTATTGAAATAATCTAAAGGAAGATTTTTAAACTCTTCGTTATTGTTAACACTTCATTGGTGAGGCCAGGCTTCACAGATGTATTCATTTCTCTTCTCCTTTTTTTATTCTAAACTAGTGAACCAACAGAATCCATTTTTCCCAGTAGGAAAGAAAAAAAAAAAAAAAAAACAGTACAAGATAGCAAGAGGATTTCTTTTCTCCAAAGTAAATCAGTCTGGCAAATAAGCCAAAAGCAATGAAGAAATTTGTCTCCTTTTCTCAGTACACAGTTGAATGAAGAATTACATGGCCCTATGTCAACCTGAAAACATTAATGATGAACGGGAACTTGAGACATGAGTCACTCAGTAAGAACACTTGATACTCTAGAGGACCATGCTTTGGTTTTCACCACCCATATGATGGTGGTGAAATTCTTTCTGTAATTCCAGCTTCTGGGGATCTAATTTCTCTGGACTCCACAAAAAGCTGTGAGTGTACGTGCACACACATGCAGGGCATGCACACACACACACACACACACACACACACACACACACACACATATACACACAGTCACACACAAGCCACTATATGTAATTGCTAATAAAAATAGAGGTGTTTTATTTTTAGATGATCAATGATGATACCATTGCATTAATAAAGGGTAAAAAAAGTAAAAATTAAGGTAAGATTGAGAGTTTCAGATGTCTTTAAGGAAGAAAGAATTTCCTTGATGTTCCAGACATAAAACAGAATGTCCAATACCTTTTGAAGACACTGCAGGTAGAAATCTAGTCAAAGTGCAAAGTGACACACAGACGAGTGTCCAAATAAAGGAGACCTGAGGCACCAAGGGGATCTGCAATCATATAGAATCTTTAAAAGACTCCCAGATTTCTTGGTTGAGTCATCAAGGAAAGACATTGAGTTTTCAATTCTTCCAGTAAATCAAAGATACATTCAGCAGCAGCCCGTAATAAGAAATCAATTCAGTAGATCTAGAAACTTGACCAAAAGAGCTCTCCAGGGACTAGTGAGGAGACAGTAGAGAACCGATGGTCTCCAAGCCTTCCTTGTACTTCTGGGAAGTGATAGAGGCCTGTCCTCTACCCTCATCTTCTTCAGAGTAAGAAAGGGAAAGGATGAATTTGAGTGTGTGTTTTTACAGAAAAGAGAATGAGTCACTCAAAAGAAACTTTTAAAATGTAAATTTAGAGATAAACTTGCCAGCTTCAATTATCTTCATTACAACTCTAGAAAACAGATTCATAAAGTTTAGTTGAGTATACTGGATAAATATGCTCGCCTGACAGTTTTTGCCCTGAATAGCCAACCAAAATTAAACTGAACAAGCATTAACTAATTCATCCTCAAACTTATGCTCCCAGCAGTTAGTACATAGTGTCTGGCATCCAGTAGCTAAAGGTGTGAAAAGAAAGCATAAGAGAGACAAGGGGAAAGGGGGTTGAAGGGAGGGAAGGAGGGAGAGAGACAGAGACAGAGAAATTTGAAAAATGCATAGGAATGAGTCATACATGAAGGGCTGCAAATACCTTCAAAAAGCTGGAGAAAGGTAAACTAAACTAGACTTAGTCTCAGATAATATAGTGAAAGTTCTAGAACCAACATAGGTGTTCAAGAATAGCCATAGTTGGATAAAGAAAAAAAAATACATATATGTGCATGTGCTACACACACAGAGACCTGAGGCACCAAGGGGATCTGCAAGTCATACAGAATCTTTAAAAGACTCACAGATTGTGTGTGTGTGTGTGTGTGTGTGTGTATAAATAATGTGTGTGTGTGTGTGTGTGTGTGTGTGTGTGTGTGTGTAAATAATGCATGTTTATATATAAATGTTTTCTACCCAAATGAACAAAGTTATGTCATTTTCAGGTAAATGAATTTAGTAAACTCACATATTCAGTTATATACAGTACTTTATCTGGTCAAAAGACAAGGCATTACATAATTCTAAAGCAACATTATAAATTTAATCATCACTTACTTGATACATGCTAAAACCATCCCCCCATATAACAAGCTCTGAAATGAAAAACTCTTTTGAGAATCACGTGATATTGTCTGAAAGTCTGGATACATAGTTTTATATTGCTAGGATTTAAAAATTACTAATTCAATCAGTGCTGACTTAATAATGCTGGAACCTAAGGAAATAATTACACTCTAATACACAACAGTAGTAAACTTTGAGTCTGAGTATACGCACTCCATTTTATCTCAGTTAAGACCTCAGACACTCTGTGAATATGATGCAACCACTTTGTTGTTTCTGTTGTTTTAAAGATTGTCTATGGGACCAGGATTCTCACCACAGATTCATCAGAACACTTATCAGTACTGAAATGACAAAATAAAGATTTTTATTTAAGTGAAGTCTACAGAAAAAAATTAATTTAAAACATCATCTGCATCAGACTTCTCTGATGCTGTCCTTGGGATCTACCAGTGTTGTTGGTATTTTTGTTTTGGTTTGGTTTTTTCTTTCTTTTGGTTTTTTTTTTTTTCTTTCTTACTGTCTTGATTTTGTGGAACCTTAAAGGTACTTGAGGCTTAGAAGATTTGAAGATGACATAATGATCATATAAGATGTTCCTGGTAAATTAAAGTGACAATCTGAGGATAAACCAATCTGTCCTAGTAGTGAGTCCAGAATCAACTTAAAAGTCTTCAGGAGACAAATAATTGTATAGTGTTCACCTATCAATTAACTCCAAGTGTTAGCTTGAGATAGTTTATTTAGTAGCCACACCCTCTTGATACAATGCAGGCTTTATTCTTGAAAAAATACAGGATGCAAAATCAGCAAACATGTTGCAATTGATGGGAAGAAAAGGGAACTATCACAGTTATTCCCAACTGATTTCTTTAGTTCTTAAAGACATTTATTATAGCCCATTTTCTGAAAGATATTCACTACATCAAAGGACATCTATGGTAATGTATAATTTAATTACACATTAAATAATTTAATTTAATTACACATTAAGTAATTCAATTCTATTAAACAATCATATTTTATATTCTTTCACTTATACTTAGAAGTATAGACATGGAAAGTAAGAAGAGAAATGTCTGTAAGCATTGCTATAAATTTATATTAGAGATTAGAGGACTTTATTGTTTAGTATTTAAATTTATTAATTTATTCTGCCGAACACAGTAGAATATGCAATCCTAGGTTTGGCCCACTGGCATGTGTGCTGGTACATATACTTGTGCGTGTATGTGTGTGTGCGTGTGTGTGCACATGCATGTGCATGTGTGTGTGTGTGTACCAGATCATTTTCAAAATAGACCTGTCCCTTACACATGTGATAATTTATTCAATTAATAAATACTTAAGCATTTATTAAGAGGAAGGATTCTCACTTTTTGCATTATGTATCATTGTGTAATGAGCATATATGATTTCTAAGAAAATGTCATCTGAGGCCCACATATTTTTTCTTTGTGTCTGTGGTGATGGCTTTAGAGATTTTTTTCATCCTCTAACAGCTGAAAAATTATTTTTAAAATAACATCAAATTATAAATCACTAAATATTTACTTCAGATGGTAAGAATGGTCAAATGCCTATGTTAATGTTGCTTCTACTTTAAAACATAATTTGAACAAAGTTATAAACTGGCTTGCTTTGATAAACTAAAACACAGTAGAAAGTGAGAGCCAGGCATTAGGAGAGATATAAAAGGCACCTCTTTTTAAATTCCTATGTCAAAGAAATTGGACAGTCTATTGACATTAAACACACGGATTTAGAAGGGAATAAGAAGACCAGGACATGAACTATCACTTAAATTTGACCTAATTTTAAATGTTTTCTTCAATTTGTCTTACTTTAATGTGCTATGTGAACACTATTCTCAATTGATGACTATGAGATGAATTTTCTAGTAGAGTGGACAGCACAAGAAAATCCAAGTTCAAAAGCAACAAGAAAAAAGGAAAAATTAAATTTGCAGGAAAATGAACTTATCTGGAAGTCAGTGTTTTAAGCAAAGCAGACTCGGGAATCTAAATACTACACACTCTCAAATATATATGTGGATTTTACTGTGTTTGGGACCTATAGGACTAGAAATAGGACCATGGGAGGGGGGAGTTTGAGGAACCAGGGTAGGTGAAGGTTTTGTAAAAGCAGAAAGGACACAACTAGGAATAGAAAGTACATAGAAGTGGGAAGAAGGAAAAGAGGATTATCAAAAATACTTTCATAAAAAATCAGTTAATTTATATACTAACAAAAGCATTCACAGAGACGATGATGGTTTATGTAATATGTGTAAAATCCCTTTATATCAAAAGTTTTATTTCTCATTCCTATTATAATTTATTTGAAGTTGTCACTTTCCTTGCCCTTTCCACAAGTTTAGAAAATGCAATACAAACATAGGAATAACTGTGTGAAGTAAGAGGGACAATTTTCAAAGCACAGGACATTTTATTCTATAATGTTCACTGAGTGTGTATGACGCATGTGAAGGTTGTTTTAAATGGTTATTTCCTTGTGATATATTACAGAACAAATCTAATTTCATCTGAAGTATTATTATTATTATTATTATTATTATTATTATTATTATTATTATTACCAGTTTTTCAACAAGCCAGGATAGAATGTGCCTTTCTTGGTTTTAGTAGCCATACAGGTTATTAGTGTTGTAGAATCCATTCCATCTCTCTTCCCCATGACACCATGTATGTTTGTATTTGACATTGTTTCCTCCATCTTTATGTTAGTTCAGCAAGTCAAACTTCTCTGGGCAGCTGATCTTTCTGCCTGAACTTCCCCAGTTTGTTCATGGGGAATATTCATGGACACCATGTTTTTCCAGACAAAAATAAGCATGTGTACACTTCATTTTTCTTCAACTACTTCTTATTTATTTTAATAAATGTGCTTACAGTCTCCAGACAGGATACTTTCTTCTCTAAATTGGTCCTTCCTTTTCAGGCCGCAATCTAACAGTGCTCCCGTGGCTGGCGGGTGAGACTTCTGCTATAGGAAATACTACCTACAAGGAAGCCTTCACCATCTGATCCTTTCTGAAAAAGCAAACTCAAAGGGCTGAGGAGATGACTCTAGCAGAAGAACTCTTTCTGCTCAAGAGTGAAAACCTGAGCTTCAATTCCCAATACCTATAAAAGCAGCCTAGGGAGCAGTCCTGCCTGTCACACTGAGAGGGAAGGGAGCAGACACAGGCAGACCCTTGGGAAATTTCTGCACAACGAACCTAACCAAAAGGGCAAATGTGTAGTTCAATAAGAGAAACTCTGTCTCATAAATACTGTGATGAGTATTAAAGGAAGCCACTCAGTCAATCACCACCTTCCCCATGCCCATGCATAGGAGTACGTACACACACACACACACACACACACACACAGAGAGAGAGAGAGAGAGAGAGAGAGAGAGAGAGAGAGAGAGAGAGAGAGAGAGAGAGAGAGATTGATTCAGGACTATTTCTTAGGAACTTTAGCATCCGCATATCCATTTTAATGTGTTTTTTTATGCAAAAAGCAAGAGGAATTTATTGTTCCAATGCATCAGAGTCATCCTATATCCAAAGGAGAAGTGACGACCCCGCGCAGCTCATTCGGAGAGTTTTTATACAGTTTTCAGAGTGGCCGCCGTTAGGCAGAATGTGATTGGCAGAACAGTGTGACTTTCAAACTGATTGGTCTTTAGGGATTGAGGTGGCAAGGACTTCCCTTGTCTGTAGGTGTCTATGTTGCTGCTGGCTGATGGATGGGTTCCACCCCCTACCCCATCCCACCCACCCATCTCCCCACTGTGGTCTGAGGAATGTTAATTAGCTTCTCCCTTCCTTAGGGGTTCTCTTCCAGGAAGGGAGGGGTCAGGTGAAATTTTCCAAAGTTCCTGAGCTGACCTCTTCATTCGCCCCTTTTCTTTGTGCATGCTTCTATCTCGAAGCTATTGTTGGTATTCTGATAGCTCATACTCTTGGTCTTCTGTATCTAGTTCTTTGTATCTATGCTTTAAGATCATTAGCTGTACTGTACATATGTGTTCCTTAACAAAAGTGACCAAGAGGTTCAAAATGCAGGGGCCAAAAGTCAACAACAGCAATCTTTACCTTAATGAAAGTTTGGTCACAAGATGCTCATTTACCACAGCCTGATTCTACTTCCACCTCTCATCTGCGACACAGAAATCCCTGATCTTCCAGTTTACATAAAAAACACTCCCAGCATCTGCCTTCCAGCATCCTATTTCTCTATTCCCTTGAAGCTGTCCTCACATGGCCAGTGCCCCTCAACATCCAATAGCACTAACAGTAAACATGAGTAATGAGGAACTAGATCAGGGATGATGTATGGGTCCTATTAATTGTCAGGAGAAATGTAGAAGATCATGACTTATAAGTTGTATTAAGCCCATTAGCTAATTATAAGCAATCAAAATGATGAATATTTCTAGATCCTTGAAGCATTGGCACATACACACTTAAAATTTAGTCTTTAAAATTAAAACATATCTTAAAATAACTCAAATACCCATGCATTAGATTTTTGAAATGAGTTTACTTCACTTTAATGAATAGCATCTGTTTTTCCAGGCCAGTTTTCTCACTGATCTAGTGAAAAAGAAGGAGCTCTGAAGAGTTCCTGTAATAAAAAAAATGTTATATTCCACCAGTGATATATGACAAACATTTAGAAATGATTACAAGCATATATAAGGTAATCCATTTTCCAAGTGCATACTTCAGCAAGCACAGATATTTGTAATTTTTTTTAAGAGTTAAGAAAAGTAAGTACATTTATGATTCTGGGAAATAAGATCTTACAGAGAGCTTAAAGGCACAGTATTTAAGTCCTTTAATTTTTACCATGAAGATAATTGAGCAAAAGAGCTGAAGTAACTTATATAATATTACAGACCAACTCTGAGTTAACCTCCATCTAAATATGCTATTACAGGTTTCACATGAGGGCTTTGGACTAAAGCCTGGAGTCCAATTCATCAAGATGTTTTTTTAATACTTGTATATCAAAAAGCAATCCAAGTTGAGATGGTTCAGCAAATAAAGATGTTTGTTGCCGAGCCTGATGACCTGAGTTCAAACCTGAGGAACCACAGGCAAAGGGGTGAGCAACTGCTACAAGGTGTTCACTCACCTCCATATGTGCACACACACTGAAGTAAATTAAAATGTTACAACATTTCTATTTAAAAAGCACTCCAACTATTTACTGCTGAGGGTCATCTAATGCAAATAAAAATTCTTTTAAACAGCACTACCTAAATATTCTAGAATAAATAGCATCCAGTTCTTGCTGCCTGGTGTGTGTAAACTGGGAAGTGTGGCATGAGATGCACTCTCTGGTAATTTTTAGATGTTCTGATAACTTGAGAAGTGACTCTGTGTACTCAGAAAGAAAAACCTGTCAGCAACTACCAACTTCGTCACTCTGAAGCTCAAGACCTCAAGCCCTCATAAATTTCAGCAGCCAAAGGTCTTACTACTGAGCCTGCAGCCAAAGAGATGCTGAGTGCTCCACCACCAGTTTGGCTCTGGAAAATCAAGTTAATCTTGTTCTCATAATATATTTTTGAGAAGCTATGTCAATTAAATAAGAAGTGATTTAAACCATTTTATATTCTAATACTAAAAATTTCAACTAAGATCTCAGATAGTCAAATACCGCTACTGTATTAGAGACAAAGGAAAAAGTAACAACAACAACAAAAAAAAAGAGGACTTTATTTTGCCTTATTAACAATTGTACCCAGACTAAGTAAACTTCTAAAATGGTTCAGCAAAACAGATTTTCCTTTAAGTTAGCTTTAAGTAATACTAACCTTAAAAAATATAAAGCAATATGCTATTATTTTCCTCATTTTGAGTCAGATTTCCAACGTTTTTGAGCCATTGAATATCCAGGAAATGGTCAATGTTTGAAAATCAAGAATACATTAAAAGCAAGAAGAGTTTCCTGTTAAAAAAAATACTGACTATGAGCACATAGCTGATCCGCTTCACAAAAACAAGGTGAGTTCCGTGCCTTAAGATATGGAGGCGGAACGATACCCCCATGGGAATGAATGTAAACCCATCTTAATGCTGAGAATCAATGAGAAGAATGCATAACACAGCATAAAAATCTGAGATGAAGGAAAATTAATATCATTCATTAAATAACCTTGAAATAAAAAGACCATGACAAAATTACAAAGAACAGGCAAGGTAATTATTTTCAAACACACTGCCAACCCCCCCCCCCAATTTTTCATTTTTGTGTCTCTCAGAACCCTAAGTAAAATCAAGAAGGTTGGGGCAGGGACATGAGTGGGTGTGGGTGTGGAGAGAATTTTCCAGAAAACTAGTTTACAGGATTGTGAAGGCTTGCCAGTACAGACTGTGGAGGTGGCCGCAGAGCCAGGGGTAAGTCCTCTTGCAGCTTTCCTAACTGGATGAGACCATTCCACAGTGACTGGGGTCATCTCCTTATTTAAAGATTACTGATTTGAATGTTAATCTTATTCTCAAAGGAATTACCTTCACAGGGGCAGCTAGACTAACTTGTAACCAAATCTTTGAGTACTATGACTTAGCCATGTTGACATAGAATTAACCATCATCATTCTGCATTTGTACCTGCTTTCCTGTTTATTGTGTGCATGTCTGTCTGTATCTGTATTTGCAAATACGTGGGTTACCAGTGAAATCCAAAAGAGGAAACAAAATCTCTTGAGCTGGAGATATAGAGGGTTGAGAGCTGCCTCCTGGCAATGGCTTCTGAAAACCGAACTCCAGTCCTCTATAAGAACAGTGATTTTAAGTCATTTCTTTTTCACTAACCAGTCTTTTTGATGTACAGAATTTTTTTCTTTCCAAATAAAGACAAAATACAAAATAATAATATTAATTATCAGTAGGAGGAGCAGTAGCAGCATTATCACCACCACAGCTGAAGAAATGCATCTTACATCCATGGAACTCCTCATTCTCAATGAGTTTCACAGGGTTTCAGAGCCAGGAGGATCCACAGTCATGCCTAAATCTCCTTGTCTCCATGACACACTTCTATCTTCAAAGCAGCAATCAATGGTTGGTTAGCTTTCTTGTATGGTCACATACCTACAGTTCCTTGGTAAGGACATAGACATCTTTGAAGGCCCTTATCATGCCTATGATATTCCTTTACAATTTAAAACAAATAAAAATAATACAGACTTCTCACCCCTGAGAAGGGGGATACTGCTATGATAACTCTGATTAATGACTGGAAGTGGGTGGAGTTTGGAAATTTGGACCAGAAGAGTTATATTCAAAGGGCTGAAGAGATGGCTAAGCAGTAAAAAATCACATACTGCTCTTTGCAAAGCTCACACTGGATGATGTTTTGGGTAAGAAGTCCACCTATGTCCTGAGAAACTTTAGGGTTCTGGATTTGAAGCTAAAAGTTTGAGTTGTTGGGCAGAGAATATTTCAAGGTAGAATAGTATGCAGTCTGGATCTGAAGAAGCTATAACTTCTCATAAACTTGAGGATGCCACATCTTGTGAATTATTTTCAACAAAGTAGCCCAAGTTAACGGGGTTCTCTGTCCTCAAAAGTACATGACAAAGAATGTTTTCTCCAGGATCATCATGGAGTAGCAGACCCAGCTATAGTGTAAGCCAGGCTATGAGACAGCAGCACAACTTGCCAGTGTCCTAAGCATCACATACATGGCACTGATTTTGAAGGCATGAAAGTCATGAGATCAAGAGTCACACTGACTGGCTGAGACAAAGCACTGTGTGAATCGCAAAGCTTAGAGCCCACTGAGCTGATTCATTACATGTCTATATAGCACACATTGAGTTGAAAATTTTATATTTTCTCTGATAAAATTTTTTTGTTGTTGTTTTGTGTTGATCTGATTGCTTTTCCTATGACTCAGGTTCTCCTTTTTATAAATAGGAATGTAGCCGGGCATGGTGGTGCACGCCTTTCATCCCAGCACTTGGGAGGCAGAGGCAGGTGGATTTCTGAGTTCAAGGCCAGCCTGGTCTACAAAGTGAGTTCTAGGACAGCCAGGGCTATACAGAGAAACCCTGTCTTGGAAAAAAAAAATAAATAAAATTTAAAAAATTTAAAAAATAAAAATAGGAATGTACATTCTGTGCTATTGATATTTCAAGTATATAACTTGCCCTTTGCTTGTTTGCTTGTTTGTTTGTTTAACTTTACATAGTGTTATACTCAACATATTGCTTCAGAATCCTAAGAGACTTTGGATTTCAAACTTACAAAACAGTGTTAGGACTTTTAAAAACTATGGGGAACAATTAAATTTGAAATAAGTGCAATTTGCATCGTAAGACTATGAGGGTAAGGGACAAACTGTTATGGTTTAAATGTAAAATGCCCCATAGTTTCATGTGTTTGAGCAATTAGTCCACAGCTGGTGACACTGTTTCTGGTTATACAGCCTTGCTGTAGGAAATGTCATTTAGCAGTGGTCTTGGATGATTTATGACCTAGCTTCACTTCCTGCTCTCTTTCTGCTTCTGGACAGATTTTCTAGAATTCAATATGTTGTGTTCCATATACTTTGTGCCTTCACTTATATTGAATTCTAAACAGTATTTAATCTCTTTCTATTTTTCTTCCCTAACCCAGAGATCATAGAGTCAAGATTTGTTCAGTTTCCATGAGTATGTAGGCTTTCCAGTGTTTCTGTTGTTGTTGTTGTTGTTGTTGTTGTTGTTGTTGTTGAAATCCAGCTTTAAACCATTGTGGTCTGATAGAATACAAAATGTTATTTCAAATTTCTTGTATCTGTTGAGGCTGGCTTTGTGACCAACTATACAGTCAATTTTAGAGAAGGTTCCATGAGGTTCTGAGAAGAAGGTTATTCTTTTGTATTTGGGTAAAATATTCTGTAGATATTTTGTTAAGTCCATTTCATTTATAACATTGGTTACTGTCATTATTTCTCTGTTTAGTTTTTCTGGATGACCTGTTGATGGTGAGAGTGGGTGTTGAAGTCCCCCACTATTAATGTGTGGGGTTTGATGTGCAATTAAGCTTTAACATTTTTTAAAAACAAATTTTGGTGCTTTCATGTTTGGGGCATAGATGTTTAGAATTGAGAGATCATCTTTCAATATTTTTCCTTTGATGAGTATGAAGTGTCCTTCCCTGTCTTTTTTGAAAGTCTACTTTATTAGATATTAGAATGGCTACTCCAACTTGCTTCTAGGGTCTGTTTGCTTGAAAATATTTTTCCCAGCCCTTTACTCTGAGATAATGTCCATCTTTGTTGCTGGGGCATGTTTCTTGCAGTGAGCGGAGTGATGGATCCTGTTTTCACATCATTCTGTTAGCCTGTGTCGTTTTATTGGGAATTAGTTCCATTGATGTTGAGAGATAGGAATAACCAGTGATTGTTAATTACTGTTATTTTGATGTTGTTGTTGCTGTTGTTGGTGGTGGTGGTGGTGGTGGTGTGTGTGTGTATGTGTGTGCTTTCCTTGTTTTGTTTTTGCTCATATGTTATTTCCTGGTATGTTTTCTTGGGTATAGTTATCCTCCTTGGGTTGGCGTTTCCCTTCAAGTATTTTCTGTAGGAGTGGATTCGTGGATATCTATTCTTTAAATTTGCTTTTGTCTTCAAGTATCTTAATTTCTCCATCTACTGTGATTGAGCGTTTTGTAGAGTACAGTAATCTAGGTTGGCATCTGTGGTCTGTTTAGAGGTTGCAAGACATCTGTCCAGGCCATTCCAGCTCTGAGAGGTTCTGTTGAGCAGTTGGATGTAATTCTGATAGGTCTGTATTTGTATTTTACTTGGTCTTTTCCTCTTGCAGCTTTTAATATTTTCTGTATCTGTTCTGTAGGTTTTCTGTTTGGATTATTATGTAGCAGGAAGATTTTCTTTTCTCGTCCAGTCTATTTGATGTTCCATAACCTTATGTTTATAGACATCTTTCTTTACATTGGATAGTTTTCTTGTATGGTTTTGTTAAAAATGTTTTCTGGTCCTTGGAGCTGGGACTCTTCAAGTTCTTCTCCTCAGATTACTCTTTGATCTTTTCGCAGTAACCCAGATTTCTTGGGTGTTTGGTGACAGGAATTTTTTGATTTAACATTTTCTTTGACTGATGTATCAATTTTTTTATCATATCTTCTATACTTGAGATTCTCTCTTGTATTTCTTGTATTCTTTTGGTGATGCTTATGTCTGTTGTTCCTGTTCTCTTTCCCAGGTTTTCCATCTCCAGATTCCCTCAGTTTGTGTTTTCTTTATTGCTTTCATTTCAATTTTCATGTCTTGAACAGTTTTATTTGTTTCTGTCACCTGTTTAATTGTATTTTCCTTTATATCTTTAAGAAAATTATTTGTTCCTCTTAAACGACTTCTACCTGTTTGATTGTATTTTACATTATTTCTTTAAGGGGTTTATTTGTTTCCTCTTTAAAGGCCTCTATCATTTTCATAATATTGAATTTGAGGTCATTTTCTTATGCTTCAATTGTGTTATGATATCAAGAGCTTGTTGTAGAAGGATAATTGGGCTCTGAAGGTGTTACATTACCCTGGCTTTTGTTATTTGTGTTCTTTTGAGGGTCTTTAACTATCTAGCTGTTCTTGGATGTTCCTGTTGTAGCAAATATTGGGAGGGTACCTGACCTTAATGATCTTTGTGTGACAGGGCTCTGGTGAGTACCCTTGGGATGAACAATGGAATTCAGTGGGTGGTTCAAGTCTTCTTGCAGTTCAGTATACCCCTGGAGATACAGAGGAAAGGGTATTGTAGGGAAGAAGGCAGGTAGAAAGATGGCCAGACAATGGAGGTTTAGGGGGACAGTAGGCCACTCAGGACAGATGGGCATGCCCCAGAGGAAGCACAGGACAGGGGAAATGGGTGCAGGAAGGGAATCTAACCTGTATGCTTCTGGTTCAGCAAGTCTGTATGGTTCCAATCAGCTAGTCTGATGACAGAGGTCCCAGACAATGGAAGTCTGTGGGGGTAGCAAGCTGCTCGGAGCAGCTGGTGGTGCCCTCATAAATTTCTTAATAAGATCATAGAAATAAACATTGTAAAAGGAATACTGATCAATGATTTTGGAAGGCAAAGTGTTTACCTAATGTCTTGAATATGCCACGACCTCATAAACACATAAAGACATCACTATAAATGAGAAACCCAAGATCTCTCACGGTATCTCATGTTTGAACAGTCAATCATGCATCTTTAGAATGGACCTTATTTCCTTGAATTCCTTTCAGGGGAAGCTTATTTATTTGTCCTTATTTGGTTTTGTCTTTTTTCTTTGTCCAGGAAGGCATTCCTAACTGCCTTATCTCTTGCTATAATAAAATAGCATAACCAAAAGCAACTTGGGAAAGAAAGGCCTTATTTCCTATCACAGATTCCAAGTCATCATTAAGAGAAGTCAAGGCAGGAATTCAGTCTCTAAAGCTAAGTTGACAATATGTTCACAGCTTTAGCTATAGAAATTTTAATATTCCTTTCTCAGTAATTCCCATAAAACAAAGATATAAAATCCAGAACAATCATCAAAGCAGTTGGACAGACTATTTAAACAATGCTTTCAACCAACCTGTTATAATTGATATTTACATAATTTCCATGTATTAAATATTATTATATTATATAATATAAATATTACATATATCTTTCTTTAAATATAAGAGGATTATACCAGACTGTATTATATGTGAGAATTCAAAGGAGCCTCAATAAATCTAAGACTTAAATTCACAGAAGCTCTTGTCTTTCAGCATTAGAATTGAGCTAAGATCATCAGTAAATATAATGGGGAAATAGCTACTTAAGGAATATGAACTTAAATAACCAATCATCAGGAAAAACAAAAACATGTAGAATTGAACATATAAATAGAGAGAAGAGAGAGAGAGAGAGAGAGAGAGAGAGAGAGAGAGAGAGAGAGAGAGAGAGAGACTTAGCATGCTACTTCGCAAAATACAAACACACAGATCTTAAAATGAAGTATCATTTCAAATTTAGAGCAGAGAAGGACATGTAAAAAAAAAGAATAGCAAAACATTCTATGCCATGTCAGATAAAAATGTCAAATTTGAGTCTAAGAAACTATTTTGGAATAAATATTAATAATAGGGCAGAAGTTAATTAAATTAAATGTTGTATGTTCAAAAGGACATACAAAGCAAACATGTGCCCTACAAAAGAATAACCAAATGTATATACATCAGCAACACAAGTTATAAACAACTAGAAAAAACATACATTATTAAAAGTAAGAAGGAAAAATGAGTGATCATCATATTTTCTACAGTTATGGTCAATTTTAAATTATCTAAAACCACTATTAAAAATATGTCTGTTACTTGATGAGATAGAAAAATGTCCTGAAATAAAATGTACCAAAATATCATGATAATAGAAATTGTCAACAACCTTCTACTTTTAAGAACTTGTGTTTAAAATTAATGTATTTCCTGAAAAAAAAAAAACCTCCAGGATTTAATGTTTTTTTCTCATATACATTTAGTATAAATAGAACAAGAAAACATAAATTCTTTTCAAAGAATGTACAGGTAAGAATACTTACTAATAGGTATTATAAAGACGCATAACTAATGCCAAACCCTGACCACAAAAAAACAAAAATTAAAAACAAAATATTATATGTAGAGAAAATAAGCATAGACACAAATCACTAAAGAATCTAGACACAATTAAATGAAAACATAGAACAATGTGAATGTGGTGATGTATGGATATTATATATCATGAATAAATTAATTTAAGTCCAGTAATGCAAAACGGAAGTTAGAAGTCAGCCATTAGAACTTGGCACAGCAAATTCTAGAGGGAAAAATCATCTCTTCAGTAAATTGAGTAGGTACACAATATAAAACCATCTATCCCTTACATTAAAGTCATATTATTAAAGTTATGTACAGGTACATTACAAATATATGTATACATATGTGTGCATGTATAGGTAGATGTTAATATAACAGAATATATTGAAGGAAAATATCCTCAATATCTTAGAGCTAGACTTAGATTTATGTTACTAAAATATAGAAAATACTAACTATAAAGAAAAAAGTTTGTAACTGAACTATCAAAATACTTTAATAGTCTACTCTTAGAAAGCATTTTATAAATTTTCAAAGCAGGCCACATAATATGTTTTAACAAATGTGACCGACAAAACCTGTACAATTACTCTAGGAAGAATACTGGTGATAAGTAAGATATGACAAATAACTGCTTTCAAAAGAGGAAATGATAAAAGGCAATTGAAAGAATGTATAGAATGAAATCAAATTGCTATGTGCTCTTCATCGTTAATGAAATGCAAAGGACATTGACCATGAAAAGCAAATACAATCTTGTCACCTCTAGAATAGCTAAATGAATAACAGCAGCAGATGCATTTGTGAACTGGATACCTGAGCTTCCACACTTAAAAAGTTCAATTTAATACAATTTCTTTAGGAATCTGTAATATCTACCCATCAAATTTAAATATGGAATTATACCATGATCAAACAATTGAATACTCATGTATACATATGATAAAATTTCATTTTGTTTACTTAAATTCCAAATGTTTCTCCCCCTTCCAGTCCCCTGCCAGAGTTTTTCACCACATTTCCCCTCCCCTTGCCACTGACAGAATATTCTTCACCCACTTCCACTCTGGGCATCCCCCTTCCTTGGAGCATCAAGTCTCTACAGGATTAATCACATACTCTCCCACTAAGTCCAGACAAGGCAGTTCTCTGCTACATATGCCCTGGGGACCATGGACCATGAATGCTCTTTGGTTGATTGCTTAGACTATTGGAGCTCCCAGGAATCTGGGTTGGTTGACAATCTAGGTCTTCCTATGAGGTTGCAATCCCCTGCATCTCCTTCAATTCTTTCCCTAACTCTTCCATAGGATTCCTCGACCTCAGTCCAGTGGTTGGCTGTGAGTATCGACATCTGTCTCAGTCAACTTCTGGTAGAGCCTCTCAGAGGACAGCCAGGCTAGGCTTCTGACTGCAGGTGCAACGTACCATCAGTAATAGTGGCAGAGTTTGGTGTCTGCCTATGGGATAGTTATCAAGTTGTGCTGCTCACTGGACAACCTTTCCTTCAGTTTCTGCTCCATTTTTGTCCCTGCATTTTTTCTTTTTTTAAAAAAAATTTTTATTAGATATTTTCTTCATTTACATTTCAAATGCTATCCCAAAAGTCCCCTATACCCTACCCCCACCCTGCTCTCCTACCCACCCACTCCTACTTCTTGGCCCTGGCATTCCCCTGTACTATGGCATATAAAGTTTGCAAGACCAAGGGGCCTCTCTTTCCAGTGATGGTCAACTAGGCCATCTTCTGATATATATGTAGCTAGAGACACGAGCTCCGGGGGGTACTGGTTAGTTCATATTGTTGTTCCACCTATAGGCTTGCAGACCCCTTTAGCTCCTTGGGTACTTTCTCTAGCTCCTCCACTGGGGGTCCTGTGTTCCATCCAATAGATGACTGTGAGCATCTACTTCTGTTTGCCAGGCACTGGCATAGCTTCACATGAGACAGCTATATCAGGGTCCTTTCAACAAAATCTTGCTGGCATATGCAATAGTGTCTGCATTTGGTGGCAGTTTTAAACAGGAACAATTCTGGGTCAAAAATTTGGAAGGTGGGTTGGTGTCCCTATCTGTCCACTAAAGGCCCTATCTAACTACTGGAGTTAGTCTCTTCAGGTTCTGTCTTCCCACTGTTGGCCATTTTGGCTAAGGTTACCCCATTTGATTCCTAAGAGCTTCTTATATCCCAGGTCTCTGGGATTTCTAGAGATTCCCCTTACCCCTCCACTCCCAGAAGCTGCATATTTCCATTTATTCTCCTGGCCCTCTGGGCTTTTCTCCTGTCTCCTCTATACCTGATCCTGCCTCCCTTTTCCCCTCCTCCTCCCTCCTCCAACCCAGTTCCCTTCCCTCCATCTACCTCTCATGGTAATTCTGATCCCCCCTCTAAGTGGGATTCAAGCATCTTCACTTGGGCCTTCCTGTTTGTAAAACTTCTTATGGTCTGTGGGTTATATCATGGGTATTCTGTACTTTTTGGCTAATATCCACTTACCAGTGAGTACATATTTGGTTTGGGTTATCTCACTCAGGTTGATATTGTCTAGGTCCATCTATTTGCCTGAAAATTTCATGATGTCCTTGTTTTTTAATTGTTGAATAGTATACCATTGTGTAAATAAATCACATTTTCTGAATCTATTCTTCAGTTACAGGTTGTTACCAGTTTCTGGCTATTACAAAATAGACTGCAGTGAACATAGTAGAGCATGTGTCCTTGTGGTATGGTGGAGCATCTTTTAGGTATATTCCCAGAAGTGGTATAACAATATTAAAGATGACATTTTTAGTAGTCTAAAGCCAAACAATTTTTCTGAAATAGAAGCCATAAAGTAGGATACTATCAAATAGTTAAAATTGATGTAATAATATACACAGCATTCATGAGCTCTATTAAAATATTTTGAGTGAAACAACCCAGACACACAAGCATAGTTGCCTAAGTTTCAAATGATATGATGTACATCAACTTAATTTGTGATATTAAGGCATGAAATCAAGTTACCCTAGGAAAAGAGAATGAGGATAGCATCCGGAAAAGCTTTTGGGAGACAGCAATATTCAAGTATATAATCCTGGTAGTGAGTAAGAAAGCATCTACATATTAATTGTGAATATAGACTTTTGACAACTGTATATGTATTTTCATTGAAATTATTATAACTTCAGGTTGAACACTTCAGTGTAATAGAGCCATATGAAATTTTTAGACAGAGACTTATTTTGTAGCTTGGGCTTGTCTCATATAAGCACCCTGCCCTTGCTTCCTAACTGCTAGAAAAAAAGGTATGGGCATTAGCCGCCACACCCAACTTTAAAGGCCATCATTTACAGCCATCTAATTGACTCTGTAATTAAGGTTTACCCTTCTGTTTTTTTTTTTTTTTTTTTTTTTTTTTTTTTTTTTTTTTTTTTTTTTAGGCAAGCTGGTCTAGGATTCACTGCACAGCTTAAAATGTTCTAGGAATCGCTATATAGTATGTGTTGCTCAATCTCTTCTTTTGTTACCCTTCCATACCTGGTATTATAGCTATGTACCACTTTGTTTTACTAAAACAGATGCCTAATAGAATACATAATAAAAACCAGCAGAAAAGCCATTCATTTATATGTTTTTATCCAGATCCATTAGTAGACTCTCTAAATTAGTTAACAATTTATCCAAAAATTTGGGGAGTAGTTGGTGGTATGAGAGATGGGAAAATTATAACTAAAACAATACTACCAGTAATCAAAGATTTGGGGGTTCCATGTGTGTTTTTTTTTAGAACTTTATAATTTTAATAAGACGAAAACTGATAGTATGATTAGTACAGATATGCTGGAAAAGATTGAATTCAAAACATGTACTCTCCTAGGTGTGGGGTATGTGGAAGTTATCTTGTGAAGGAAAAATTGGGATGCAGAGCAAGGCATCACAGGCTCCTGCAACTGCTCAAAGAGTCTGATCAAATACAACATTTGATCTAAGATGACTGACTCCTGATACACTGGTGAGACTGCAAACAGAAAGCGAGGCCAAGGCAGTGGCCTCTTCCCTACCTTCATGGAAGTCCTCACTGATGACCAGGTGATGATAATCCTCCCCACTCCGTCTGAGTTACCTTATTAGGCAGGGCTTTCACTGGAGCATGATGACGGTGTGGTGAGATACAATTGGCCAAATTTAGGGTCTTGGAATTGGCTCAAACACTGCATTTAACCTTGTGGGCTGTCAATAAACTCGGATCGGCACCCTAACGCTGGTGTCTAGATTTCCTGGGTTTTATCATCTAACTCCAACCCCAACCACTCTCACTTCCTCGTTCCTCCCCCTCCTCAGTCTTGTTCCCACATCTAGGTACAGAGAAATTTTGTCTTATCTTAGATTCTCTGGAAGCAGGCACGTGGAAAGATACCTTCTTGAGCTGCACAATGTTCATTAATGAAAATCATTTCTGACAAAAGAGAGAACAAAATATTGGGAAAATTCTTGGTCAACTCAGTATCTAATACAGAGCCTAGGTCTACTTCATTATCTTCTTTTCACAGAAATGGCTGGGGCTATTACCCAGCCTCCTTAGGCAAAGGATCTGGGTCACCTGGGAAGTGAATGGCTTTGCTTCTGACAGCTCTCTGAAATGGAGGCTGACTTAGAAGAGACTGGGGCTGTCTTCTGACTATACCTGACTCACCTGAGTGGGTGCTGAAGATGGATCAGAATAGCACATTTACATTTTGATGGCACATATGGAAATTTTGAGTCAGAAAGGAAAACAGTCTTATAGTGATCAAGTCAAATGCACATGAAACAATTCCATATTAATAACTTTACATTTCTGTCCTAAAGCAAAAAATCAAATGTGGGATAAGAAGACATAAGACTTGTTTTCATTTGAAAAGTTTTAAGTAGATGAAATTTTTAATTTCATCTATATTCCTCAAAGATAATCAGAACCCAATGATTATAGAGAGGTAAATGATAGAAAGACAGATGATAGATGATAGATAGATAGATAGATAGATAGATAGATAGATAGATAGATAGATGATAGAAGATAGATAAATGATAAATGATAGTTAAAATTAGATGATAGATAAATAGATGATAGATCATAGATGATAGATAGATAGATAGATAGATAGATAGATAGATAGATAGATAGATAGATGAATTATATAGATGATAGGTAGAGATTGGATAGGTGCTAGATAGATAAATAGAAAGATAAATGATACATAGGTGATAGAGAAGATAGATGATATATAGACGATTCATAGATCAATAGTCAAATGGTAGATAGATAGACATGTATTTCTCTCTATTTCTCTCTCTCTTTCTGTGTGTGTGTGTGTGTGTGTGTGTGTGTGTGTGTGTGTGCGTATGTGTGTGTGTTACTAAACAATATACATTGGATAACTTGTGAAGTGGTAAGAATCCCACCTGGAAAATGCCTGTCCAGGCAAATCCAGAAAGCTAGATTTTGAAAATAACAAAGAAAATTCAAGCACCATAACAGGAAGAGCCAAATTTATAAGAATTTACACTCTTTGAAGTTTATTAGCTATAGGTCAAGATAAATTTTAAAACAAAAGTATAAATATATGACCTGTTATGTGAATTGGAGATTAAAAAATGAAAGAAATATTTAAGGCAATTTTATATGAATTTATAATATTCATTAAAAACTAAATATAGAGTCCCTAGTTTATAATATAGAACATTAATTTTTAAGATATTAAAATACTTCCTTGTCAGTTGTTAAGATGTGAGTATAATTTCTCCAAGATATGTAAGTTTCAAATGCTTGATTGCCAGCTTGGGAGGCAGGGGCAACTTCATCAGGTGGGGTCTATTTGGAGGGAGCAGATCACTGGGGGCATTCAACTGCAGATGATTTTTAATCTTGGATCTCCTTACTTCTCCTCCATAAGGTGAACAGCTTGAACAGCTTCCTTCTCAAGTTCCTAAAGCCAAAATATATGGTCTGAAGTACCTTAAACTATGATCCAAAATAAATTCTCCCTCCTTTAACTTGATACTTACAAATATTCATTTATAGCAACAACAAAATTGAGTAACATTCTTGACTAGATACAAACAAACAAAAAGATCAGCACCAATGTAAAACAGAGATACCACACTGGCCAGAGATGAAAAATCTGAACTGTACATGGGACAAATCACAGAATATCCCGGTGGGAAAAGAGAGCTGCATACAGCATATGATGGGATTAGTGGAAAATACACATGCATGCAAACACTCATGTGCATGGACACGTATACACATGCATTCAATGATTTTATCAATGCTCACTGAATTATAATTAGTCACATTTACATAGAAGTAGTTATTATAACTTGAAAATCCATTAAATGAAAAACTTGAAAGGCTATAGAGAAATTTGGCAGATTGGTCCTGTGAAGACAGCAAATCCTACAGTCTCAACACCCAGTTTTCTAAAACTGCCATCTCTGTTAATGAATTTAGCTAACTGTGTGGCAAATCTGTGTGCTTCAATTTTTTTGTATGGATTACACTCAAAGTGATGCATCTGAAGAAAACAATGTGCATCTCTGTAAACTGTCTGTTCCTTTAAATTACCTCTCCCTCCAGTATATCACTGCATTTGAACTCAGAATTCAAATGTCTCTCTAGGCTGGAGTGCTTTAGTAGCAAAGGGTTTGGAAGTGTCCAGCTCTTGCCGCTATGATTATACCTCTGTTGTTCATTCCAAGACAGAAGAGTAAATATGTTTTCTGCTCTGCTAATACGTAAATTCAGCTGTGCTGCATTGAGAGCTCTGGAGTGCAAATTCTCATAACTAAGGGGTAAGTTGAAACTGGTCTAAATACTGCTTTGGGCCTTGACATAAAAATAAATTATTAAAATAAAATTACACTTCTCTGGCAGTATTAAAGATTGGCCAGCTGCCCAAACTCAGTGCTGTGCATTTTGGTGGCTTAGCTTCCCTCCTGACAAACTGCACCGCTGAACTCCACTTGCTTCGCCTGTTACTTTAGAGGTATGGGGATTGATGATATATTTATCTTGCCTCATTGCCCGTGAGTACCCAATGCATTAAGGAAAAGATTAACCTGCAGGTATGATGGACACTGAGACGATTAAATTAGATATTCACTTCTTGAAACACTGCCTTTTAAAGTTGACATACACAAACCAGATCGAAATGAAATCTGTATTATAAGTAGTGTCAACCATTTGCTAGAGGATTGAAAGTGTGCAAATATGATATCACAACATAGACCATGGAAGACTGGGCAGATTTTCTACTTGATTCATAACTTTATGCATTATACTCAAGGTACCCAATAAAGAAAGGGATTAACAAATGACTTGTGAAAATAAATATACTAAAATTGTATATTGCAAGCAAAATAAAAAGTGAAAATTTACTTCTTCGAATATTTAAGAAAAATTTTCCCTCAAGTATTCTTTGAATTACCACTTAAGGTTAGTTTTAAGAGATATATCTATGTATTGTTCTATAGAATATAAATCATTATAGGTTAAGACTACAGATAAAAGATTACCAGAGATGAACCGACTTTTCCTTGACCTGCAGTACTTGATATTTTTATTATTGAAAACAGATTCTTGCTCCTTCCCCCACCTTCTTCTCCCTCAGATCCACTCTCCTCCATTTCCTCTTCAAAAAGAACAGGCTCCCAAGAGATAACAGCCAAAAGGACAAAGCAGATATGAGGGCTTCCATCTTGTCTTATTGTAGTACCTCAACTTTCATGTTACAAGTAAAGCTTAATCAGACTATTGGTCCACAATTCAAAATCTTTTAGTTTAAAAATTACACATGGCAAATAAGAAAAAAAAAGTCTTTTGTACATTCTTTACTTTCTGACCTTTTCTTCTGTTGACATAGTCACACGGCAGTGATTCAGCCCTGTGTGAACATAAGAATCATCTGGAAACTTGAAGAAAAGTTTGCTGTCCCAGCTCTTCTCCAAGACCTCAGGCACTCTTAGTGTGGGCCAGTGATCTGGACTAAGCATTTAAAGCTGTTTGAGTATCCCTCATACAAATTAAGAGCCATATCTGAGTTCTCTAACAGCTCGATTCTACTTGGAAAGACCCGTAATGAAATACCATATAAAGAAGGCATTCTTACATAAGTAAGAATGTGCCTTTCCGACTTGAGGGACAGGATTACAAGCTTGTGTTCTGCCTAATCTTCAGTACTATCATAAGGGATGTAAGGTTTCTGCATGGAGACACAGCAAAGACATAATGGTAAGTCCCAACATTGTCACAGTACAGAAACTAAGAAAAGAAGCCCTTGCAAGGCTCAGAGGTGGAAATATAAACATCAATTTACTAATATTCTTGCTGCTTAAGGGAAGCTTAAAATGGGTTTTGTCTAGTTTATCCCTTGAGCATTGAGTCCAAATATCTTTGGTGAGTTCTTAATGTGAACTAAGGCCTCTTCTAAGACACTTTAAGAATTACCTTCTTATTTGAGAAGGAAAGAACTAGGAAAGCATGGACATTAAGAGCATTATCTAAGGTTTCATGCTACTAATAAAGGGACTAGAGCTTTAGTTCCATCATAACGGTGAGAGAGACAGCATTTGTAAATAAGAAACCTTAGAACTTTTGAAGTTTAAGCTCATCCTGGCACTTTCTCACTCCATTACCCAATATGTATTTGTGTGAAAAATCCACATATGGTTATGAGGAAAGGACTATCCTTTTGAAAAAACAATTGTTTAATGAATTAAAAGATAATTTTAGTATTTTGGAACTCTGTGGTCTTTAACAAAAATTTCTTAGTGACATTTGTTTTCCACCAATGAAAACAGTTTGTAAATAAATATTTTTTAAACTCCATATTATGTAGTTGGACCATGCTATTTTTAATTGATAATTTAGGTGATGGTTTTTCTGGAAGTGTATTAATGAAGCAGTTCATAAAATTGAAAGAAAACCTGACAAATTATAGCTGCTGACATCCTAGAATGGAGGAAATCCTGTCAGTACAGACAGTGGGAACAATGTAGAGTCTTTTATGGCTTTGGGAATAGATCTCATCTAACTCAGTCATGTCTATATTTTATGCACCAGATACCTGAATTTCAGAGGCTATGATTGGCTGTGCTTTAAGTGACTTCTCTCTGGGACAGTCAGGAGAGATGTGGTACCTTGAAAATGTTTCTGTAAATGAATACCAAAAGAAGAGAACAAGTAATACTAATCAGTGATTAATAAATTTCTATCACTATCAAAATGAGGAAATAACAGTTATTTTGAGAAGAAAATTTTAATTTGTCTGTTAATCAATAACAGTTATTATCTTCCATGAAGGAAATAGGGACAGCATTTGGGATGTAAATTAAATAATTAATTAATTTTTTAAAAGAAAATATGTTAAATTATAGAAATTAAAAGAATATATTGAAAGAGATGACTGAAAAAGAGAGTGAAAAGATACAATTTGTTATTTTTTTTAAATAGCTACAAGGAAATTGCCACATATCAGCATGTTCACTCATCCTTTCCTAAAATATACAGTCTAATTTACATTATATTTTCAGAAAAAGTTTTGTCCTCTCCTGGATAGTTAACTATAGAGCTAATTAAGTACAAAGCTTTTATCAATATTAAAAGCAGATTTGCCATGTGACTGCAGGATGGTTCAGCAGGAACAGGCACCTGCTACAGGGTGATGACTTGAGTTAGATCCTTGCAGTCATGTGGGGATCGACAGAACTCATTCTCAGAAATTGTCTTTTCACCTCAATAAATGTGGTATGAAACACAAACCAACCAAAATTCACACACACTCACACACACACACACACACACACACACACACACACACACACACACTCACTCACATTTATAAAATAAACAAATTAAAATCGCATATTTAACATAAGCTCAGGAACTGTTTTAGTCTGGATAAGCTGAAATCTGGGACTATTTGGTTGTTTTCTCTTGATTCTCCTATTCCCTTCTGAGGTCTGGCTCACACTATTTATTAATAAACATTAATTAAATAGCTACTTTTTGAGAAACTGAACTAAGTAGTAGTAAAAAATACAATTAGCCTTTGCTACCATAGCTCCTAAGGGCCTGGAATCTTGACTAAGACCAACAGCGCAGGGACTAGAAGACTGAGTGCTGAATACAGTGACAGGAAACACAGGATGGTTTGGGGACATATTTATTCCTCAGAGCCATCCTGTTAGACAGATTTCTCACTATACAGATGAAGAAATGGGAAAACTAAGATGTTTAATTTCCCTCAAATCACTCAGCTAACATAGGTCCTATGCCAAATCCCAAACCCTGCAGGACTCCAGAACTCAAGGCTCATCTATCATGTCAAGAATTTCTTTTTCCAGAGGAAATAGAGAATAGGTACAATCACCTGTGAAACTTGAGTGAAGAAAAGTAATGGTCTAGCACCTCTAGGAAGGCAAGGGTAGAGGGCTAGCAGAAAACCAACAAAAGGCAAACACAAACTAATGCAGGTAACAAATAAAAGTGTAGCTTAAAAACCATAAGATACTGTCATCAGATACAGTAACTTGCATAAATTTTTGAGTTAATACTTCATGGCAAGCTATCTAAATAAATAGATAAACATAGATATGAAATAATGTTTTTCTTATTTCTTCCTTAAAGAGAGCTTAAATACCATTAATAATATTTTAGAGCATTTATGGACGTACATAATCAAAGACCTGCACTTGTGTGAATGTTTGTATAATTAATTTCCATATTACACAGAAGATCATTCAATTATAAAATGTCTTTTAAGGTCTGAGTCATAGTTTCATATTTCCTACAAAATAGCTTATTAATAGAACTTAGCTTGGGAACACTATCTGTCAAAGAAGGAACACTTGACTTGATATGCATTTAACATTACAATAAATTGATACTTGAAAATTTTGTAAATATGTTAGTACTCCTGTCTGATGAACAACTCAGAAAGCATTCATTCACACATTTGAAATTATCTAAGTAGAAATTAACCCAAGGAAGGAAGTTTTAACTTAAATTAGCAGTAAAAAAAAAAAAAAATGGGTAGATTTCACTAACAATAAACCACTAAAAAAATCCTCCAAGATACTTCGTAAATGTGATAAGCATAAGATTAATTATTGTTGGACTGATACACTAGGGCTATATTACAGACTGTAGATCGTATCACAGTCTAACCTGAAATAAATAAAGAGGAAGGAACAAAGGTAAGTACATAATAGAATATTGTTCAATTGAAATTATTGCACTCTAAACACTACATTAAAAGTCCTCCTGCCAAGTGTTCACTAAGTCATATTATTGTATGAATGCTTTCCCGTTTGGGAAAAATGGCTACAACTTTAAAAAAGAAAAACAATACTTTTCAAGTCAAGGTGCATTATATTCCGAATTCAATTTTCCAACCCCTATATATGTAGAGGTCCATTGGCATCAATTTGCAATGTAGAACACAATTTATCTTATATTGTATTTAGGTGACTGATACATTTGCTCCTATGAAACTAGATAAAGGAGACTGGATGGTGTATCCAATAGCCAGTCACCTACAAAGAAACTTGATTAACGATGAAGCTTTCACCTTTGTTCTTTTCCATTCATAGTCCACACTTCAGTGATCCTATCCAATGCCAGAAGCTACTGTGCTCTCAGATATACTTTCTTATGGCTGGAGGATTGTCTTTAATCATCTTCTGTTAGAATACCAGTATAGAAATTTGAACACACTAAGGCTTCTAAAGAACTGTTATAGAGGTGAAATTTACTAGTTTTTCCCCCAAAACTGTGTGTGACTTATTCTTCCTGTTGCATTTTATCAAACAACAGTCTAGATTACGGCTTTACATCCTAAATAACTATTTATGGAAGTAAACCTCTGAGTTAGCATATTAAAATTAGCATACGAGTTTATGGCAGGTAGTGCATTTTTCTTTAAAGCTTTGCATGCCCTATTCTTCTGGTAATTGATTAGGACCCTGCCATTTCAAGCGTGAGAATTTAAGGACAAGGAAACCTTTTCCCTGGAATAAAATATGTACTGTACGGAGCATGAATATTTAAAGACAAAGAAAACGTTAACTCAGTATAAAATATGAACAAAGCTACCCATAATCATGTCTAATACATTTTCCTCCTGGGCATTCACTTTCCACAAGCTATTTACTTGGAAGTTCAGTCCAGTCTGGATTTTGGCACCAATCTATCAAAAGTACTCTTGTTAAAGTATCACTTAATATTACTCAATTCACAGTCAGTTCTTCTTCTTCTTCCCTTGAGGAATTCTCAGAAGTACTTGGTCCAGGCATCTGTTCCTTCATGGGAAATCTTCTTTACTTTCAAGGCAGACAATTGTACTGATTTTCCCCCATCTTCTCAGAGCCTGTTATCTCTGCCAAAAATCTCTTTCTCCTGTCCCTGACTATGACAGCCTTCAGGGCTCAATTAAGATCCTTTCTCCATCATTCTGCATTCTGAGGTCATTTCTTCAATCTGCCGCTGAGTCTTTTAATTCAATTTTAGGCAGAAAGGTTTCAAAGCTTATCTATAGTTCAGCCACCACCACCTCATACTCACTCGAAGGTACCTCAAATTTTACATGTTTTATACATTTCATACTTACCATAGCCCAAACATACGGTTTTGCTAGGTGTTCTGTATTTCTGTCACTATTAATCACATCTTTCCCTAACCAATCAATGATGCAAATGAAAATCCTTGGTGTCTACCTTCATAAATAGATTATCTTCACCTGGCAGTTATGGTCACTTAGTTGGTTCTGGTGTTAGATAGTAAGTATATTTTGACTTTAACCACTTTTTGTACACCAACCAGCTCAAGCCACTGTCACAACTCATGTATATTAATACTGCTTTGGGTCTATTTTCTGCTATACCATTTTCTGTTTATAGGATTGCTTAAAAAGAAATTTGGATTTTATTTCATAGCAGAGAAATAATTTTACTTAAAAACTGTATTATATTATCTATATGCTTAGAACATTTGTTTCCTGGTGCCTTGTAAATATAGTTTGAAAGCATTACCCTAAATACTAGTAGTCGACCTACCAGCCCTCAGCCATAACCCCTCCGCATTATAACTGGAGCTAGCTAGCCAGTACAATATATTCCCGTTTTTGTTGACATTATAAGAATATCAACTGTATCTCTTTTATTTGCCTTTTAATTCCAAACACAAGGCATAGTTCTTGACACATGCTACATAAATAATTTTAAGTAAATTAATTTATTAAGTTAATTAATAAATTAGAAGCATAATGAATGTGAAGGTTTCTAAAGATTTTTAAGTCCAATTTAATTCCAGAGAGCAGTTTCCATGTCCTGAGCATGTAGAGATGAGTCACATATTAATAAGCAAAACACTTTTCTTTGATACCAAGACTTAAACTAAGAAAAAAATGGAGATGAGTAAAAGCCCCTGTAAGGGGAAGCTTGAGAGCAGCTATGTGTTCATTCAAGGCGCACTCTTGCTGGAAGACAGCCCATAATGGATCCATTTGTCCTGCTGTGACTCAAGAACATAAAACCCATCTGAAGCACTGGGTTGCAGGAAGATTGATTTACTCCCCATAACCACCTCTATCAGCTCAAGCTAGAGGAGAAAAACAAGCTGAGAACATGCTAAGCAAAATCATTTTTCCTTCAATCTCTGTTTTTTTCAAATGGCATGACCTGTGTGAGAACATATAACTCACTGAGCACAACCACTCTGTGAACACTAATACCCATGCCAGAGGCCCATTCCCTGCTAATCATTGCCAGTGCCAGTAATGCTTTCTTTTATTTGGTCCTTCCTTTATGAAACTTGTAATTACCTCCTTACTTGTGTTTACACTCAATTCTCCATAGCAAAGAATTGATCTCACAGGATTTATTATTTTCAGCAACTACCAAATTGTGCAATGCATTATAAGAATCCATAAAATGTTTCTATTAGCATTAAGGAGGTAATCCTGCTCAGCACTTCTAGCCAGAAGGAACTTCTTATGGTACACAACATTTTTAGATAAAAAGATAAAATGAGACCAAAGAACAAGACCTAGCCTTCTCTCCAAGTAAAGGAAGAATGATAGTTTAAGTGTAGATTTTTCTTTTGAGATGGACAGATCCATACTATCTTATAAATTGAAACTCTTGGAAGCATTGGTAAGAGATGAACTTTGTAAGTGCTCATAAAACTGTATATTTTGTTAAAAGTGTCAAGTTTTGGCAAATGTAATATATTTTCTGATTATAATAGTAAAAAATGTTTAAACATAAAAATTAAAAGAATAACACATATGTAAGAAAACAGAAGAATTAGTACTTATGAAGACAAGTATATTGTACCACAAAAATAATAAGTGTTAAAAAAGAAAAGAGAAAGAAACTAAGCATCCATATGATCTCATCACTTGGGAATATAAGGAAGAAGCAGGACTTTGAAATAAGCCTTGGGTATGTAGAAAGTCTATCAAGGAAAGAGGAAGGAGAAAGAAGGGGGCGGGGTCAGGAAGGAGCCAGGAGGGTTGTGACTGCACCGAAAGGAATGAAAGAAAGGGACATAAGGGAGAGGATAGGGAGGGAAGAGAACTGGAGGGGAGCAGAGCTGGGAGGGAGAAGAGAAAAGGAAAGAAGGAGTAAGACTAAAAAGAAAAGAGATTGGTATTTATCAAATCATTACAAATAATGCCTCCAGGCAGACAGTATATACTCACCTGCAGTCCCAACTATTGCAGAGGCTGAGGCAGCAGGATTTCTAGAAGGCAGGAATTGAAAACAGATTACACATATCAACATCCAGTCACAAAAAGTAAAGTAACCCAAGAGTTTAAAAACAGGAAAAGTATTTCAACAGACAAATCACAAAAAAGTCTATCACACATAGGTGTGATGGTTAATTCTCATTGTGAACCTAATGGAATTAGAATAATCATGGAAACAAATCTTGGAATATATCGGTGAGGAATCATCTAAATCCAATAGAGTCCTTCCTAGCATCAAAATACAGTATTCAGGAAGACCCACCCTAAATGTGGACAATGTCTTTGCACAGGCTAGGATCTTGGGATGAATGTAAAAGAGAAAATGAACTGTGTACAAGCATCCATTGTTCTTTTTGATGACTATGGATACAGTCAGACTGCCTATCTCCTGCCTCCATGCCATAACTTCCTGCCTTGATGGAATGTATCTTTAGAACAATAAACCAAACCATTTTTCTTTTCAGTTGCTTTTGCCAAGTACTTTGTGGCAAAAGTGAGATAAAGACAAGCACATAGTGAAAAGTGGGACCATGGCTGTGACAAATCTGATCATATATTCTTGGGTTCTTAGATCTGGGTTGCAAGAGGAATATGAGAGAAGTGTTGGCCAAGAGTAACACTTAAATACTGTAAACAGAACTTAGTGAATCATTCTGGTAGGAACATAACTGACAAGAATGTTGAGAGAAATGAGGACAGTGGGGTCTGGGGGATGGTTGATGAGGTTCTGTAGAGTGGCATAAACCTATAACTAAATGGCATAGGGCCATTCATGAGATACTCTGGCAAAGATTTTTGCCTGCATTCTGTTAATGTCCTGAGAACCAGAGTTGTGTTAGTTTAAAGGCCTATCCATGGCCTAGATTATTTGACATAGGAAACTTCAGGACAAGATTACATTTTTGTACATGTATATAATGAGAGAGAGACAGAGAGACAGAGAGACAGAGAGACAGAGAGACAGAGAGACAGAGAGACAGAGAGACAGAGAGAGACAGAGAGACAGAGAAAGAAAGAGGATAGATGATCGATAGATAGATAGATAGATAGATAGATAGATAGATAGATAGATAGATAGATAGATAGATAGATAGATAAAGTGAAAGGTAGGAAAAATGTGAAGATGCTGAAAGAAGATGCTTAAGCAAGTTTAAAGTATCAGAAATGTTATGTGCATTTTGAAAAGCTCTATAATTGTTTAAAAGCTGGTGCTTTTCAGTAGGAAAAGAAAATTGGTGCCCTGAAGGAAAGGTTCCACCCAAAGAAAGTTCTGCCCTGTGCTAATACAATCTAATTTGAATGGAGAAAGCCTAAATCAAGAATACTATTTAAGAGGTCCCTGGTGAACAACAACAGCCCAGTATAATACCTCCAGTGTCAGCCCAGAAAGGTCTATGCAACTGTGGTTCGATCATCCAGGATCTATTCCAACTTAGCAGCATAAACTGGCAGCATTGTGCACCTGGTACTGATTGTGCAGGCATAAAATATGCAAGAGTGACAGGGTTATGAGTCTTGTACCATGATTTCAGAGACCCCCTAAGAGGAGAAGACATATGCCAGGTTCAGAGTCTTGGCAAGGAGGCTAAGAGGGGTCAGTGTATAAAACTCCCTGATCCTCCAACTCTAGTGATCTTTCCACCTTCTCTTCCACATTGTTTCCTGAGCCTTAAATGGCAAAACATATTGTATATGTATCAACTAGAACTGGGTTCCATATCTTTGCTTTTTTTTTTTTGGTTGTGGTTTTCTGTGGTGTCTCTGTCTTTGGCAAGGAGAAGTTTCCTTAATGACAGGTGAGGACTATACTTATCTGTGGGTATAAGAACAAATGTTTAGATAGCAAAGGGAGATTGTGCTGGCTTCATAATCTATGGCTACGGGCCTTCTTCCAATATACAAATCTTCACTAGCAATGAACTAGCTAGCTAGATTTTCAGTACCAGGCATGGTTTCCATCATAAGTGGATCTTAAAACCAGTTGGAGAGTTATTGGTTATTGACAGGGTAGAGATGATTTACTGTTATCATGTTATGCTGGTCATTGTTGTGATTCATGAGCATCATAGCTGGGTAGGAGTGGTGGTTGCTGTGCTCATTTGGAAGCTTGTATGGTGTTTTGTGGTACCATGGAAGCTAGCCCTCAGGGAAGAGGCATTCAGGTCCTGTTGTGTCACAAGGCACTGTATCTTCAGAATCATCCACTTCTGGGTATTACAAACTTTTTGCCTTTTCTTCTGCATTGGTCCCTGAGAGGAGGAATTTGATGAAAACCTCCCATTTAGGCCTGAGTGCTCCAAAGTCTGTCACTTTCTGAACATTGTCCAGTGGTGGGTCTTTGTGTAAATTCTCATTAGCTGCGTGAAACTGTTTCTCTGATGTGGGTTGAACAAGGCTAAATATTCAGGAGGCAGAGGCAGGCAGATCTATGTGAGTTCAAGACCAGCCCCATCTGCATAGATAGTTTTAGGCCTGTTAGAGCTGCATAAGGAGACTATCTCAAAAGAACATACAATAAAATAAAAACCCTCATAGCAGCCTTATTTATAATAGCCAGAAGCTGGAAAGAACCCAGATGCCCCTCAACAGAGGAATGGATACAGAAAATGTGGTACATTTACACAATGGAGTACTACTACTCAGCTATTAAAAAGAATGAATTTATGAAATTCTTAGCCAAATGGATGGACCTGGAGGGCATCATCCTGAGTGAGGTAACACATTCACAAAGGAACTCACAAAATATGTACTCACTGATAAGTGGATATTAGCCCAAAACCTAGGATACCCAAGATATAAGATACAATTTGCTAAACACATGAAACTCAAGAAGAATGAAGACTGAAGTGTGGACACTATGCCCCTCCTTAGAATTGGGAACAAAACACCCATTGAAGGAGTTACAGAGACAAAGTTTGGAGCTGAGACGAAAGGATGGACCATGTAGAGACTGCCATATCCAGGGATCCATCCCATAATCAGCTTCCAAACGCTGACACCATTGCATACACTAGCAAGATTTTATCAAAAAGACCCAGATGTAGCTGTCTCTTGTGAGACTATGCCGGGGCCTAGCAAACACAGAAGTGGATGCTCACAGTCAGCTATTGGATGGATCACAGGGCTCCCAATGGAGGAGCTAGAGAGAGTACCCAAGGAGCTAAAGGGATCTGCAACCCTATAGGTGGAACAACATTATGAACTAACCAGTACCCCGGAGCTCTTGACTCTAGCTGCATATGTATCAAAAGATGGCCTAGTCGGCCATCACTGGAAAGAGAGGCCCATTGGACACGCAAACTGTATATGCCCCAGTACAGAGGAACGACAGGGCCAAAAAAATGGGAATGGGTGGGTAGGGAAGTGTGTGGGGGGGAGGGTATGGGGGACTTTTGGGATAGCATTGGAAATGTAATTGAGGAAAATATGTAATAAAAAATATTAAAAAAAGAAAGAAAACTGAGAGCATAAATAACTTCTTTTACTTCATAAAAAAAAACAAAAAAACAAACAAACAAAAAAACCTAAACAAACTTGTACCTATTACCTGTTCGTATAGTTGTTGAAACAAGGGAAGCAAATCATTTGCTTATAAAGTACTCATATGTATATATTTCATAATAGTAAATTGTTAGATGTAATTCAAATGTTTTTCAGTGGTGTGATATAAACCAAATTATGTAATATCCACTTAATATTCTCAGCATAAAAGAACAAACTAACAATTCAAAGAAATGGATTCAAAAGGTAACTTGTTTAGCAAAATAAAGCATAGACAAAAAGGCTCCTAGATTAGACTTTTCTGGTTAGAGTCTAATCTAGGAGTCCCCCATACCCCCCCCCCCACTTCCCTACCCACCCATTCCCATTTTTTTGGCCCTGGCGTTCCCCTGTACTGGGGCATATACAGTTTGCGTGTCCAATGGGCCTCTCTTTCCAGTGATGGCCGACTAGGCCATCTTTTGATACATATGCAGCTAGAGTCTAAGAGAAATGAGACTGATTGAGAAATGTGTGTGGTTATCTAGGTCTGAGAATGGAAGGGAAGATTTGCTGCAAAGGGCTACATAACACTTTTCATGGTGATAGTGGTACAAGATACACATTTCTCAATGTCCAGCAAAATCTACATTTAAACTTTTACCTCAAAAATGTTGGTTATGTGATCACAGTCTTACTAAAAGTCTTAGTATTAGTCATTTCTAATTATTAAAGCAATAAATGTTAATACTACAAAACTTCAGATAAGGATCTACCATATTTTATAGGCAGGGCATTTTTTGGGTCAAAGTCCTGTGGGTGGGTTGCTGTCCTTATTCCTCTACTGGAACTCTGGCCTGGCTTCAGGAAGTGTTCACTTAGGCTCCTTATCCCTCACTGCCAGGAGTCTCAGCTAGAGTCATCCCCATAAACTCCCTGGGGTCTCCTCTCTCATCCCCCATCCCATGTCTCCGGCATGTTCTCTAGATAACCCCACCCTCAACCTGCCACCAATTACCATTCTCTCTCTATCACTCTTGCCTAATCTCCCTGTCCAATTCCCCTCTCCATTCTCCTCTGATATCTATTTTATTCCCCCTTCTGAATGAGATTCAAGCATCATTCCTTGGACTTCCCTTACTACTTGGCTTCTTTGATCTCTGGATTATAGAGTGATTATCCTGTACTTTATGGCTATTATCTACTTATATGGTGAGTACATACCATCTCCTTTTGGATCTAGGTTACCTGACTCAGAATGCCATCTGCTGCTACATATGCAGCTATGTTTCTGGGGGCTCTATCAGTTCCTCTACACCCTAAAAATTAAAATTTTCTAATAAGTATCATACTATTAGTTTGATAATTCTTTTTATGATTGTATCATAGTCAATTTTTTATAGCTGTTCCTTGGTACAACAACTTTCAAAATTCTTTCTCAGAAATTCAGACTGACAAAAGAATAAATGGGTCATGTCTTTATCACAAAGATGTATTTGTGGACGACTTGTATGGCATGGTGCTTTGTGTCAATCATTCAGGGTCAGGACAAATGTGTACCATCCATGCATATTCTAACCATTAAGGAAATCTACAGACATGGAAATACTGCATGATATAGGGCAAAAATCCTTAAAAGAGGGTTCAAACCCCATGGACAAAGCACAGTTGAGGTGGATCAGGAAAGGATTTTGTAATTGTGTAAGTTGAGCTCAGTGGGCCGCGGTCTTGCCACTAAGCCACTGATCTTGGTGTCTTGCGGTTCACAGAACGCTTCCTTTGTGTAGAACTCACTAACCTGGAAGTAACCTCGATACCATGTTTTCTCCTCATTACATTATGAGTGAACATCTGAGATCACCCACCTCACCTGCATTTGAATTATTCAGCCAAAGAAACACTGTATGTCGCAGGCACCTACGTAGCGTGGTGTGCGTCTTTGGGGAATGTTTCCCAGTGCCTCGCAATTTAACATACTGCAACAGCATGAAGCATCTAATGATTTTTTAAAACAGCTTTCTGCTGACAGCATAAACAGAAACAAGTTTATTTTGAACCAGCAGCTGCTGCTTTTTCATCAAGGAACGTCGCAAGCTAAAGTGATGCGGCAGGCTGGCACTGCCGAGAGAAGATAGACATCCACGAGTTTGTGGACTGGCAAACAGGGCCATTTTACTGCTGCTGCAATTACCAATAAACCAAACAGCTCATCTCCAATTTTATGAGAATGAAAAGTTAAGCCAGTCTGCAAAAGACTTACAAAAATGGGATGCACAGATTGTCTTATTTTAATGAATGGACCGGCTGCAGATGTCAGATTATTTTTGTCCTTATACTTGGAATTTGTAAATTTCTTCATCTCTCCAATTTCCTTCGAACTAATCTTTCTTCTTAAAATATACTCATTTCCCTTTGCAAAGACATCTCTTGCAGGTTAAGGCTATAGAGTATCATTTAAATGAGATTCGCTTTGGCCTTTAGTACCACCTCATTAATAATAAATGGTTGCATTGTCTCATCAAAGACCTTAGTGCTTTAAATTAGATATGAAAGAAGAAAAATAATTCAGAAAGGATTTATAGTCAATAATAACTTTGAAAATTTGAAATTGATGCAAATATTGAAATAATTTTTTTCTTTTGAATTGCTTTATGTATGTAATCATCCCCCTGCTTCAAGCTCTGGGCTATGAGTTTACTCCCAGTTTTACAATCATATAACACCACCTCTTTGGATGAACTTAAACATTCTATTCAAGCTAAGCATAATAAATAAGCATATGTTCTACTAGGGTCTTTTTTTTTTCAACATTTCCTGAAAAGTTAAGAGAATAGTGCAAAACCCTTACCACTCTCAGTAGCTTCCTCCATGTTTCAATCCAACGTAACCACAAACCATTTGTCAAAAACAAAAAACAAAAACAAAAACAAACAAACAAACGAGAAAACCAAGGTCAGATTATTAAACTGTCTTCCAAAAACAGTAAGTTACGAAATGTGTTGCTAAAACACAAACATGTATTGCAAGCTAATGGAGGAAATACTAAATGTAGAGAGATTTCTGACCTGGGAGAAAAAAGCCTTTCAGCCACATGGACACTAACGTGTTCACAGCTCAGCGGCATATTCCACTGAGAGATGGGGTTGCTAGGATGTGGGCAAGGAGCATGGGAACAGGAGGGAGTCACTTTGCATTTCAAAACAAGTAAGGAGATAGAGAGCAAGGATTTAAGTGTACTATAACTGTGAAGATCTGGATCTTATGGGAATTTGTAAAGTGACAAGAGATCAGGGGCTCTTCTCATAGAGTTTTCAATGAAATAATTTTACTGTTTTGATCACTAGATAGATTATAACTCGCGTGAATCCAGTAAAAATGACTGAGTTTTTAAAAATGGTTGCCAACCTTGATCCTACTGTAAGCTTTGAAGATACGATTAAATCAGAGGGAACTCTTTGTTGGTCTAAATCCCAGTAATTATAATTGAGTTCTCAAACACTCTCACCTTCCCATAGTTAGCAGATCAGCGGGTGACTAGGTCATGTCCTTAGGGTATCAATTAATCAAATTGCAGAAACTTTCCCATTTTCTTTAGCACTTTAAGCAAAATTAGTACTGGTCTCCTTGAGGATCATGGAAATTTGCTGAAAATGTTAAGTATACCAAGCAATCAATTATTCATGCTCTGGGCTATTAATATCATTTAGAATTTATATAATACACATGCCTTTTTAAAAGTCTGAATATAGATAGGTATAAGCCAATCATGAGGGCAACAATTGTTAGAATAATTATGAGTGAGGCTTAGGCCAAGGGGCAACATCCTGTGGTTGAGGAGATCAAGGTGCTGGCATTGAGTATCCTGCAGGATTATGTAATGTTCATTTTCAATTCAGCATGCAGCAAAATACAGGTAGGTACCACATAAATTCCTATATCACACATTTTAGCTTATTCCAGAGATAAATGAATACCTCTTCTAACACTGAAATACTTGGTAAAGTCTTTGAAAGTAGCATGGACAAAGGATAAGAAAGTGTTTTCTATTCAAATCCAGAAAAATGCTAGACTCTCAGTACTCTTTGCACAACGGCACAGCACCTAGAATGCTGTAGCAGAACACACAGCTTACAGAGTATGCTTCGACTTGCTTTCCATCTGAGTTTTTGTTACCCCTTCAAGGAAGCATTTCTAGTGGAAAGTTCAATGGAGAATCCAATCCCTAGTGTTCTTCTATCTGCTAAAATTGTATCACTTGTGCATGATCTATTCAACTTTTTAATTTTGTGCTTCCTTACCAGTCTTTCCTCTTCCTTGGCACGCTTGCCTCGCATCCAAACTCCTCCTCACTTGCTGGACCTGCCTATAATGTATTCTTGCATAAAATAATTTCTTTTCTTTCCAACAAAAGACAGATGTACTTAACTCATAGTTATTTCTATCATAAACTTCCCTAAAATATTGCAAATCTTTCAAAACATTTCCTTGATGACTAGTTAGAGGAATTCCACACACACAGGCCACTTATGAGATTCTGTATCACTTAAGGGTTCAAGTGGTTATAAAGGGTCCCTCAACTGCAAAACACACCATACCATGGATGCTGAGGTATTTATATGCAGATTGTCTCTGAGGCATTATCCCACGAGAGGAAGAATAATTCAGTTTCATATGTAACCGCAATCCAAGTGGGAATGCAGTGTGTGCATAAATAATAGTTTCAAGCCTCCCTGTGTGCTCTAAGTAAACTGGAGTTGGCTAGAAAAGGACAGGAAATCTCAGAGTGAAAAGTGATGCAGAAAACCAGTACTTGGAAGAGGGAGAAACTCACACAGACCAAAGAAGCTGAATTTGGAAGACCATAACTAATGATTTTAATTAATTTTGAAACCTAGTCATGCCAAACAAAGAAGGGTATGCAACGAGATTTTAAGTGTTTCTCTTTTTTTCTCCCTGAAAGCTCTGTTGTTTTTGTTGTTTTATTGTTTGTTTTGTTTAATTGGTAATTTGGGAAAAGTCTAATCAGAATATAAGAGAAGTATAAGAAAGGAGGCTCTGTAAAGATTAGTTCTTAACTTGTTGAATAGTTTCAAGAGTAAGCAGCAGGAACAGAAAGGAGAAAATGCAAGAGCAATTCTACAGAGGAATGCTTTATATGAGCATCATCCCTCAGCGAGCACTCAGAGTTTTCCAAAGACCAACATTAGAGAAAACAAATATATATGACTTTATTAGGAAAAATGTGGTTTTAGTTTCTAGGAGCAGACACACACAAACACACTATACACACACACCGGATGAAGTTGTTTACTGGTATTTTTCATGCAAGTATAAAAAAGGTACTAAAATGATTCAAAAGTATATTTTAAAATAAATGTTTTATATTGCACATGAGATTGAGAATGCCAAAACAAATTTTAAGGAATCAGAAATTTATAACATAAAAGAACATTTTCATGGGGCAATAGAAGACATAACAATGTAACTATCTTCTTAATTAAATGACAGGTGGATATATAGGAAACACATTTGGTGAATGCTAAGTAAGGCAAATAATACTATGAACTAATAATATATTCACTCAATTTCCCTAAGAATTCCTAGCATAACACAATTAAATCTGTTCTATCACTGTGTGCTTATTGTATATGATTGTGGTATCGGTGTATATATTTCTAATGTGGGAGATTATTCTGAGCATTTGTATATGTGTGAGTGTACATGCTTCTGTGTGTACACGTGTGAAAAACGACAATCAGTGTTGACTGTCTTCCTCAGTTGCTATCTATCTCATTTTAAGACATAAATCTCTCACTGAATCAGGAAGTTACTGATTTGGGCAAATTTTGGGAATTTTCCTGTCTCCACTTACCATGACTTTAATTGCAGGTGCATGATGCTGCATCCAGCTTTTTACACGGATGGTTGGTATCCAAACTCAAGTCTTCATCTGTGTGCAATAAGTCTTTCGCTGAGCGCATTATCTCCCCAGCCCACCATAGCATGCGATTATAGTTCTTGGAAAGACTAGAACTTTGTTGAGGGTAAAATTCAAATGAGGGATGAATCTGGACCACCATGTTAACCCTACACAGAGAAGAAAATGAACTGGAAAAAAGTCAAAGTCAAGACAAATACAAAAGCTGTCAAAGGAAAACTGTTCTTAAAATAGATATAACGCAAACTTGTTAAGCTAGATTATGTTTCATTTTATTGATCAAAGTATGGCAATAATGTACATAGCAAAAATTCTGTTTCTATGTAACATATTTTTCTTCACATAATATTCTGTTGAGTGTGCATGGAGGAAGGTGCTGCTTAAGCAAACATGATGTAATTGGTGACTTTGCTATGGGTAAGACTGACAAAGGATTCCATGTGGGCAAGAAAGATAAACACATTCATCTTCTAATCTACTTAGCCCTGAAACCATACAAACATGTATGAGTGGATATATAGAGAGTTATGGATTCAGCTAAGGTCCATACAGATGATTCTAGTAATAATCATTCGGGTTGATTGTGGGTATTAGGACACAGTTCCATGAAAGTAGCAAGTTCTCGACTTGCCAGTATTGAATAACAAGGCGAGTATGGGCAGCATTCCACTGGACATCACAAAACCAGGAGGAATGATTTAAGGCAATTTAGCCATAAAAATTAATAAGCCTAATATGGTTATGCCTTCTTGCTATTCCACACTTCAGAAAACGGGAGTAGTAGGATAGCAAATTAGAGCAGACTGAACCAACTAGAAAGCTCTTTCTTAAAAGTTTAGAATGATAGATAGATAGATAGATAGATAGATAGATAGATAGATAGATAGATAGATAGATGGTGGATAGATAGATACATAGATAGATAAATAGATAGATAGATAGATAGATAGATAGATAGATAGATAGATCGATAGAGAGAGATGGATATTAATGTTACAGGGATCAAGATGCTTAATCTGATGCTATAATAGAACCCATTAGTTTGTATGCTAACATAAAATTAACTCAAAGTGAAGTGGTACACAATATATAAAATCATCAAAGCATCACTTGGCACCCTATTAATTCATACAATTTATATGTTTTCATTTTGAAATTTTATTTTAACTTTAAAGTTTTAATTTATAAAACATTTTTTTAAAAAAATGTAACAATAATCATTGGAACTATTATTTGGGCCAAAAGCCATACAAACTTTTGTTTTTATTTTATTTAAACTTTTTTTACAGTCCAGATTTTATCCCCCTCCCAGTCCACCCTCTGACTATTCCTCATCCCATACTCCCTGGCCCCATCATCTCCACAAGGATGTACCCAACCACACCACTCCCTGGGGTCTTCAATCTCTTGAGGGTTAGGTGCATCTTCTCTGAGTCCAGACCTGGCAGTCCTCTGCTTTTTGTGTTGGCAGCCTCATATCAGCTGGTGTATGCTGCCTGGTTGCTGGCTCAATCTCTGAGAGATCTCAGGGGTCCAGGTTAGTTGAGAGTGCTGGTCGTCCTTCAGGGTTGCCCTTCTCCTCAGCTTTTTCTAGCTTCTTCTTAATTCAACCACAGGGGTCAGCAGCTTCTGTCTATTGGTTGTGTGTAAGTATATGCATCTGACTCTTTCAGCTGTTTGTTGAGTCTTTCAGTGGGTGGTCACGACAGGCCTCTCTTGTGAGCATACCATACCCTCAGTAATAGTGTCAGTCCTTGGAGCCTCCCCTTCAGCTGGCTCCCAATTTGAACCTGTGGCTGGATCTCCCTTTTGTCAGTCTCTTCTCCATTGTTGTCCCTGCAGTTCTTTTAGATAGGAACAATTATGGGTCAGAGTTTTAACTGTGGGATGGCAACCCCCCTCCCTCATTAGAAGCCCTGTCTTTCTACTGGAGGCAGGCAGGCTCTACAAGTTCCCTTTTCCTCATCTAAGCTTCCTCACTTTGAATCCTGAAAGTCTCTCACCTCCCAGGTCTCTGGTACATTCTGGAGGGTCCCCCCACCACCTACCTTCTGAGGTTACCTGTTTCCATTCCTTCTGTTGGCCCTAAGGGCTTCAGGTCTGTTGGCTTTGATGATTTTGATATCTCTCGATCTTAGGGCTAGTGTGAATATGTCAGGAAACAAAAATCTCTGTACTGTTAAGTAGATTATGTTTGTGAAAGACCAAAGAAGATTTTCCATGTGGCATTAAGAGTAAAGACATGTATATATGTATGTGTGTGTATTTATGTGTATATATGTATATGTATATGTATATATATATGTGTGTGTGTGTGTGTGTGTGTGTGTGTGTGTGTGTGTGTGTGTATAATAATAGTTAATGAAATAAGAGGCTATCAATGGCCATCATGTAACAAGGATGGGTTACATGAAAAGGTTGAAGGGAGGAAGAGAGAAATGATGTAATTGCATTATAATCTCAAATAAAATTTAAAAAGAATATTTAAAAGTCAGCATAGTATATCCTTTACCTTTACAGACTAAAAATGTCATTAATTTTCTTTCATTGTCTCCTGTCTCAGCTTCTTATATGGCCAGAATAGACCTAGTGCAAACTTGTATAATGTCCACTAAAACTAACCTGCTCTCCTTTCAGAGGTCTTTTACATAAAAGTGGGCATGCCTAATGTTCACTACTTTATACCAAATATATGCCTATTGAATTGAATTATATACAATATGAAATAGCCACTATAACTAATTTATTCTGTTCCAAAATCAGCCCTTAATATCTTGATTCAAGTTGCTTATTAATTATACGTGCTTGATTTGTAATGAAGTGGCCCCTCAATAGTACCTGAAAAATACACTATTAGATGATGTTTTAAGTACCCACAGATAGAAGTAAATATAGCTCTGCCTGAAATTATGTATGCCTTGTAGCTAAATGTGATATTGAGGGAAATTATTTTCCTTTAATTATTTACTTTTAATTATTTATGATATCAGGACAGAATTGCATAATGACTTTCAGATTCGTGTTTCATGAACTTATCAAAGGGTTGTTAGCTCACTACCATTTATAGAACCTTTTTTCGGTGTAGAGAGTGTAAAATGGAAGCCAAGTGCAGGCAAGGTTTAAATGAAGGAAATAATGCCATGTAACACAAGCCTCCGAGGCAAAGGCAAAAATAAATTTAACTCATAGAAATGGCAAAGAAATAAAAAAAAGTGTGTTTAAATGCACCTTCTTCCATCACAAACAAGGTCAGATATGGTCTAAAACCTCTACATTTGTAAAAATCAAATTTAAATTGCCTCAGATATAGTGATATGTGAAATCCATGATTGACTGAAGAACAAAGCAAATACTTTGCACCTGGATACTGCCAGGGATCTGTAGGCACTTTGTTGTTGTTGTTGTTGTTGTTGTTGTTGTTATACAGCAGATCTTATAGTCTGCCAACTAGCTAAAATGATACTCACTGGGTGCATAGTCTCTGCTCAAACAGAATAGAAAGAAATCCACTTATGATAAGAACATGATAATATTAAAAGAAAGCACAGTGATGTTGTCAGAAGAGCAGAAAAGGCAGTGTGCTTGTTTAAATTACATGATTGTTGTCTGCAGAGTCAAGGAGGCACACAGGTGGGCATTTGAGTGTGTATACATATGTGTATGTTCAGAACCATCTTCCCATTTAGGATCAAGGAAATATTATCTTCTAATACTCCAGAGGCATGCATTCTTGACAGCACCATTAACACCAGATATTTCTCATTTTCCAAGATGCAGTGAAGTATGATTAATATGTAAAGTATTTGACATATTTATTTTAAACATCTTGGTGAGTTCGGACCCATGAATGCTTTTACAGCATTCAGCATTGCTGTAATGAAAATTCTAAATATTTATATTTTCCATAATCATAACTTTTTGTGGTCCTTTGGTTTGCTTTGTGTTAAGAACATTAAACACAAGATCTATGCTATTGATATAGGGTGATGTTCACAATATGTATCGTTAACTACAGTTGCAGTGTTACATAGTCAAACATTATATTCACCTTGATAACAGAATGTATATTTTTGTCTTGTTTTCTAATTATGGTGGCAGCTTATCTCGGTGACAGAATTCTATAATAGTAGCTTGGGTGTTTTGTCTCCTTGAAACAGTAATGACAGGATGTGATTTTCCCCTTTTTGTATTTTATAAAATAAGTATATAATTACCTCATTCTTGTTTTTACCTTTCTTCCTTTCAGCTTTCCCATGGACTCTCTCAATCTTCTCCCTCTCACTTTCTCTCTCCTGCCTCTTTCATTCTCTCAATCCTATGACCTCTGACTTTTTTTTTCTTATTTAACTGTCTGCGAGATGTGCTTCAAACCTAGAGATATGATACCTTGGCCACTGAAATCATGGAAAATTTATTACTATGCTAAGGCAGAATATCACTCTCCATTTTCTCTTGAGATTCTGCTAAAATAATCCAAAACCTTCCAGCTAATTATATCATTAACTTACAAGGAAGGAAAGTCACACAAGAGCTTAAAAGCAAGCATGCGGAAAGAAGAAAGAAGCCACATGCAGACTAGGATCACTGAACACAGAAATGCTGAGCACGAAAGAAATATGTAAATTGGTAAAAATTTTTCAAGGAAGGGTCAATTTCCTTTCTTTCTTCCTCATGCTGAGAACATTTCTTTTTCAAATATCATGGTCACAAGAGGTTGAAGATCCACTAAAAAGCGCATTTCAGCACAATTATATGTCAAATCTTGCAACAGAATGTGTGCTGGTCTTTGGGGGTATTGATATCTTTGAGAAAGGATGTGTGCTAACAAACAGCACATGCTGGTGAGGCACGTTAATTGCATCATTATGTGTGATAAGACATTGCAATTAGCACATCTCGATGTGCAGAGATCTCAGAGTGGGTATCCAATTAACGCAGGTCAGGAAGCCTCTTTGCTTAGGATAAGGTTCTCAGTCTGTTCCCAGGTTGGCTTCATACAGTTGCTTGTCTCCTGAAGTACAAAGAAACTTTTCAAAGAAATAAAGCAATTTTGAAAAGGTTAGAGGAAAACTCTTGCCTCAACTCGAGTCGGAAAGTGCTGTTCTGCTTCTCTTCCATTGCATCATAGAAATATTTTATAAACTGGACAGAATCTCTAAAATCCATGTTTTCCCACAAATATCTGAGGACATTAGAACTAACTAAAGTCTCAGAACTATTAGAAAGCATGACAATCACATTTGATAAAGGCGTGTTCCAAGCCAAGATTAGCAGAACATCAAAAGCACAGATAGAGCCAAGCATGTAATTTTAGAAATTATGAAATGTTTTTAAAACTTTAGCAAATAGTTAAGGTTTGATATACAAAGAAAACTGGTAATGTCATAGATGGATCAGTTTTTAATTCATTTGACACCCGGAATTTTAAAAGTAGCACTGAGCAGAAATATCAAAGCAATCAACATTTATTGGTGTTGCACCAACAGAAACTGAGGACGACTTTGTAATTACTGAGCATTTACCAACTGCTTTTCTAAACATTTAATAGATTGCAACATAATTATTCCTAAAACTGTCCCACAATGATATACATTGCTTAGAAATGGGGAACAAGTCCCAGCTCACCTTTACATCTCTGTCATCTATCATCAAGTTGGCTTCTAAGAAAAAATTTTGAAAAACATACATATATACCACTGTAAGAAATTCCATTATTTATAATGCCACAGAACATTGGTCTTGTGCACTTATTTCAAAAGAGACTATTCTTATGTTTATAAAATAGGCAAATTAAAAGGATGTTAGAACAATTCTGACTCTTAGATGAGTGGAATGCTCTGGCGTATCCTAATGGAATGTTGACAGCTGGAAAAGCCATGAAGCAAACTGAAGCAGAAATAGGCACAGCTAGCAAAGTTGGTACAAAAGCTGGAAGGAGCTCTGGACGACAGACTGAACACTGCACCTAAATACAAACCCAGGTAATTCACTACTATTGTCTTTCCTACTGTGGTAAAAATGACACTAAATAATGTAAATTTACATAAGCATAATGCCTGAATCCTCAAACTCTGTCAATGACTGCGTTTTGGCATTTATGAATAGGCTTCTCAGTCTAAGCTTTGGTATATTCAGGCAAGAGTCTCGTCCGGGAAAGGCTCTTAAATATTGGCAAAAATCAGAACAGGATTTATCAGTGGCAAAAACAGTATGCAGAAACAGACAGCAGCATGGTATAGATTCTACCAAATACATCACAGGTGAAACACAAAGCTTTAATATAATACAGTTTTGACTTGAAGACTGGGAGATTCAGTCCTAAAGCTTAAATAAGCAGTTTCTCAACTGTGGGTCACAACCCCTTCAGGGTCAAGGCAACTTCTCATAGATGTCATCTAAAACCATCAGAAAACATGAATATTTACACAATGGTTCATAACAGCAGTAAAATTACCCTTATGAAGTAGCAACAAAAATAATTTTATTATTGGGGATTACCATATTGGGAATTGGGACCTGTCTTAAAGGGTCACAGTTTTCCTTTCTTCTCATTATTAATTATTATTAATTATTTATTATTTTATTTATTTAACCCTCCTTTCTAAAACTAGGATTGGTTTCGAAAGAAAGTGGTGTGTGTCTGCTGACAGGAGCAAGCAACTCCACTTGTAGCAGAAGACATCTAAGAAGATTAGGAACATTCCTGGAAAGGTTGCACTTGCTTCTCCAGACACATGAGTTCTTCACTATCAACAGCATCTTTCCTGGAGGATAAATGGCAGATGGTGAGATGTTCTTAGCCTTAGACTAGTTCATACCCCATTTTACATTTTGCACCCTGGCATGGCCCAGATCTACTTCCAAATCCTCTATGAACCTCACTAACCATGGAAGAGCATTTGGATTTTCCAAACCTAAAACTCCTAAATGCTCATTTGTGCTATGTAAACCAAAACATGCATCCTGTAAGTTTGATACGTGTGTGTGTGTGTGTGTGTGTGTGTGGATCCTTATTCAGTAGCCTTCCAGTTTTGATAAACCCTATATTCTGGCAGCAGTTGGCAAGATACTCTCTGCTTCTCTCCCTCCTGCTCTTTAAGAGGTTATATGGGACATGGGACTTTCTCACACTCTCTATGCTAAGTGTACCTGGCTCTGTAACTTTGGAATGAAGAGTGACTAGTACTGAGTGTACATACTTGAGTCGATAATCTGAGCTTACGGTTAACTGTTAACCATCTCCATGTTGCCTCTATATTTGTAACATAGTATTTGACATGATCACCTAAATCATACATACATGTGTTCAGGGTACTAACACAAGGGAAACAGACCTTACTGCTTGGTTCTGTATCCAGATGATAACACAATGAAGTACTGGGTGGGCATTTTATTTCCTCATGGGAAATAATAGAAAAACAATGTTTTGTTTATACAATGTAAAATTTTATAAATTGACAATTTTATACATTTACAAAGTATTCTATGCTTAATGTAACTCCCCTAAATATAACTTTTTTTCTGATTTGCCCCCTACTCCTGTTACCCCCTTCCCTTTTTCCTTATCCTCCTGGTAGCCTTCCCTTTTTCCCTAAGTCCCTCAGTACTTCCTCCCTCCTTCTTTAACTCCCTCCCTCTATACCTCCCTTTCTATTTACTGAATTCAACCAGATTATCTGTGTGACCACCGACTATCTATCAGAGTCCAATCACAGCCCTATGGGCTCCTTAGTATGTAACTTAAGACAATGGCTGCTGCTCCCCAAGAATGCATCAATAGCAAATGCTTCAGTGGCAGGACCAACCCAGTGAGCAATCTACATAGCACCTCCTGGCACTCAGAAAGCTACTTGTCAGGGAAGAAGATTCCACCTACTAGTCAGTTTGACTTCACATCATTTTACTGTAGTAGGACATAGAATCCATTTGTAATATGCCCAGTATTGGAAAATTTATTAGACCCATTTATAGCTTTTGTGAGGAGTCTCTGCACTGATCTTCATAGTGGCTGCAACAGTTTACACTCCTACCAACAGTAAATAAGGGTTCCACCACCCCATATTTCACCAACATTTGTTGTCATTGGAGTTCTTGAAAAGAGCCATCCAATGAGAGAAGATAGAATCTGAAAGCTCTTTTAATTTACATTTTTCCAATAGCAAATTATTTTATATATTTTAGGTGTTTATTTATTGGTTGATTATACATCTTCTTTTGGGAATTTGTTTATAGTAGGGATACATTACTTTGTATTGGGATGTTCTCTTGATATCCAGTTTTTTGAGTTCTCTCTGTCAGAATTGTAGCTGGGAAAGATTTTCCTCTGCTCTTTAGGTTGCCTCTCTACTGACATCTTTCCCTGTAGAGAATTCTTAGTTTCATGTCAAGAGTCTTAAGTATGATACTTCATGACACTTGCAGAAAAAGATTAAACTTCATATTGTATGGTTTACAAGTGAGAAGGCTCCCTTAGTCTCATATGTTTGGACACTTGGTCCTTAACCAGTGACACTGTTTTGGAATGTTGTAGAACTTTCAGAAGGTGAAGGCTTACTTGAGAAACTGGATCTCTTGAAACTGGCCTTACGTTTAACAGCCTGACTCTGTTTCAATCTGTCCTCTGCTTCCTGACCATGGAAGCAATGTGACATCTACTTGACATCTCTAGTCATGGCTTCTCCTAATGGGCTCCATGCCCCTCAAACTGTTAGCAGAACGAAGACCTTCTTTAATTAAATTGCTGCCTATCAGGCATTTTGTCACAGCAGAGAGAAGAGTAACTGAGATGCAACATAACAACCAATAAGAAGTATTCAGCCAATGAAGAGATGCGCGATGAGGGGATGCACACAGCAGCAGTGGGGATACAGTGAGACTCTTCTTTCCTCCATGTGATCAAATCAGTTCAGTCAGTCAACAGGTTCTCCAGTGAGGAGTGATAATTAAAAGGAAAAAAGACAATTAGACAATATTATAGACCCATGACCCCAGCCAGTTCTGAGGCCGGCGAACATTTATTTTTTTTTCCAATCTGCTTTCATACCATTTTAATTACATGCAAGCAATAAGGTCAAACAGTATAATAAACACAAATAGTCAAGGAACAAGCAAGGCGATAAATAAAGTCTCGTGATCACTCCCTTGATCACTGTTTCTAAGGGCTTATCAGGATGACCACGATATCAGAGCCTACTGCCCTGTCCTAGTTCCATTCATGTCTGAAACCTACTTCTTTGTTCTAGCCTAAAATTAGATTCCTGCCTGAGCTTACTTCCTTCTCATAGCCCAATGTCAGATTCCAGCCTGAATCCCATTTCCTTGGCCTTAGCCAATGTCAGATTCCTGCCAAGGGGCCCCCAAAGCTCCCCACATCCATGCTTAGAAATTGTGTTTCCCAGAAATCAAGAGAAAGTTGAGAATATACATGCTAACTACTGAACTTAACGATGAGGTGGCAAAGTGAAACAAAACCACAGCTTTAATTTAAATATTTCAATATTGGCCTACTTTATTAAATTATACTCAAATAAAAACACCAAAATATATTAATACTCTTGATGATAAAATGGTTGAGGCATATTTAACAAGTTTCTGTTTCTTTACAATGAACTGTATAATCAATCACAATGATTTAGTCAGTAGTTCCAAGTCTAATTTTAAGTAACCCTCAAAATTTAATACTAATTGACCTGGAAAATCATGTTATATATATTAGCTAAGAGAAATGAGAGTGATTTTCATTCTCATTAATCTCTCTACATAAGTTCTCAGGAAAGAGAACACCCAAGGTTGAACTTATACTTAACATTACAAAATAAGAAACAATGAGAATGTGCTAAGCCTTTTAATTCCACTTGTTTTAAAATTGAAATTAATTTCTAAATGTTGCATCTTCCTCAGATAAGTTTAAAGAAAGTTAAAATAACTAATTGAACCTCATCAACAATATCAGACAGTCTAAACTATCTTTAACTTCACGTAAATTAGTTAAGGAATAATAAAAGCAAGGAAATTTAATGCATTGGAGATTTAAGTCAAATACCCACAGTGGGCATAATTTTTCCAAAGGAAGCCTGCTTCTGGCATTTCCTAGGCATTCTGAAAGTACCATCAGAATGCTATAGTTTAAGATTTTAGTGGGATGGAAATAAAAATGCAGAGCTTTAGTTTACTTTAAGGAAACCTTGAAAGTAGCATAAGAAACACAGCTTTCCATGAAAGGAAGGACCGCACATGAGCAGTAACAGCTACTACAAATGGACTACAGAAACAAACCCCAACAAATGCACGGCCCTGAAACTGCAAAAATGTCTCAGGAAACATTCTTTCCTTTCTCTGACTTTCTGACACACACACACAAACACACACACACACACACACACACACACACACACAATTTCTGTTAACTAAGTAATATTTTATATGATCATAATAACACTAGGCATTAAAAATCATGCCCACAAACACTTAATCCTCTATGAATCTTTAGAAAATTGTACCAGGTACAATTAATGAAATATGTAATTTGGGCTTATGGGTGCTATGATGGCCAATCATTGCCAATTTGCCAAGGTTTAGAATTATAATGGAAAAAAATCTGTGAGCAGGACTGAGAGGGATTTTTCTAAATTCTGTTAACTGAGGTGGGAAGATTTACCCTAAATGTGGCTAACAATGACAGAAATCTGTAACGTGCTGTCCTGGACTTAGTAAAAAGGAAAAGCAAGGTGAGTAGTCACATTTATCACTCTCTGCTCTTTAATGCTGGATGCAAGATAACGGGCTGCCTCATGTTCCTGTCTCCATCTCTTACTTCCATAATGTTTGTATCTCTGGACTGTGAACCAAAATAACCCATCCTTTTCTTAAGTTCATTTTTCAACTATTTTCTCATAGTAGCAAGACAACTAATGAATATCAGTACTACAAAGTTCCTTAAACCAATTATACTCCAAATAAAAGGCAGTATTATACTGGTCTCTTCAGGATGGCACCTGAGATTACAAATTCTTGTTATGTGAGAGAAAAAAAGGAAACCTCTAATTAGTATTGGGCAATTGAACATGTCCATGGTTAGCCAATTAGCAAAATCTACTAAGAACAAATTCAAACCTACATTTTTAGTGACATATTGTGGACCAGAAAAATACATCTTTCTCTGTGAAAATGCATTTACAAAACTCACAAACATGTCACACTGAAATTTTTGTTTTTTCTCTAATTAAACCATCCCTTATTTTCTGGAAAATGAGTTTAGCTAGCACTTACTAGCAACAATTTAAGTAGATATAAACAGTTAAAAATGTGCACCTTCAGAAGTGGAGAGAGGGCTCAGCCCTTACAGTTACTGGCTGTGCTACAAGGAACCCAGGTTCAATTCTCAGTACATGCACGTTGTTTCAAAATTATCAGGCACTCCAGAAAAAGGAGATATAATGCCCACTTGTGGCCTCTGTGAGCACCAAGCAAACACGTGGTGTACAGACTTATACAGAGGCAAAAAAGAAAACACCATACACATAATAAAATAAAATAATAAAAATAGTTACAACAACTTTCCAAAAACTGCTCCCAAAACTGCTATCTTTAAACAAATGTATTTATTTGATTACATTCATGTTTAAATATCACATATCCTCATATCATGAACACACTATTACTGTAATGTGCACTTGATCTTCATGGTAAAAATTTATTTTCCCTTTGTTCTGAAAGCTTTGCTTAGGCTTTTGGCCAAAACCAATATAATTCTAACCTAAGACCTAAGGAAAGCTTTGCTATTTTAACAAAGAGCATACATTACCAATGATTTCCTACTTAAGAGGCAAAGGGGTAAGTTTTAATAGCCTAGAACTGAGGCAATATTGTCTTTTCCTGTCATTCTGTACCTGTGAAATGTGAGAAAACTAAACATGAACTTTCTCTCACCATAGGCTATTTTCCTAGACAGGTGTAGACTATGATGACTTAAGCCAATCATCATTCTGCAAACGAGCAAGCACATGACAACTCTTCAGCCTCACTGACATCACTTGAGAAACCAAGTACAGGAAGCAAATCCAAAAACCCAAGAGTAATTTGTCATCCTTTGATCCATCAATATGGTCAAGATGCCTAATAGTAGCATCTGATCCAAATATGTGCTCCTAGAACATACTCAGATTTCACTAATAGCTTCTTCCAGACACAGGCCAAATCCCTAGTCCTAACAGAATCCTACACCCTACCTCTCTTGTCTGAGTACTGGAAGGCAAGAATATATAAAAGAAGTTTTAAGCCTTTATTTTTGACTGGTTTCTCCTTATTGGACTCCAAATTTACAACTGAACAATGTCTGCAGGTGCATGTATTCTATGTGCTTACACAAAAACTGCAACTTCCCTTTCCTTCTTCAAATTGAATTTTCCCTATTATAATTGATAGTTGGTTTCACATGATAAGCTTCATAATAGCATATGCATGGTTCTACTGAAGCTCACTGCTATTCTGAAAGGGTACCGGGTATTTCATTTGACAGTAGCCTCAGAAATTAACAATGAAGAAGTCTCAAGGAAAGACCCAGCTCAGATCCAGCACACATAAATCTTTTACACCTTAAATAGGGTAGTAGAAGAGTGAGCCCAAACTGACGAATGCTTGTCCAAAATGATAGTGCTTGGGTTCAGATGGGGGACTCAACAAGACATCTGAGCCCACACTCCCCTTTGACAGAGAAGAGGCAGAAGACCAGATGGTGCTCAAATGCGCGAGAGGAAAGGCTGTGGTTGAGAATTTTCTGCCCTACTTTGATGTGATGCTATTTCCACATACAGAAAGGAAGCAGCTGAACTATAGGTTTGTTTGTGATAAAGATAATAATGTACATAAGTAAATTTGTAATATGACCTTTCATATGAAAATAGTGGTTGAACTGTAACTGAATAACAACTTATTTTGAGATGAAATTAATTGCAATTTGGAATATATATATCAAATGATTCAACACTTTGTAAAAACAATAACATTGGGGTACCAAAAGAGAGAATAATATATAAATGGTAGGTCTTCATTTATCTGTACTATATATCTACATTAGAAATTTAGAAATATTTGTATTTTTATCTCAATGGAACAATATCAAGTGAGATCTCTGCATTTTGTAGAAATTCTTACAGCACATGGAAGATATTCTCTCTCTCTCCCTCCCTCCCTCTCTCTCTCTCTCTCTCTCTCTCTCTCTCTCTCTCTCTCTCACACACACACACACACACACACACACACACACACACACACATACATACATACCTGGTATGTTCAGCCACCAAGATTCATGTGCTATAACCCAAATCTGAAACAATGTATGTTGTCTGTGGGTGGTGACTGAGTTGGCTTTACATAAGTCAAGGGAGGGAAGCATTTGTGTGGTTCATGCTAGTGAATGAGTTGAATTTGTCTGGCAAATAAACAAAACTAAACAGAAAACTAAACAAAAACAAACAAACAAACACAAAGACTTGCCACCTTGTCTAAAGCTGCTCATTCTACAGAGCAAGATCTCCTCCAGAGAGCAAGGAACAGTTGCTGTGTTTGCTCAAGTTATAATAAAGAGTGACAATGAGCAGAAAATATTACCGCAACATTTGCTGAAGATACATTTATGCTGATGACCTATAAAAACTCCACCTAAGTCTGTCAATAGTGCATAAACTTAGATCGAGCTTTGATCAATAGCAGCAAGTGGTTATCTTACAGAAATCTATTATGCCTTTCCAATTTTGAATTCTGTTGTTAAGGTGATTTACTGATTGAGTTTTAGATTCCTCACACAAAGGCTGAAGATTATTAGCATTCTTTGAATGTAAATGAAGTCTTTGTTATGGGATTCAATTTCTCACTGAATTTTAATTTTGAAGATGTTCTTCTTTGTTTTGTTCCTATCATAAGCAGAATTTTAATCACCTTCAAGGGCCCGTAGAAATATGGCGGGGTTGAAAAGGAACCAAACATAGTTAGAATTACAGACTATAAAGTTCTATGAACACATTAAGAGAGAGATAAAGCAATGGTAGGCATCTAATATAATATAATCTCATTGCTATTTTCAACTACACAAAGGATGATTACAATGAAAAGTTGTTCACTAAATATATTCTATTTTCTGAGCTGGTGGTGATTTTTTCCAACTATCTATGTAGCCACCTAAGCATATCAAATGACTTCTGGTGGATACCCATGAAGCTACTAGGCAGGCTTCTTTCTCACAGACATAAATATAAACATCAGAAATACCAGCTTTTCTTCCAACTAAGAAAGGGGTATAAAATACAGAGAGATTTCACAGAGAGATCAAAACAGATGGTCATATGAGGTGAATCTTCAAAGAAAAAAATCTATTTTCACCTCTCGTGAAGATAACATTGAATCACAATTTCTGGTTTAGCCTTTCTCTCTGCTCATAGCAAATGTTCATAACATGTTTTCTGTGTGATCAACCACGAGATGTATAATGCAGGCACCTTCTGTTAAGATTTGTGTAGCAGAAGAGTAGATAGGATGTTGTAAGATGTCTATACAGAAATTTCCATCTTACAGAAAAGGTAGTTTCATGTGTATGGCTTTAGGCTTCTGAGTGTCTGCTTCTTTACTGTCTAAGATACCTGGGATAAATGAGGATTCCCACTTATAATAGCAAGCATTACAGGTTCATGGTGTCTAGAGCAAGGGTGTCTATTTTATAGTATCACAAAGACATAAACATGAAAGACACACCACAGCCTCAATGCAAGTCCTTTTCTCTTTTCCTTCACTGGCTGAATCATCAGCACATTGGGTCTCCTCTATCTATCCACCACCACTATCAGAGCTTGCCTACTTCCTTTTTCTAAATATTTTTTATTGGTTATTTTATTTATTTACATTTCAAATGTTATCCCCCTTCCCTGTTTTCCCTCCTAAAACCCCTATCCCACCCTCCTCCCCCCTGCTTCTATGAGGATGCTCCCACACACACATTCCTGTCCACCACCCTAGCATTCCCCTAAGATGGGGGCATTGAGCCTTCACAGGACCAAGGGCCTCCCTTTCCATTGATGCCAGATAAGGCAATCCTCTGCTACTTATACAGCTAGAGCCATGGGTCCCTCCATTTGTACTCTTTGGTGTGGTTTAGTCCCCAGGAACTCTGGGGAGATTCTTATTAGTTGATATTGTTGTTCTTTCTATGAGGTTGCATACCCCTTCAGTTCCTTCAATCTTTTCCCTAACTCTTCCATTGGGGTTCCCATACTTAGTCTGACTGTTGGCTGCAAGCATCTGCATCTATATTAGAAAGGTTCTAGAAGAGCCTCTCAGGAGACATCCCTATCAGACTCTTGTCAACAAACACTTCTTGGCATCAGCAATAGTGACTGGGTTTGGTGGTTGCGTATGTGATGGATCCCCAGGTGGGACAGTCTCTGGGTGGCCTTTCCTTCAGTCTCTTCTCTACTCTTTGTCCCTGTATTTCCTTTAGACAGGTAAAATTCTGGGTTAAAATTTTGAGAAGAGTGGATGGCCAAATCCCTCAACCAGGGGCTGTGCCTAATCTCGGGGTATGGTATCTACAGGTTCTCCCTCCCCTTTTTTGGGTATTTCAGAAAATGTCATCCCTGTTGGGTCCTGGGAGTCTCTTGCTTTCCTAGTGTTTGGAGCTTTCTGGTGGCTACCCCCAGTTCCCAATCCCCCATTGCTATACACCTCTGTTCAATTTCCTGACCCTCTGTACATCTCCCCTGTCTCCTAACACACCTGATCCTGCCTACCCTTTGTTCCTCTCTCCCTCTTCTTTCCCTCCCAAATTCCTCCCACTCTCTACTTCTCCTGATTATTTTGTTCCCCCATCTAAGAAAGCATCCACACTTTGGTCTTCCTTCTTCTTGAGCTTCATATGGTCTGTAAGTTGCATAATGGGTATTCTAACCTTTTTCCTCATATCCACTTATCAGTGAGTACATACCATGTGTGTTCTTTGTGACTGTGTTACCTCACTCAGTACGATATTTTCTAGATCCATCCATTTGCCTGTGAATTTCGTGAAGTCATTGTTTTTAATGACTGAGTAGTACTTCATTGTGTAAACAGAGACCTTGAGTGGATTCATTTAGCAAGCACAGGACTGTGTTACATTGGCAAGTCTATAAGCATATTTAGCTGTTAATTTTCTAGCTAAACTTTTAGTTTGGTTGGGAGGAAGCTAGAGTAGCAGAGTTTGTGTGTGGGTAACTAGAGTCAGAGGGCAGGAGTGTTTCCTGTTCTGTAACTGGACAGAAGCAAATTCAAGGCACTTTTTTAAAAAGACTTAAAACGTTAGTTTTTATTTTATGTAGCAACTTAATAAGCTAAGTGGTCTAGAACCATGTAATTAACCATTTTGTTTATGAAACTTTTTGCTTAGAAAAATTTAAAGATGAATCTTTGTAAGCAATTCAGGTAGGAGTTGAGGTCTGCTTGATATTGTCACATGCTGTTAGAAATGATAATGAAGCTTTCCTTCATTAGCTGTTTGTAAGCACTGTGTGAATGAACACTGCTGTCTGAAGTAAGCCATTTGGCAGATTCTTCCCTTATTTGAGCTTGGTTGCCTTGAGTGGAGAACTTTCAAGAGAACTGCATTTTATTTGTAAGAAACTCTATGTCCAGGCAGCTTTGACTCCTGCCCGAGGAGGAGTCATTCCAGTCAGAGCCTGGACCAGTAACAGAACCCGTGACCACAGGAACAATGAAGTTTTGTGCCCTTTTGGAGGACCCACCAGCAGGACCATGTAGGAATCATGGCCTCTAGCAGTTTCAACTCCACCATAGCTGTCTTTAACCAGATGTGAAGGAAGATGAACTTATGATTTACAGATATGAGAATTGTACTTATGCTTATTAAGATTTGTCTGAATAAAACTGGAAGTCATGAGCTGATTAGTACAAGATATAAGCCCCTCATTTACAACCTGCATACCCCTCTGCACATGCAACTGAGATTTCCAGTTTACTGCTCAGGTAGGCCAGATCTATGAGACCTCCCTGAGTGTTGCAGCATTACCCTCCAAAGAAGCTTTGCCTTCTTCCAAACCTGCTTTGCCTTCCTGTGATCTTTATCATAATATAGCACTCTGAGCTTGTGACTGGAGCATCAGTGATCCCTTCGTCAGGGACCATAGGGGTCACAGGGGCCACAGGGCAGCAGGGCAGCAGAGGCAGAAGAGACAGCAGGAGCAGCAAGGGTAATAGCAATAGTGGCAAAAATACAGCTTAAAAGTTAATGAGAGAACATCAGGGTGCAAACTGTAGAGAGAGTTGGTGATGGAAATGATGCAAGATGGTAGGATAGAGAAAGCAGAAAAACTGAAGAACAGAAGTTAATAAGATCTGAAGAAGAATAGACACTATATGCTATGGGGAGTTGACAAGGGACTTTATACTCAATGCACAAGATTCTGTAGCACTAGCTACCACCAGAAACAAAGGTCCATAGCAAAAAGGCTCCAGGGCCTCAACATTGCCCATCACCTACTGCAGCTGCATCTATGAATAACTAGCAACTGAGCATATGACCACCAACCACTGAGGCCCAGGGAACCAAGCCTCAGATATGAACACATAGAGCTGCATGTCTCTGACCTCGGAGCTCAGAGATTTTAGTTATCAGGACCCAGAGCCATTAAGACTGAGAATGTGTGTGGCCCATGAGTCCAGCCTACCTGTTGACATTCAAGAGCCTAAAAATGTCAGTACTGGGAAAGTCACCTTTTGCCCGTTCTTCATTTATGTCCAATTGGAGAAAAAGGACCCTGCCTCGTGGATTGATAAATATTCTACTAGAGGTTACCTTGTACCCGTGCTGTTCCTTGCAGACACGGTGCCCACTCTGAGAGAGATTTTACCATTGTCCTTTAAGAGAAAAAAGTGAATTGTAAAGGAGGTACTAATAGCACTTGGAGATTAAAAGAAAAGTTCAGAGCAAGAAACGATCTACAGATCTAATAACTGAAGATTAATTTGAATAAGGATTAACAGTAGACATTTAAGTGACATGAAAATAACTCAGTGAAAACATCTCTTTCTTTAACTCTAAAGTAAAGATGACTCTAACTCTGTTAAACAACATGTAACTTTCAGGATGAATATGCTTTTAAAATAGCAAAACTTATAGATAGAATTGAAATGAAGCTACGCATATGTCCTAAGATTAAACATACTGTGACATTTTATTTATGTAAACAAGATAGGTGTGATACATTCTTTTAATATCAAAAGTTTAATTTTATAGTCTCCCTTTCTTTGACCTAAAAGCTAATACAACTAAGTAAAAATCTCAAAAGTCATTCCTAAGGTATCTGACAGCTTCACCTTTCTTCTGCTAAGAGATACTTTAATCCTGAGTAACTGACAGGGGGACAACAGTGATGTAAGAATTCCATACTTAGTATTTTCTGAGAGCCTCTTGACCCTACAACACTGCACTGTCCTCAGAGTCTGCTGAGATCAAAGCCCTCTGACAGGATATGTCAAGAAGAGCAAGATGTCTCAAACAGTGAAATGTCCACTCATAAAAAAGACTGGTAGTTGGCTCATCCAGTCCTCGAATCTCCATAGAGAATTTCTAATAAAAATTCTGGTTCCTTTCACTCTGATATCTGAAACCCAATTATATCTATAAATTTTAAAAATAACTAGGGTTTGGAATAATCTGAAGTACAGAAGTACAAATAGAGATACTTTTATGATATTTTAATCTTTTTAATGATGTGTCTGTGTAAGTTTGCACGTTTGCATAGGTAGGTTCAGGAGTTCATGGAAGACAGAGGAGGAACTATCCAACCCCTGGAACTAAAATGTCAGATGGTTGTGAGCTGCCAGAAGCAGGTGTTTGGAAACAAACTCATTTCCCCTGGAATGGCAGTGAGCACTTATCAGATAAGCCACCCCTCCATCCCCCAAATTACTAGTATTTATATATTTTACTGCACTCTGAAATTTAATTCCCTTTTAAAAGTTTGCTCCAATTTCTTAAACTCTTTTCAAAGATTTCTATCTTCAGTAGTCATCCAGTACTGGAGCAACACTTAGTGCTCAAAAAATAATTTGAATAAAATATATTGAATGTCCTATGGGAGGAAAAAAAATCTACATTCCCCTGTAGCCTTTGCTCCATTCTCTGTGTCTCAATCAAGTCACTTGAATTGCCTCTCACTCTCCGAATTCCACACTGTATCAAGTATCAGTCACAGGAGATATATAGTCTGGTACCATCAAATATCAAAGAAAACACATTATAGGAAATTAGGGAAGCTGGAATATTTGTTTAGGAACATTTTTAAAAGGCAATCATCCAGATTGATATAGATTGATAAATGTTTTTGCAATGGAGAGTGTTGATCTCTGTACTTTCTTACATTTGATTTCTTAAGGCTACAGAGAAAACAGCCTGTCTCCAAACATAGCCTCCCCACAAGCAAGTGAGAAATCACTGAGTTCAGGCACAGCTCTGCTTATTTTTGCGGCTCATTTTACGGGAGCACCTGTTCATGTAGATAAATGATGCCAAACTTGGATGCCAGCCCAAAAGACAGTGACTTCAGCATGGGAGCCAAGCAGGAGTTGGACCCACACACAGTTGACAAGTCCATCCAGCCTCCATAATCAGGTCCTGAGAGTCCACATTTGCAGCAGCTGGCTAGATCTCCTACATGCCTGCCCATCCTGCTTATGGGGAAGAAATGTATGTTTATAAACACAACTGTGAGATCACATCCATCTACGACAATAAATTACAGTAGGTCCTCCAGACTAGATTTCTTGTTTGGCAATTAAGGAGATGGTTTGAATGAACATGGTCCTATGAAATAAATTGAAGTGTGACAGCTATCACAAGTGTACACATCCAAAAGCCTCTTTCTATCTTCCATTGTTGCCAATTCTATAATAAGAGAGATAATTCTGTTCAAAAGCAGCCAACTCAGAGGGAGCTGGTCAAAACCAGACCAGGCATTTCCTCTTGTAATGTAAAAATTGTCTTTTAGCGCACATTTTCATCAGTCCTTAGCAAAAGGAATCTATCTTGGTGTCAATCTGGAAAAGTAGAGAGTATTTACACAAACAAAATCACTTTTTAAATTAGCTTTATTTCCATATATAAAATATTGCTCAAAAATGACTAGGTACACCATATTAACTCAAACAAAGTAACAATTAGTATTTTAGCAGAGGAGCATAAAATATAAGTGGACCTAATTCTAGTACCCGTGTTCTGAAATACTAACACTTCATTCAATTCCCTCAAACAAACAAGCAAGTAAAATATCCTGTTGATTATTGACTCCCACTACAACAAAAGAGCAGACAAGTCTGATTTATACTCATTGAAAACAACAACAACCAAAATAACAGCAAACAAAAATGAAAAAAAAAGCAACAACAAAAATCCTTCAGACTCATTTGGAGGTTCAGAGGTCCATAATGGGTCTCAGCATGCTAAACTCCAAATGCCACCAAGTAAGGGGATCTCCATCTGGATGCTCCAAAGAAGAATCTCTCTCTCTCTCTCTCTCTCTCTCTCTCTCTCTCTCTCTCTCTCTCTCTCTCTGTCGATGTCCTCGTTGTCTAGAGACTCTCTAGTGCCTCTCTCTTGTCTCTAGTTGCATATGTAGCAGAAGATGGCCTAGTCGGCCATCATTGGGAAGAGAGGCCCATAGGTCTTGCAAACTTTTAATGCCCCAGTACAGGGGAACGCCAGGGCCAAGAAGTGGGAGTGGGTGGGTAGGGGAGCAGGGCGGGGGGGAGGGTATAGGGAACTTTCGGGAGAGCATTTGAAATGTAAATAAAGAAAATATCTAATAAAATTAAAAAAATATTTTTTTTAAAGCCCAGTCATTATCCCCCTTCTGGTCTGCCCTCCTACAACTCCTGATCCCATTCCTCTTCCCCCTATTTCCAAAAGGATGTTCCCACCTACATTCCCTCACCCTCCAGGCTTCTCTACTACCTGGCTCTTCAAGTCTCTTCCCTAGGATTAGGTACATCTACTCTCACTGAGGCCATACCATGTAGTCCTCTGCTGTATGTCTTTGTGTTGGGGACCCAGGACCAGTATGCTGCCTGTTTGGTGGCTCAGTGTCTAAGAGATCTCAGGGGGCCTGGTTAGTTGAGACTGCTGGTCTTCCTATGGGATTGCCCTCCTCCTCAGTTATTTCAGCCTTTCCTTAATTCAACCACAAGGGTCTCCAATTTCAGTCCATTGGTTGGGTGTAAGTATCAGCTGCTTTTTGGTACTCTCAGAGGACAGCTGTACTAGGCTCCTGTCTGTAAGTACACCACAGCATCAGTAATAGTGTCAGGCCTTGGGGCCTCCTCTTGAGATGGATCCCATGTTGGGCCGGTCACTGAACCTCCTTTCCCTTAGTCTCTTTTCCATTTTTGTCTCTGCAGTTCTTTTAGACAAAACCAATTCTGGGTCAGAAACTCAAATCCCAGAAACAATCTATCAAGTATTTCTCACATTGTACTTCTTTTCAGTATTCCAGGATGCTTGTGAATCCCTGGGACCCATGTGCAAAATAAAGTATGCCCTTTTTACTGCAAGTCAACTGGCCAGCATCCTTAACTCTAAACCCAAGTTTAATTTTCCCTGGATTGATAATTCTGGGGGTTAGCGATTGATGCTTCTGAGCATCAGTTTGCTGGCTGAGGAAAATAGAGGTGTTTCTCTTCACTAAAGTACCAGAGTATTCAGGTTTTGAGATGCCAAGATATTTGCCCAATTGTTCATAGTTGCTAAGTGGAAAATAGTGAGACTGTGCCTGTCTTCACTGACCATCACCTTCTGTGTGGTCTACGTTCTTGGTAGGAGTGATACATTTTTCAAATGGAAATATTTATGGAGATTTAGTGAGAGGTTTATCTAAGAGATGAGGCATCTATAGAGAAGTTTGAAGCATTACCTAAGACCCAAAACAGGTTTGACTGTTACCTTGAAATAATAGAGGCAGGGGATAGGAAAAGCAAATTTCTAAAATTAAAATTAGCCAGCCTGGGACAACCCTGCCGAGAAGAGCATAGTGGACCATGACCCTGTATGTAGACACTTTTCTCCTCCCTCTGAACTGTTCTGAATATCTACGTTCAACAATTTGGAAGCAACCAAGCTGACTGCTTAGTGAGTTCACACAGGCCAGCAGTGGACAGCAGAAGCAAGCAGCCAAAGAGGGGATCTGGAAGACACCACAGGACACCAAGAATCTCTGGCATATCAATATGATGCTTTGCACTAGTGGTCATTTATTTCTTGTTCTTACTACAAAGTTTGGTTTTGGTATTAAATTTTATAAGTAATTAAAACTTTAGTATTTAGAAGTAGATGTCCTCCCTCCCTTAACCGCTGCATAAAGATGCACCTGCCTAACTATTCTTACTAATTTGACTTTATGCTTCAGGGCCTTGTGCTTGCTGGTAATGACTGCTGTTTAAGCCTCAAACCTGTACTTTGAGTAAATACAGGAAAGCAGGTAGGTATATTGACAATTAATAAATTAATAGTAATCTCTCATAGATAAAAATATCTTGAAAGATATTTTACTATTTAAAAATTATTAATATTAAAATATAAGATTATTTGTTAATATAATAGGGTGCTTTTTATATCTTTCATGGACATGTTTTGAGAAGAACATCTAGAAGACAGTGGGCTTCCTGCCAGACTTTTGCCATAAGTCAAGGGTGTCATTCAGTGGCCTTTTCACCATACATTAGCACCCCTTTAGCCTGTATTTTGGGTTGATGTTTACATTGGATTGTAAATGAAAAGTCAACTTCCTTTAAATGTTCAAAGTTCTTATATTTTGCCTTTGACCACTTTCTAATTTGTTATTCCATGTCACAATATGAGGGAGCTTTGACTTGAATTGTTAATTTCAAAGGTAATTCTAAAAAACAGGAAAGGCCATTCAAAAGACACATTCATGTTTTCCAGGTGATCCATGGTCATCACTGCTACAAGGAAAATAAGAGATGGGAGAATTAGGATGAGCAAAGAAAGCAAATGAGGGAGAATAAGTCCTTTATTTTCTATCATGTTTATGATAAGAAAAAGGTGGAGGACAAGAACGATACCTAATTGAGTCTCTGGACAGTAGTGGTTTTGGACTAAATCAATGGCCAAGGGGAAGCCTCAGGTAGGAGGGGGTGGAGCAGAGAAAATCTATTCTGAACTTTATGAGATATGTCTTAAAGTCACTGGAGAAGAAATGTAAATAACTTACAGTTCAGAGACATATACTTGTAATTACCTTTTGATATTATAACTGAAAAGGAGGTTTAAGTATGACCATTTATTCTTATTTTAAAGCTAAAACCGATAGTAAATACACAGAAGGAAAGACTACTAAAAAACACCCAGTGCTAGGACCATGGAACCAGTCACTCTAAGCTCCTGAAGGCAGAGTATGGACCAAACACTGATCCTATCCACTGAGATTGCTCAACCTAAAACTAACTGCCTGTGGAAGAAAAATTCTTTCACTTAGCTATGGATTTAGATTTTTGTTTTATTTAGCTTTGTTTTTCAAACTGATTATGTGTTTAAGAAGAAAAATTTCTTTGTAGTGAAAGGGAACTTCCCTTTATAAAGCTGCCTTTTTGAAGATAAGGTGTTTCTTCGATTAACCAAGATGAATTTGGAAATCCACTTAATGTGAATTTCATTGTCTACTAGCTTATGTCCAGCCTTTGAAAACTTATAGACCCTACACAAATTGGTCAAAGCAAAGCTCCCGAGATACCCAGAGGGTATCATGGAGGTAGGGAAGTGCTTATGTTGTCCCTTCCAATATTCAGTGTCCTGTAAGGAGAGTGCCATATTCCTCAAATTGAGGAGGAAATATTGCTTGTGAAACAATAATTCGAGTCCATTCTCTTCCTAGGATCATAGATTATTGCATGCATATGGTTAATTTGCTTCATAATGAAAACCTTCCAGCATTTTCCAGCAAATACAGGAGTTAATAAGATAATCCTGAAAGTTGCCCCATCAGAAGAATAGATTCTAGTGACCTGAAACTTCCTTTATCAGTATCTTCTAGCTCTCTTACCTGCCTTAAGCACCAGCCATGGAGGCAAGAGTCTAGAAGGAAGTAGGATGCTGAAGCCAACTTGAGAGAAGGAAAATGATGGTAGAATTAGAACAGGAAAAGGGAGTAAATATTGGATTTGAGCAATGAATGGTCAGACACTAACAGATCTCTGCAATGTTAGAAAATTCAGGTAGAAATGGGTATGAAGGCTATAACACAGGCAAAACATAACAACTATAGGAGAGAAAAGTAATCAATAGATAACCAAGAGTTAGTTATATTTATATAGTCATTTATATTTGACCCGAAGAAGGTGCTAGGAATGTTGATCAAAAACTGTCTATACCAGTTCTGTCAATGAGTATAGGCTAGCATCTGATTATTTTCTCCATGGTAATTATGATATATTTTTTATACTGTACAATCTAAACAATATGAAGGATAGAAAATTATTTTATTTTCAAATACTTTGGCATTATTTTCATGTCCTGACATTTTTGATAATTACTGTAACATTAGCTAAAAACAGAGTCCTCCAGGCTGCCAAGATGCATGAGCCATGTGAGACCTAGCCCCTCTGGGAAATGGAAACTGAATTTTCTGCATGTCTCAAAAGTCTGCTGACCCCTTATCTCAGCCAAACAGCTTGACCAAAGCCTCCTGCTATCCTAATGGCCAGAGAGACCCCTTGTAACATTTTGCCTACTGCAGTCCCTTTTGACTGCGGGAGTTTCTTTTTTCTTGATGTTCTCCTCTACTCTCCGGTCCAACTTAAATCACCCTTTAAAAACCCAAACTCCCTTTTTGGATGGTTGCTCTCCCTCCCCTCCACTCAGAGATAGCCTGGCAGTTCATGCTCTGAATTAAAAAAAAAAAGCCTCATAATTTCACACACAAACACACACACACACACACACACACACACACACACACACACACACCTGATGTGAAGTTAAATCAACTGTACGTTGCAGCCAGTAGTTTCATGCTCATCAGAATAAATTGATACTAAGTCGCTCCCCTTGGAGATCCAGAAATTCACAAAACAGGGGGAAAGTTATAGAAGTTAGAGGGAATGAGGGTACCACAGAGCAGAGCCCACTGAATTGACTAAGCAGGGCTCACGTGAGTAGAGGATTTGGGAGAAGCTGAGAGGAGTGGAGGGGTCACCTGTGGCACGGAAGGGCATGGAATGTATTGTGTGAGAGAAAAATTTATTTTCAAAAAATAAATAAGGAATTAAAAATGAATATATAAACCAGTAGTAACAAAAGTTCCTGGTAATGGGCTTGCAACTTTCTGCAATGCTACAGATAAAAGCTGTTTTAGGGAATTGGGTCAACTATGGCTTTGTCCTTGTAATGTTTTTATAAAACCTGGCCATTCTCCTCATTAAGAGTGCACAGCTACACTTGAAGCTGCTGCTGATGTTAAGTCCATTTCTTTTCTGTATGACCCATTTTCAATGAAATAGAACACACAGAAGTTTTAGACTGTTTAGACTATTTTCCCAAGTGCAATTTCAGAATTAGTTGCATCTAGAGCAGGAAATTTTCACAAGCATTCCAAAGGCAGCAGAACTTTCTAGTCTTTAACTCAATTAAATTTAAAAAATTGAGGGACATCTGGGTTCTTTCCAGCTTCTGACTATTATAAATAGGGCTGCTATGACCATAGTGGAGCATGTGTTCTTATTACCAGTTGGAACATCTTCTGGGTATATGCCCAGGAGAGGTAGTGCTGGATCTAGCGGTAGTACTATGTCCAGTTTTCTGAGGAACCACCAGACTGATTTACAGAGTGGTTGTACCAGCTTGCAATCCCACCAGCAATGGAGGAGTGATCCTCTTTCTCCACATCCTATCCAGCATCTGCTGTCACCTGAATTTTTGATCCTAGAGTTTATGACCATAGTAACAGTGTGTCCTCTGACCCATCCTATAACATCAACAATGGAAATCCATCTCCAATAGCCATATTTACTTGTCTTTACTGTAACATGACTCCTCTCAAGTCATAGATCCTGTCACGTATAATTCTAGTGAGCCAACATCATCTTTCTTTAGTTTCCTTTCTGTATCTCTGGTCTACAACCTCTTACATCCTCAGTCTGGAAAGGATACAATTCTCTGCATGGCACTATCCTGATTAATAGAAAAATAATTGGCAAGTGATAAATATTTGAATTGCTGAAGGTTTGTATCAAAAATATCTTCGATATTTAAATGAGTTACAGCTTAGAGTGATACAGGCAAGCTAAGCTTGCTTTTTTTTTCTGTCATTAAATTAAAAGAAAAAGAGCCATAATAAAATAGGAAATGGAAAGTTTGGTTTCTATATGGTCTTGTAATTTAGTGGCAGAGTATTTGCCCAACAAAGTGCTAGGTCAGATTTCTAGCACTGGACATTCTTCGAGAAAAGAAAAAAAAAACATTACTCGGTTTTACTATTGTATTATAATCTAAAGAGATAAAGAATTCTTATGTATTTAGATTATTTCATTTGTAAGACAAGAACAAGAAGCTAACTTCTCTAGAGTCATATTATATTCCTGGTGGTGGTATTAAAATATATTTAATAAAATAAACTTACTTAAAGTGACCAAAATTCAAAAATTAGTAAAAAACATTTTCTGAAAATATTGTTTTATACCACTTTCATCTAAGTTAAAACATTCTATCCTGGAGAGAAGCTCAGAAAGACTTAAGAAGTTATAAAGGGAGATTTGTTAAGACACCTGAAGTAAAAACTCAAAAGTTGCAGGAAGTTCATGAAACTTACTAGATAAACAGTGTTCTTCCCTCCCCAAGGTTATATGAGGAGCAAAGACTACTGAAGAGTGAAGACTCTAACCTCCAGAGCTGCCTAAATGGCATGCTGAGAGCTTCATAGTTCCAGATTTCATGATTTATTACCCAAGCTAGAGTGGGCTTTTGATAATGTAGCTGTCTTTGGCACTCCTCATTTCTGTAAGTAACCCTTCACCCATATTCCTTTGAGTAATCCCAATACACTCACTGGTGGTATTGTTACTTGGTCCTTTTGCCATACCTCTATCCGAGTTAACAGATTTTATTTATGTCTCAAATGACAAATATTAAGAGCTGAAAAATTTAGAAGAATATATAGAGAAATCTAACATTTAAGGATGAGGATAATGATCCTCTTTCATATGTCTAAAGATAGATTCTTTGTCACTGTTGTAAGTGACATATTTGGAAAAACATGAACAGCATTTTTCCCTGTCCTTGTATCTCAGGAGCTATCCTGATTGTAAGTAGTACTGTAATCTTCCTCTTGAATAGTTATCACTTCAATGAAACACACAAACCAGAAGTCACACTTGGGTTTTTGAAGGTTTTTCTTTTGGCTAGCAGCAGTGACCTTGTTACCTTCACAGAAAACCAGGACTTTTAATGGGATTTTTAAACTGACTGTTGTTATTTCTCAGTAGTATCTGTCTACTCATCTGCCAAAGCATTTTATTGTAACAAAGCTATGCTATCTAGTCTCCCTGTTTTACTGTCCTTAAAGTTGTAAAGTCACCTTAAAGTATGACTAAATTTAAAAGCAAACAAACCTCTTACTTTAGGGTCAACATCTGAATAAAATCAAAAGAAAAAAATTCTTCAAAACCAGAAATGAACACTCACCCTGACAAACAGGGTTTGTTGTTGTTGCTTTAGTGACATCACTGACATTCAAGCCCAGATAATCCCATTATTTCTCAATTTGAAATTAGCAATATCTATTTCCTATGTGTCTAGTCCTTCCAATGCAGGGAGCAAAGTACCAGAGATAGCAACCCATGCTTCCCCACCCACTTCCCAACTTGGAAAAACCTGGGTCATCATTTCAGATCCATCTTACTTAACTTTCCCTTTGTGATGCCTGCCTGACAGGGTTTATTCTTCTCAACCAATATTTTAATCAAGTTACTTAATGTAAGCTCTTGCTGAAAAACTCTACTATAGCCCATTGATCAAAGATCACAGTTTCAGAAAAGACTTTCATACATAAAAATCTCAGGATCACATCAATGATGAGCAAACTTTTGAGATAAAGATGTCAGATGGAGCACAACACATTTAATAATTGACTGCTTGTTGACTGCTTGTTCAGGCAGGCTCTCAAAGTTTATGCTCAAGTTTATAGTATTTCACATATGAAATAATGCTGCCATTCCATTATGAGCCTCAGAAACATTTTTACATGACCATAATAATTAATTGAATCCAAGGATTCCAAGTGCTTGTGTTAATGACTCTCATTGTGACTATTGTATTTATTTATACATACATCTTTTGTTTACATTACACCACAATTAAAGGACATAATTTTCCTTATTTTCAGAACCTAGTGAAGTTCAAGCATATACTATGAGTGCAATGAATATGAGTTAATTCTGGAAAAAGGATGAAAACTTAGTGCAGCTGTGAGATTGACAACACATATCTTTGGGAGATATTATGTGGATGATTTGAAGAGTTGTTAGACTTGGAGCTAGCCTGCACACAAGCATTCACTTAGATAGTTGAGAGATAAAAATGAAGAAGAGACTATTGATAAACTGAATGTTCGGAAGTACTTTTATCTTGAGGGACTAGGAGTTAGACAGTTCCCTTGATGGACAGACATAGAAGGAAAGGACCATGTCTAAGTAATAAATTTCTAAAATGGCTGACTTACTTCTCAGCCTCCTGACCTCAGACAAGACAGGTTTTTAAACCTAGAAGCTTAAAACAGAGGTGGCACTAGCTATTTCCCCTTGCCAGGGGGGCTATCAGCTAGTGGAAAGCTCACCAAGCTCAAGGCCTGATCAAGACACATTATCACAGCCATAGTGTGCCACATAGCCATCAGGTCTGGCTTCAAACCAAGCATGACCTTTCAAAGTCTTTCAAAAACTCCAGTCCTCAAGGCTTTTGATTCCCAAGTCTCCAGTTTGATTTGCAGGGTGTCTTTTCTCCACATGCTTGCTGTTTGTACATGTTTACTTGCCTCTAATAAAGGTTTATCTTGATGGGTTGGCTATGTCTGGGTGTTGCGGTCATTCCTCCATCCCATATATGCCATGGCAATGAAAACATGACTCAGTTAATATGAGTACATGCTGTGCACCTAGATTGGGCAGATCTACCACTACACTACCATCTTCCACATCTATGAGACCCCTTAGAACTTGGGGTTTCTCCAGGCCATGTGCTTCTGCTCTGCTTTTCTTCTTCCTCCTCCTCTGTGACTGCTCCCTCTTCCATTTTCTCCTTCCTTTCTCTCTCCCCACCTTCTGCTCCACCTACCCTTTATCTGCCCAATCATCAGCTCTCCTTTATTTTACAAATTAAGGTGGGAGGCAGGTTTACAGGAAATCACCTGAGTGCCCACTCATTCCTAGTTCATAACCCCTCACAGGAGAACAAAATTAACACCAAATATACCTAGTCCCAGGGCTAGCCACAACATCTGGGTCAGCCCATTGTTGCTGCAATGCATTGCACTCAAGATCTGTAGTGACTTTTGATTCTGTAACTGGCAGAATAAAAGAGTCTGATTCTAGATGATAACAACTTCATCATTCCTCCAGCCAGTACATATTGACTAACGTTTGATACAAATTCTACATTATCAAGTTACAGGTTAATTGACAAGAGGAGGAAGAGAGTTTTAAATAATGAAAAAGTAAAAGTGTTTTTCTATAGGCTGTCTGAAATTAGGCTGCATGAGACTGTCGAATCATGTGGAGATAGAAAAACAGTTGAGGGTTTTCTGTAGAATCATGAGGTCCAGAGTTTTGACGCAAATATCTACATTACAAGCCAGGTTTTCTGGGCATATCTATAACCCTGGCCCCCAAAAAGGTGGAGACCAGAGGTTCACTAGGACTTAGTATATTCTAGCATAGCCCTGAAATCATTGAGCCCCAGCTTCAGGAAGAAGAAGAAAAAACTCTGCCTCGAGGGCCTCTGCCTGCCTATATATGTGTACATCTACTCACACTAACACATACGTGCACATAAATAAATACATTTTAAAGAAATTGTTACTATATGCAGGAGAGGAGATAATAAGAAATCCAGTCTAGAGTTCAGAAAATTGACTGTGAAGTGTTTGTGACAGAGGAGGAGGAAGAGGAATGATCAGAAAGCAATGACTTACAGCCATGGTAACATCACCATTTGCAGTAGATTTTAGCTTTCCAATTTTCTTCCTGTACATCTCCTTTAGTCAGGCTCCCATGCATAAAGAAATGCACATATAGTAGTTAGTAGTTAGCTCTTGCCAGTCTGAAGAGCCCAGTGTTTAATCTCAGTTGTGCACTGATGGAGTCTAATTTGGAAATTCAGAGAGATGTATGAAATGCATCTAAATTTAGAATCTGACACAATGGCGGTTGCTAGGAGCTCAAAAAGAAATCAAGGAACAAAGGGAGTGGCTTTTGAAGTGCCTGAACTCATTTACAGAAGCAGAAAGACTGCACCTTGTGATGTGGCTTCTGTGCTGCCATAGACTATTAGGATGAATGACTAAATGACTGGACGGGTAGCTCAGCAAAAATGTCATAAAAGCTAGAATTCCAGGAGAGGCAGAGGGGTGACTTTCATGACAATGAGCTGGGACTTAAGTATAAAAAGCACATTAACAATGCCCTAATCTTATGTCTAATTTCTTGCCAATTGGGTAAAAAATTGTCTCCTGGATTCACACAATGATAAATGTAATGTGTTTCCCTTGATCGTGTCCTTTATAAAATGCTGAATGTGCAATGTCTTTTGTCATTCTCCTTTTTTTTTCCCTCTAACTGTGCTCTTTCTATAAGAGTGCCAAATTCATTCATTTCCTGCAACTTGTTTTTAACATCTCTGCACGAAAATTTGAGAAGGGCTAGGGGTAAGAAGAGGGACTGAGAAATAACAACAAGCTTGCCTTAAGTAGGGACCAGGATGATTGGGTAAACCTATTTGGTTGCTGGAGTCCTTCTCTGGTACCCAAGCTAATTCCTTCAGTCATTACATCAGGCAGGTGCAGTTGGAATCCCAAGAATGTTCACAAGTTTCAGTGTTCACCAACACATGAGTCACCATGTGTTATCTAGAGTATGTAATGCCCCAAAAGTTCTTCAGAAAACACAACTATCAGATAATAATCCCAGAGATGAAACTGGAAGATTGCTTAGCAGTTTGGGAACAGGAGAGAAACCCTAAGTTTTGATTGACACACTAGATAATAACCTTCTGTTTCACTAGGATCAATGCAAAGCATATTCTATGTTTTCTATTCACAGGTTTCTAACATTGCCTCTATTCAAAGTACATTGAATAAACTCCAGAGATTTTTCCTTCCTTTATTAAAAATCAGCCTCAAATGTGTTTTAAGACCACATACATTTCCATCCAGGAAAGTTTCTGGGCTAAATAATCCATCTAGTTATCTCCAGTCTGCTGCCCATACTGCTTTACCTCTTCTTGTCTACGTTTTGTAGTTTATCTACAGCAAACAAATGAGCAAGTGAGTATTTGTGTGTGCATACCCTGTCAGTGTGGACCTGTTTTTCTATCACTGAGTAGCCAATAAAGAATTTTAGGAACAAGTCAGGCCTGGTGACACAGGTCTTAATCCCAGCTTCTTGGAAGACTGAGGTAGGTAGATATCAAATCAAGGCCTGTCTAGGTTACTGAGTGCATTCAAGAGCCGTTAGTAACTTTTGGAGATGTTGCCTCAAAATTGAACACTAAAGATCTCTGGGGTTATAATACAGTGTTACATGGCTTGCCTAGCATATAAGAGGTACTAAATTTAACTTCCAGTACTGCATGCACTCGAACACACACACATACGTGTACACACACACACATACACACACACACACACACACACACACACACACACACACACACACACACACACACACGTATACATGTACATAGAGAGACACACAAAGTCAGCAATAAAAAATTAACTTTCAAAATCATCTGAGGAACTTGGCTCTGGATGAAGACAATATCATCTGTTGTTGTATGCCCTGAAGGCATCTACTGGCCTAAGAATGAAGGAGATGTTAGTGTTAAAAATGTAGCTTCTAAATTATGTAACTTAAGTTTTGATAATATTGAAAATGAATAAAACAAAAAAGACAAAAACTAAACAAAACCAAAAAAAAAAAAAAATTCATCATGAAACCTTGAAAGCCAAGGCTGCCCAGCAACAAAGCAAAACATTTCTCAAAGAATGATGTGACTGTTAGAGGTCAGAATATGAAGGAAAAGCACCGAGGCCATGTGAAGAGCTCACAAGTCCCTAAACTGTACAGAATGAGAGGAAACCCTGGTATTCCTGAGCTGTATTTAAGGGTAAAGAAGGTATATCTGTGGCTTCCATAATAACACTCACATCTTCTTTGTTTAGGTGGCTATTTTTTCCCAGCTCTCCTGTGACTTCTTTTCCCTTCCAGTGTTTGTTCACCCCCATTTGAGCAGTTACCCTCACCCCTGAACTGGCACAAGCACGTGTCTCTGTTCTTTCCATGAGCCCTTTAGAGCTGAAAATATTCAGTTCCACGGTTGTAATCTTGAATTCAAATTTCAATCCAGAGATCTAACTCTGGAACACAAAAGTCTCCTCAACATATACAATTCTGTCTGCAAATATTTTCAATCTGGCATGTTCATCTCCCTTCATCATCAGAGTAGCTCCTCCCCTCATGTTTATCGTGTTTAATGATTTCTCAGTCTTCATAATTCCATAAATACCAGCAATTTTCTCACAAATCTTTCCTTTTTGTTATAACATCTATTGACTGAAATCTATTATGGGCCAGATACTGAGGAAGAACCGGTCCCTAGAAAGTTATGACGAGAACATTGACTTCGGTAGAACTCAAGGAGACATATATTAAACAAGCAAAGGAACAGATAAAAGTAGAGTTTCTGCAAGAATTATGAGTACTATAAATAGGTTGCTGTAGTGGAGAATAATGTTAGAGTATAAATCTGTGTTCAAAGGAAGGGAATGTTCACCTTATGAGCAGAAGGGTATGAGAGAAATAGGGAAATTGGAAGAGAAATGCTCCAGACTGGAGTGCAGAGGGGTTTAAACCCAAAACACCAGAGGGTTCGTGCCAGAGCCTGTAAGAGGGCCAGTGAGGTTGGAGCCCAGTGAATGTCAAGAGAGCCATAGTGTGAGGATACTGGCTGGCATTTACCGAGTTCTTTTCTTGATGGAACTGTGTGAACTGTTTACGTGGAATGTCACGTTTCTCACCCACATTCTCTTACAATTGTTATACCCGCTCGCTCGGTGACTTAGAGAAGTACATACATGGAGATCATATCATTTGTGCAAGTTCACACAATTACTGTGGTGGGCTGGGACTGCAGTCCGTCCGGGCAAGTTGATTGTTTGTCTGCATGATATTGCCATCTCTTGGAACTTACATTAAGACTGCTTTTGAAGTCACATTATAAACATTTTAGCAAGTATGGATTTTATTTTTGTTGAAAATATAAAGTCACTGGTGGTTCCTTAAAGGGATACAATGCTCACTTCCCAAGATTCCCTGGAATTCTTCACTTGTTTTTTCTTCTGCTTTCCATCTCATTAGACCAATCTCCAGGATTTGCTCTAGTCAACCACACTTAGTATTACCATCAGATATCTATACTCCTAAAGCCTAAATTCAGGCAAGGCATATTCCACTGAAACCCCCTCAATAACCTCATGCAGCCTTCAGGGATGATCCAGCCTCCTCAGCCTGGGACAGACAGCACTCAGAGATCTGGTTTTGCCTCTCCCCTACCTTGTTGAAGCCAGGTTTACTTCCTCTGCTCCATCTACACTGAACGGCTCTCCGTTCCTGAATGTGCCCTCTCCCTTCTCCTTTTTCCAGGGAAGAGAAGATCACAGATGAGAGAATTTTCGCGAAAACAGACTGTATTTCCTATTCTTTCTACTGTTAAATACTTGCTTCCCTGACAAGAACACATTTTCCTGTCTTAATAGCAGTTCTTTACAGCCACAATTCCAGAGACCTTACTCTACCACTTTTATTTAAGTCAAATAATTTATTAGCACATAGAACCCTCCAGAAAAATATTGCTTTGTGGTCTGTTGGGAAGTACTTGAACTTGGTCAGTATCTTTAGTGTGTACTTCAAAATCCCAGCCTAGGCGTTTAGTCCCCATTTTCATAGCTGCAGAATATGGTATTGGGTCAAGTCGGTAGGGCAGCCCTGCTACTGATCTTCAACAGTGAAACTCAAGTCATTCCATGGTTTTCGCTTTAATAAAACTCAAGCAGGTGGTGAGCTGTCTAAATGTACCCTCTACCCACTTTACATGGCTTATTTCACCTGCTGCTTACTTATAAAAAATAGCAGCCTTATTTATAATAGCCAGAAGCTGGAAAGAACCCAGATGCCCCTCAGCAGAGGAATGGATACAAAAAATGTGGTACATTTACACAATGGAGTACTACTCAGCTATTAAAAAGAATGAATTTATGAAATTCCTAGGCAAATGGTTGGACCTGGAGGGCATCATCCTGAGTGAGGTAACACAATCACAAAAGAACTCAAATGATATGTACTCACTGATAAGTGGATATTAGCCCAGAAACTTAGTATACCCGAGATATAAGAGACAATTTGCAAAACACATGAAACTGAAGAAGAACGAAGACCAAAGTGTGGACACTTTGCCCCTTCTTAGAATTGGAAACAATCACCCATGGAAGGAGTTACAGAGGCAAAGTTTGGAGCTCTGACAAAAGGATGGACCATCTAGAGACTGCCATATCCAGGGATCCATCCCATAATTAGCCTCCAAACGATGACACCATTGCATACACTAGCAAGCGTTTGCTGAAAGGACCCAGATATAGCTGTCTCTTGTGAGACTAGGCCGGGGCCTAGCAAACACAGAAGTGGATGCTCACAGTCAGCTATTGGATGGATCACAGGGCCCCCAAGGGAGGAGCTAGAGAAAGTATCCAAGGAGCTAAAGAGATCTGCAACCCTGTAGGTGCAACAACATTATGAACTAACCAGTACCCCGGAGCTCTTGACTCTAGCTGCATATGTATCAAAAGATGGCCTAGTTGGCCATCACTGGAAAGAGAGGCCCATTGGACACGCAAACTTTATATGCCCCAGTACAGGGGAATGCAAGGGCCAAAAAGTGGGAATGGGTGGTTAGGGGAGTGGGGGCGGGGGAGGGTATGGGGGACTTTTGGTATAGCACTGGAAATGTAATTGAGGAAAATGCATAATAAAAAATATAAAAAAAAAATCTCAACTCTGAAGTCACTCCTAAACCCTGACCGCCGGTAGAGTGAGAAGAAGCCATCATCTCAATATCTCTACTGCTCACAGATGTCCCACAACCCAGCACACTCATTTTAGCTTTTTATCACTTTTATGATCCATTTGAAGGGATTAGTCTTATTCATACAATGCCTGGAATATGATAATAAAAGCTCATATAAATTATAGAAGTTGAATAAATAAACTACAATAATTCAAACTTAAGCCAAAAAGAAATCAATGGTGAGCAGAAGCCACATGATTTATTACTTTAGGGATCATATACCATTTCAAGTGGCAGCATTCTACTATTTGAGTTTCTGCAGACAAAACCAAACTAGTACTATCTGAATCAGTTAGTAGGTCTGCTTAAATATCTCTTACAGGTATATAACATTTGGATCATGAAATTCATAATTGTAAAAGCTAAAGAAAAATTATCATAAAACTTATAATGTAAATATAAAATTCTTTTGTGAAAAAAAAACATTTGCAAGGAAACTCTGTGACATATGTGAGCCCCATTTAGAGATTAGGTGATGAAGGTCAGAGGATATAAACCAGCCAGGTGTTCTGCAACCACTAAGTGGTAGAACCAACATGATCCCAAGTTTTCCAAATCTAGATAGCAAAACTCACTTAAGATTAAACTAGGGAGATGTTATAAAATCCTCTAAAAAATTTTACTTGGAGAAAAAAAAGTGCTCAAAATATGTATTATAAGTTAGGAATAAAACTTCCTATAGAAGACATTAATTTTTAGTTTCAGGTCTGCTGCAAAACCCCAAAGTTCAGACTTCTGAAACCACTTGAATTTTTAATGAATCCGTCTTGCTACAAAGGCTCAAAATCTTGGAGCTTTTATCTGAGTCTGAAGCAAATGCTGTTTTGGTCTTGAGAATATTCATGTATTCCAGACATTTTGTCATTCCCTGGCCCAGAAAATCCAAATATTATTACATTTATCCTCTCAGCATAAAGTGAATTTTAGATAATTCATTGTTTTGTGCACTGACCATGAAAAATCATGGCATTCCAGTCTGTGATTAACTTTTAACTTCGTGTCCTAGACAGATATTTCAAAGGGAAGTAGCTATTGGTCAGTTTTATAGAAAAACATCACTGAAAAATGGCATATATTTAAGCCATTTGATTTAAATGAAAAAAATGGGAATAGAAAATTACCAATGAAGGCATAATAATTGTTTTCAGTGATTAGGTCCATTTATTAGAGAATTATATATTTTGCCTAATATTTTAAAAAATATTCCATATGGTAAATATGTCTAATTTTAGCTTCAGGAAGCTTGTGACCAACAATAAAAATTAGAAAGGAAGGTGTTTGGCTGGCAGTCTTCTCCAACAGTGCTTCAGCCTCCAACATAAGGATGCTGGGTATACAGAGGCAGCCTCCTAGTCTGAATTCAGGTATGTCTCAGTGGCCTTGACTTTGAGGCTGGATTTTCTACATAATTAGATTACCCCAGGGCAATAGTACTGAACCGCACATCACTGCCAGCATTTGAAGACAATCATTTGTTTAAGAAAATTCCCCAAACTAGTGTCACATAATAATTACCAGGATAATAAGAGAACATAGGAAGAATAGCCCAGATGAAGCCTGGGGAGAACAGAGGTACACCAGGATGATGTAATGGAAACATGGAAACAAACAACATGGAAAGTAATTACTGTTGGCTTAAAATTGGTTTGACCCAGAGATGTTCCATTCTGAGACCCTAACCCTGGTCAGGATGGTGTGCTTGCTTGGAGCCTTCCTGGAACTCCTCACTCTTATATCTTTTCAGAAAACCCAACAAGGGCTCATAGTCAACATCTGAATCTTTCCTACCTTTGACTCCTAAAATAAACCCACACCTAAAAGCCTTTATTCCCACAGAAGTTACTCTTCATTGTTCTAATTAATGACAACTTGCATCTGTTGTGGTTGGAATTGTGCTTTTGTTTCTTTTCCAGTCATGATATTCCATTCTTCATTTAACAATCAGAAAGATGCTAAAGGCCAGAGAATCCATTCCCAGAAAAGGGAAAAGAGAGAGAAAAAAGAAACAAAGAAGGAAAATGGAAAGGATGAAGAGAAAAGAAAACCACATCAATAAAATGTTGATCTGTAACATAACACGTAACATTTTAGGAAAAGTGTAGGTTGGGTGTCAATATAGAAGATGGTTAAGGGTTAATGCTGGGAAATTTGGACAGTACCTAAAATATCAGGCCATTAAATTTATACTTTTAAGTGATTTGTATCATCATTGTTCCCTTGAAAATAAGCAAATGGAAACAAAAATGAGTAGCATGGTCTAATACATACATGAGGTGTATTACGTTGGGGACATTTTGAAAGTAAATTTCTGAGGGAAGAGGAGAAAACTAACACAACTCTTTAGTTTTGTTGTTTTTAAGAAGATTAGGGAGAGACTAATTATTGATGAATATGGAAAGAACTGATTTCTTGAAAATCAAGGATGAGGTGGTAATAACCGATATGACTGGTACCTGATGATTGATTAAATGAAAAAGAAAGATGCCTTAATGACATACTAGTTTCTGACCTAAGCATGAAATGAGTGCTGATTTTAAAAAGTCATCAACATAAGAAACAAAAATACAGATCACATAAAGAATATATTTTCGTAGATCAGATATAGTTCGTGATCAGAAAAGTTTTTCTAACTGTGTAGAGTACCAGAGACCACGGGTAAAACAGAAACTTAATATGAAGCTGGCTCTTGGTGTTGATTTTGTGTAGCTGCAGCTTCCTTTGGGAGAGGGAAAAGAAGGCAATGCAGTCTGAATGGGAACAATACAGATACTTTTTTAGTTATAGATTTTAGTTATTACTATTGCCCATGTGCATGTATGATGTATCTGTGCATGGGGGTATAGAAACAACTTTGTGAGGTCGGTTCTTACCTTCTATCTTTATTAGGGTTTTCAGATTCAATTTAAGTCCAGTGGGTTTGCACAGCAAGTGCTCCTACCTACTGAGTGTTTTGCTGGATGCTAAAGATAGATAATCTTTAAATAAAGGAAGACAAACACTTTGACTGTGTACAAACTATTCTTGGTATAACTATAGAACTACCAAAGATAAATATGCATGAACATTAAAAGAAATAATCTATAATCAGGAAGGAACTCTGTAGAAGACATGTTTTTATGTCAGATATAAAAGTGAGAGTTGGATATGAGTGTAGATGATACTGTCCAACAAAAATATAGAGTGAAAAGGATGTAGATTTTAATAAAATTAAATTAACAATGTTTTTCTACCATAGAGAATGCTTTTAGTATTGAGTTCATCTTCACTCAGCATCACTCAAAGTCATCTTAATTGTTTTCTAGGCTACCTTCTATGCCTTTTAGTTTTTCATTTTATGTTATGTTTATGATTCTTTATTAGTTAATTTTTATGGTTATATAAGGCCAATTTAGGAAATTTATTCTTTACCTTGTAGATATCCAGCTGTTCTAGCTCCATTTGTTCAAAAGATTGGCTTGGTTCCACTATGCCAAAGGTGTGTTTTCACCTTTGTCAATATTTTGTTCAAAATTTCTCTTCTGAAAAATATTGAGAGAATAAAAACATGAGTCACATGTTAGTTGAAATGTTTAGAAAAAGAACCACATAAAGGATTAATACCTGAAATATGCAAATGACTTAAAATTTAACAGTACCAAAACCTACAGCTTGATTACTAATGGGCCAAACACTTAAGAGATAACTCCTAAAATAAGATACAAAGATGGAATGTGAGTAATTACACAGTTTTTATGATTTGTCATTGGAGAAGGGAAAAATTAAATATTACAGACCTATGAGACTACAGCCAAACCAGAACATTTACTTTGCAAAATTCTGAAGAAAATGTAGAGGAACAGGAATTTCTATTCAGTGCTGGCATAAATGACTGTTGCAAGACAGTTTAGAGCATTCTGATAAAGTTGATCAATTTCTTTCACAATCACCACATTCTGTTCTTTATATTTATCCAAATAGACTGAAAGCTAAGGGAGATTTTCACAGAAATGTTTATAGCAGGTTCATTTACAGTAGCCAAAATTTTAAGCAACTAAGATGTGTGTTAAATAGGTGAATAGATTGACTGTAATGCATACAGCCCATGGTTTATTATCCAGCACTAAAAGGAAATTACCTACACAGCCAGAAAAAATATAGAGGAAACTTAAATTTCTATTAACTAGAAGTCAGTCTAAAAAAGGACATATGTAGACAGATGTGGACTGATATGGATTGATTCCTGCAATGCTGGTGCTCAGTAGGATAGGGTAATGGATTGGGGAAAGACAAAGACTAAAGACTTAGGCAATGTATTGGTGGTGAAGCAAGAATGATAGTTAGGAGTACAAGCATGTTAAGGGAAGTGAAACTATTCTACATGGCACTGTATACACCATTGGTGAGCTCTGGTGTAAATTCTAAAGTCGAAGAGACTTTGTTTTGTAAAATATCAGTAGACATCCATTAGTTGTGACAAAAACATCCCTCTGGTGGGGATATTCATGATTGGGAGTTACTGATAATGAGAGAAGGCAAACCTGGGTAGTAACAGGGATACATAGGAAAACTCTAGCTTCCACTCAGTTGCTATGGTAACCTAAAATCACCCTAAATGGTGAAGTTTATTAAGAAGGTGGCAAGTAGAAATGAAAATGAAGCAACAAACATTAGAAACCTAGAAAGATAGCTCAAGCGGTAAAGTGTTATTCTTACAAGCAGGAAAACATGGATTCAATATCAAAAAACACATTAAAAAACAAAACAAAACAAAGACAATGTCAGATGCTGTGCTCTTGCAGTCCTAGGGCTGGGGAGGAAGAGACTTGTAACTCTCTGGTGTTTGATGGCCAGTAAGTCAAGCATACTTTGAAAATCTCAGGTCAGTGAGAGATCCTATCTCATAAAAGGAATGACACTTAAGATTGGCTCCTGGCTTTGTGTGTGTGTGTGTGTGTGTGTGTGTGTGTGTGTGTGTGTGTGTGTGTGTGTCTGTGTGTGTAGCACACATACCACTGAATTTTAGAGAACTCCAATATTTAGAAGGCAAGAAAATGAACAACACACTGAAAAGATATACAAGAAGGAACCAAGGAATAACATATTCAAGGATTAAAGTAATTGGATCATTTTTAAAATGTGATTATTCAGGGGGCAAAATCCTCAAATGGCTCAGAGAATATAGTTATTTTAAGATTATTTGCAGCCCCAAAGGAGGAACAACAATATGAACTACCAGTATCTCTAGAGCTCCCTGGGACTAAACCACCAACCAAAGAAAACACATGGTGGGACTCATGGCTCTAGCTGCATATCTAGCAGAGGATGGCCTAGTTGGTCATCAATGGAAGGAGAGGCCCTTGGTCCTGTGAAGGTTCTATGCCCCAATACAGGGAAATGCCAGGGCCAGGAAGTAGGAGTGGGTGGGTTGGTGATCAGGGGGAGGGTGGAAGGGATAGGGTTTTTTTTTTTTTTTTTTGGAGGGGAAACTAGGAAAGGAGATAACATTTGAAATATAAATAAAGAAAATACCTAATAAAAAATAAAATAAAATAAAAAATAAAAAAATAGTATAATCAGCTACTACCGTAATCCCAGCTTTGCAAAATGAAAAGTGATCTTACTTATCAATGAACATGAACTTAAGGTAGATAAATATAAGGAAAATATAAACTGTTGTATGTCAGAATAATAATAATAAAATTAAACATTAAGTTTCATGTTACAGGCTTTATATTCGTTTAAAATTAGATATTTCTGGAAAGTTGTAAGCTATAAAATTAAATAATATATGTTCAAGTGACAATTGCATGCAGCTATATGGTACAAAATTTAAATGTAACATAAGTCAAAAGAAGAATAGAATTTAAATAAATACTGAATATTAAAAAGAAAACACATAGAAGATATAAAATATATAATGTATACATCGTGCAATGCAGTATCAATAAAACAAAACTAAGCTCTCAGAATTATAAGATATTACCAGTTCCCCACATTATGGTGTTTCTCAATCAACAGATGGTTCACATAGAAATAAAAATAAATGCTGTTGAAAATTTACCAGTACAGCCAACAAATCTTCTGTCATTGTTGCCTAGAAACCTCAGCGGCCAATTAAAAAAAAAAAAAGTCTAGAAAAATGTGTTTGATGGACATTATTCACGTATCCACACTGTTATGCAAAATCACAATAGGAATTACATCATATTTCAAAGAATTTCTTACCCACAAACTTCATCATATTTCCAGTTGCCCGAGAATGGCGCAAACATACAAACAACAAATTGCAGGTAAGCTGTATTTCACAGTATAAGGAAAGCCAATGCTCCTCCAAACAACAGAATGTCCCAAATCTTAAAAGTTAGATAATAAGCAATTTTTTAAAAGCCTAAGTATCCAAATGTGTTAGAGGATTATGGCTCTTGGAATTGCATCTTTTCTTCTACATTTATGAGGTTTTTATTACTATATTTGATGGCTTGTATTGACATTTAAAAATTAAAAAGAAGTATCTTGGAAAATCTTATAATATAATTTTCATACAAAAATATAAAATGGTCCATACATATTCAATGTGTGTTTCAACAAGAGTACTATCTCTTCCAAACTTTATCCTATTATAGAAAGACACACTCTACAAAAGGGAACATGGCTGAATTAAAAGCTGTCCACCTGAGTCACATAAGTCAAATGGCTATGAACCACTCACTCCTGACATGAGCTTCTAACCAGCATCAGATGCTATTTTCATAAAAAAAAAACCCTGATAACATCATTTTCTAGGCCATGAACATATATTAAAAGCAAAATTACAATCTGTCATAAATTGCTTATTAAAGTCCCTAGTTCTTTCTGGGAAAAGTGAATTATAGCTAGTTTCTGACCCAATGTTTTAATTTATAGCCTGATATATTTAAAACTATGTTACCTCAAATACAATTCTTATTTCCTATTACTCAGCCATATAATATATCTATATATACATACTTTGTGATTTTTTCTATTAATGTTTTAAGCCTCATTAGAATTTAAGAATTTGCTTTGCATTTTTAAACTTTATTATGAACAAGTTTCTGAAAGTTTTATAAGCCTTGTGTTGCCATCAATAAATTTAAACATGGCCCCATCTTATGTTATGTGTATTTCCCTATACACATAGCTATCAAAACTGCTGTCCTTATTCCCTTTAAGTTAAAGTAAATATTTAAAAAATTATTGCTTGCTTAAAATCCTTTATGACGTATCTCTACAGGACAATGGTTGCATTTAACATAAGCACAATAGTATTATCACTAAAATAATCCTTAATTTCCTTTCTTTCCCCTATCATCTTGAGCTGGGTGCCTTATCAATCTGCATTTTGGTCTAACATTTGCATGCAAGACTGAAATTTCTCCAAGAATGGTTTTAAATGAATACTAAAACTTGGAATATCTCCATTATACTAACCACAAACTGTGTACTCTAATTGTTATGGATTCCATACTTTGAGCCTCGGGTTGCTGAATGTACATGATTAACAGGCTATCATATGGAGATGCTTTTGTTTTCAATGAATTCCAATGTCACTCAACAAAATACACTTCACAGTTTCATTTCTTTGAAATTTATAGAAATTTGCGTTTGCAGTAGAGCTTGCACTTGAAATACTGCTTCGAAATTTGTAAGAATATTTAGCTCTATGAGTCAGCCAACATGAACAAGTATCTGGAAAGCACTTGTGATGTGTTTACTCTGCACTTGTTACTTACAGTGCTTTTATTGATGTCAATTTGATCAATCGTGTGCGTATGTCATTCTCAATAGCTATATCCGTACTGATTTTGTTTTCTACTCCTGTCAATGTCTCCAAGTGCGGTAGCTGTGATAACCATCCAAATCCCTCCTCCGAAAAGGGAACTTCAGACTGACTGTAGACTTCTTAGCTGCTCCTCCAGATGTCCCCTCTGAGTTTTTACAGCTAATAAACGATCTGCATGGGGATGTTGAGGCTCAGCTTCTTTATTCTGGCCTGGAAGCGGCTCTAAGAATCACATCATTTCAGAAAGTTTCCTCTGAGAAGGCTATGATTTCTGGAGAGAAGTCTCAGATCTCCACATTCTCTGCTAACCAAATTAGCTTCTTCCTCCTTTTCCTATGGCTGCTGATCTAGGACTCCCAAACAAATCTGTGACCCAGCCCTGTATCTGCTTCCAGAAACCCTGAATTGTGGCTGCTGTTGTTAGGAGCTGCCAAGGCAAACAAAAGCATGTAGCTAGAGGGATGGTACCTGGGACTCCATCACCTGCCACCCAGCTAACAGTGGGGACCGCTGACTGTGTGGGAGAAGGAAGGAGGAACCTGGAAAAGCCTCTGAATGAATAATTCAACTTTTAAACCTCACAGATGTTGAACCACAACAGTGTGCTTCTCAGTGGAAAAGAATGCTTCTGTAGATGAAATAGATCCAACATTGATGAAATCAGGAGGAAACTTTACTATAAAGACAATTTAGTTAGGAGGTAACGTATGATATCTTAGAGGAAAAAACTATTTTCTTTGGAAGTTAAGAATGGTTAACCATCAATTGAATGACAGATTGTGAAAGTAAAAGGGGATCTATTACTTAGACACAGAAAGCTACACTTAAAATGGCAGAGAAAGCTGAGAATCAGGCCCAGAATAAAAATTTTTTTGGTTATTTTGTTTATTTACATTTCAAGTGTTATCCCCCTTCTCAGTATCCTCTCTGAAAACTCACCATCCCACCACTTCCGCTCCCTGTCTCCATAAGAGTGCTCCCCCACCCACCCTCTCCTGACCCACCGCCCTAGCATTCTCCTATACTGGGGCATCAAGCCTTCATAGGACCAAGGGCCTCCCCTTCCTATGATGCCAGACAAGACCATACTCTGCTACATATGCAGCTGAAGCCATGGGTCCCCCCCCATGTGTATTATTTGGCTGGTGGTTTAGTCCCTGAGAGCTCTTGGGGAGAAGGGGATATGGTTGGTTGATATTGTTGTTCTTTCTATGGTGTTGCAACCCCCTTCAACTCCTTCAGTTCTTCCCCTAACTCCTCCATTGGGGTTCCCCTGCTTTCCAGACTAAATTTTTTAAGTATCCAAAACACCAGAAAAGTTTAAGTTCATAGCCAAACAAGACATTTATGTCAAGGTTGGAACACAATTATGAAAGAAAAAAAAAAAAACAAACCCTCAATTCTTGAGTATTAGGATTCACTGACACTTCTGAGTTAGGAAAGTTCTTGTATTCCTCTTCAAGTGAGGAAAATTCAAAGGTGTGACTACTGAAGAACTGCTGCTCTCCTCTCTGGGCTACTGGGAAAATAACTAGGGTTGGCCTACAACTTATTTGGGGACACTTGGGCCTGATGATAAAGCGGTCCCTCATAGAGCTTAAGACCTAGTGGTGAGATAATAGATCTAGTAAGGAGCAGTTAAAGATCTGGAAGAACTTTCACAAGGTACAGGATTTAAAACAGTGTCTAGGATTTCAAGCACTGTGGCAACCAGACTAGCAAGATGGCGACCAGGAACATGGGAAAGTAATCTCAAACACTCACACTGAGTAGGAAACGCTAGCAATCCCATGACAGATGATGGGAGAAGGCAAAAAAAAAAAAAAAAAAAAAAAAGAATTAGATTAGGCTGGGATAAATACAATTTTAAATTGACAGCCAGAAGTATGTACTGTCTATGTAGATATAAGTAAATGGGCTACATTCACATATGGAGATATGGGGAGCATTAGCTTCACTAACAAAATAGTAGACTCTCTTCTTGGCAAGCAAGGACTTCTGGTAAAAGATACCATTACCCAATTGGATTCCATCACAGGTCCTGGGGTAGTAAGAAAGGTGACTATTCACAAGGAGCAAGATGACCAAAATAACACAATTCATGTCATTCTCAAGGATTCACTTTCTTTTGTCTCTGAATTTCCAAATACCCATAAGTTACTTTTCTGTTGGGCCTCTTTATTTTTAAATACTCACTCTTTATTAAACAACACTGATACTTCTGCTCCTTTGCTGGTCAGTTTATCAGTAATTTATCATCACTGCTATTATTCTGTTAATCGTCTTTATGAGATTTAATTGCTGTTTTTTTTTCTAGTTGATAGTATCTACCACTTTATAATTAAAGTTCTCAGTTTTCTTTTTTATGTCTTTAAAATTATTCAACAGAGTTCTTTTAAATAGTATACCTGATAGCACTGTGATCTAGTTCCTTGGGTTCATTTCCATTCTCATTTCCTTGTATTTATTTTTCTTGTTTTCTCATTGTTACTGATCTCTGCTGGCTAATGTGCATCATTTGAATAATATGAGGCATGGGATATTTTTTATATTCCTCCAGAGAGCATGCATATTTGCTTCTTGCAAAGGGTAGGATGCTAACAACTCTGGATAACCTCTATGTAATTATTATGATTAATATCATTGAATCTCAATTTCAGTACATGGAAGATCAAACTATTTTTCTGGGCACTCTTAATATCTTGGGAGTAGATCCTAGTACATGAAGTACTTACCATGACTCACCTAGTTAGCAGACACCAAATTTCTTCTTTTGTTTCTACAGTAATAAGCTACTCTCATAAGATACTTGTCAGTGCACAGCCATCACCCACCATCTTAAGAATCAAAACAACCCTGAGATTCCACCTCACACCAGTCAAAATGGCTAAGTTGAAAAATTCAGGTGACAGCAGATGCTGGTGAGGATGTGGAGAAAGAGGAACACTCCTCCATTGTTGGTGGGATTGCAAGCTTGTACAACCACTCTGGAAACCAGTCTGGCGGTTCCTCAGAAAATTGGACATAGTACTACCGGAAGATCCAGCAATACCTCTTCTGGGCATATATCCAGAAGAGGCCCCGACCGGTAAGAAGAACACATGCTCCACTATGTTCATAGCAGCCTTATTTATAATAGCCAGATGCCCCTCAACAGAGGAATGGATACAGAAAATGTGGTACATTTACACAACGGAGTAGTACTCAGCTATTAAAAAGAATGAATTTATGAAATTCCTAGGCAAATGGATGGACCTGGAGGGCATCATCCTGAGTGAGGTAACCCAATCACAAAGGAACTCTCACAATATGTACTCACTGATAAGTGGATATTAGCCCAGAAAATTAGGATACCCAAGATATAAGATATAATTTGCAAAAAACATTAAACTCAAGAGAACGAAGACCAAAGTGTGGACACTTTGCCCCTTCTTAGAATAGGAAACAAAACACCCATGGAAGGAGTTACAGAGACAAAATTTGGAAGTGTGACAAAAGGATGGACCATCTAGTGATTGCCATATCCAGAGATCCATCCCATGATCAGCTTCCAAACGCTGACACCATTGCATACACTAGCAAGATTTTGCTGAAAGAACCCAGATATAGCTCTCTCTTGTGAGACTATGCCAGGGCCTAGCAAACACAGAAGTGGATGCTCACAGTCAGCTATTGAATGGACCACAAGCCCCCCAATGGAGGAACTAGAGAAAGCACCCAAGGAACTAAAGGGAACTGCAACCCTATAGGTGGAACAACAATATGAACTAAGCAGTACCCCGGAGCTCTTGTCTCTAGCTGCATATGTATCAAAAGATGGCCTAGTCGGCCATCACTGCAAAGAGAGGCCCATTGGACTTGCAAACTTTATATGCCCCAGTACAGGGGAACGCCAGGGCCAAAAAGGGGGAGTGGGTGGGTAGGGGAGTGGGTATGGGTGGGTATGGGGGACTTTTGGTATAGCATTGGAAATGTAAATGAGCTAAATACCTAATAAAAAATGGAAAAAATTAAAATAAAATAAAAAATAAATAAATAAATAAATAAATAAAAAGTATCAGCAACCATTGATTGCCTATAGTTCTTTATGTAGGGCTGGAGCCTGGTCTAATTTCCTCATCCATGTTGCTATGTCAACTGAGGTTGTCATTTTTCAAGTCTTGTTTAGGAAAGCATGTTGTTAAGATTTCTTAGTTACAGCAGCCCTGTCCTATGTAAAAGACACTATCTGACCGACGACACTCTGGTCCTATGTTTTTTGCAATCCTTCCACTCCCACTTTTCCCTCAACATTTTCTGAGCATCATTAGCATTATTTATTTCTCCTCCCTCCCACTAAGTCTTCCTATGCATCTTCATTATCTTTATCCCCCTTCCTAAATGTTCCTCCATGTTTTCTTAGTTCCTCCTTCAGAGACTATTGTGGTGCCTGATACTGGAGTTCAAGCTCATGATGATTTCCTTTTCAGGTACTTTAGTTCATTAAATTTTGAAACAGCTCTTTTGTAAAATGTATAATCATTATGCTTGTTTCTCGATTTTCTTAAAAATACATTTAGAGACTATTTGGATATTTAACTATAAAATATATTTATATATATTATATACTATATATAATATTCAAATCATTTTACCTAAGCTCTTGATCATTGAGAGTGTAACATCTATTTACATATTGAGAAAAGTTAATTGATAAAGGATTTTACAAAAACTGTATTTCATGTCTTAACTACAAGCTAGTAAACTGGAAATTTTGTGTGTACCCACACACTGTTAAAGAATGCATCATTTGTGGCCTCAGGTGAAATCCTCTGCAATAACATAAATGGACTCTTTGGGTTTGTTTGCTTGTTTGCTTGCTTGTTTGTTTTTGTCAAGTTATAGAAGTGGTCCTGAAATATTTGGAGTTTATTTTCCTGATAAGGCTGGCTCAAGGATATAAGGAAATATTGGTTTTAATTTTCTAATACACAGGTTCTCAATCTTCTTAAAGCTATAATAAAGCTTCTTAAAGCTTAAACCTTTTAATACTCGACCATAAAACTATTTTGTTGCTACTTCATAGCTGTAATTTTGATAGTTATGAATTGTTATATAAATATCTGATATGCAGAATATCTGATTTTTGACCCATGTGGTAATACTGTTCTACCCCAAAAGGAGTTGCAACTCATGGGTAGAGAACCACTATATATCCATAATAGTCAAGATGCTGAATACAAACTGAAGTGAGTGTTTTTATGTAGTTTCAAGGCTATCTACATAGAAAACTGGATATCTAAAGGTAAACTCTACTGTTTTACCTAATCAGAAAAATATACATGCTTCCTAATCTTTTACTTGGCTTCCTCAATGCTGCATGTATTGAGTATGTAACTAGACAGAATAGTGAAGCATTAGGTACATGGCTAGGAGTACTTGCAGACAGGAGCCTGTTATAGCTGTCTCCTGAGAGGCTCTGCCAGAGTTTGACCAATACAGAGGCGGGATACTCACGACCAACCATCAGGCTTAGCATGGAGACCAAATGGAGGAGTTAGGGAAAGGACTGAAGAAGCTAAAGGGGTTTGCAACACCATAAGAAGAACAACAATATCAACCAAACAGACACCCCACAGATCCCAGGGACTAAACCACCAACCAAAGAGAGTACACATGGAAGGACCCATGTAGCAGAGGATGAACTTATCTGGCATCAATGGGAGGGGAGCACTTAGTCCTGTGAAGGCTCCATGCCCCAATGTAGGGGAATGCTAGGGTGGTGAGGCAGGAGTGAGTGGGTGGATGGGGGAGCACCCTCATAGAAGCAGGGGGCGGGGGGAGATGGAATAGGGGATTTGCAGATGGGAAACCGGGAAAGGAGATAACATTTGAAATGTAAATAAATAAAATATCCAATTTAAAAAAAGAATGTCTTAGATCAATACCAGCTTGCCAAAAATAATATCCTGATGATCTCAAGTTATAATTGAAGTCGTTTGTTTTTCTGTTTTTGTTTTTTGTTTTTTTGGTTTTTTTTTGTTGTTGTTGTTGTTTTTTGTTTTTTGTTTTTTGGTTTTTTGGTTTTTTTTTTTTTTTTTTTTTTTTTTTTTTTTTTTTTTTGAGACAGGGTTTCTCTGTATAGCCCTGGCTGTCCTGGAACTCACTTGTAGACCAGGCTGGCCTTGAACTCAGAAATCCACCTGCCTCTGCCTCCAGAGTGCTGGGATTAAAGGTGTGTGCCACCATTCCCGGCTTTATAATTGAAGTCTTGTTGAGTCACTGATAACTCAGAGAGAGTGTATTTTAAGTAGGAAGAAAATAGTGAAAAGCCCATTCCAGTTTACCCATCATCAGCTGAATAAGTGAAGAGGGGTGACCGACATGAGAAGAAAGAACATTAGCTTGGCTCTTGGCTAGTACAGCTACTACAAGAGAATAGTTCTGCTCTCCAGGCACCAACTTAGTTCTGGAGATAATGAAACCTCCTCCACCACGGTCATCCAAACCATGATAAAGAGAATATGTAATGTAAAATATTCAACCTTATCTGTAACTGAAGCTATATGTAAAGCGAGTTAGGCAACAGAATGGCATAAAGGCAAAAAATAAAATGAAGAGCAAAAGAAAAATTAAGTCAACCACACAAAGTCATGTCAGCATGCAAAACAGTCCCCATGGGAAAAATGAGCTGTATCAAATTTTAGAGTCCTGAAAAGTTAGAAGTAGCTTTGCATTGCACTAACTAGTGATAAAATTATAGAAGGAGAACATACTATTCTGTTCAAGAAATGAAAACCACATAACACAGAGACTAAGCTTAACTAAAGCTAGAATGGAAAAGTCAGAAAAATAGCCGATGATGGCTTTCAGCAACATTTCTATGATAGGCACCATGCCAACTTCACCTAAGTAAGTCCAGTGTTGAAGTCAAGTAGAAAACAAATCAATAATTAATGTTCTCTGTACCAGAAAAATACCATTGTCGATGCGGGAAGCTCTCCCATCTCCTCTGGTTGTATCTAACAAGGTGCGTATCCTTTAGGACACATTTTCTTCCTGTCAGTCACAGAAGGTCATTGATAACATGCAGATCTCAGAAATTTATGTGATATTGAGATGCGTACAACAGATTCTCTCAAACATGACCTTAGGCGGTCTTTCATAAATACTGCATGAGTTAGGATTATATTCAGCTGAACAAAGAGGAAAACCAAACCTATCAGATCAAGTTAAGGTGTTTTTATTAAGTAGAGAATCATGAGCAAGGCAGTGAAGGGCAGCTCCTCAGTGGCACCAAGGACACGGGCACCAAGGACACGGGCACCAAGGACCCAGGCATTTCCCACTTAATTGTGGAACTTTCCCCACATATTTCATCTCTCATATTCAAAAAGGATGAAAATATAAATATAAAAGAATGAGGGAGTGAACAGCTTTATGTCCTTTTGTAAGAATTCTAAATCACTCTTATCTACCTACCTACATATTATCACAATACATTTTCCATGACATTAGGTGCATAATCTACATGATTAACCGTGAGAGGCAAGGAAGCCTTAGAAGGTGGGCAAAGTGTACTGCTTAACGCAGAGTAAAACCCTCCTCATGAGAAACAGCGTATACATGTTGGCAGCGAGACCTTTCATATGGTTTCTCACACTCTTGCTGTTCAAATAAATGAGATTCTGGAAGATTGTTATATTTTATCCACAACATATAATTCACTTATGCATATTCACATCATGTGCTTGTAAACAAAGAATAAATCATACCAAGATCTAGGTCTAGTGCTTGGTCAACCCACCATGAGCAGGCCCATCTTAAGAAAAAATGAGTTGTCTATAAGGCAATTGCTTTTCTCAGAAACAAGCATAGATTCACTTAAACTCATTTCAAGAAGAAAATGGGCTAAGACCTTCAGTAAATAACGTATTTATCACAAAATGTGTTCTTTATATCACATGTACATCTGATACATGTAAAATGTAAATATTAAACAGGAACATGCCCAGTCTTCAAATATGGCATATCTGTCAAGGTAGGTCATTCTTGCATGCAGCTTGATCAATATAAAATATATCAATACATTTTATGAACATTATGGGAAAATCCGTGAAATGTGTATGTCCTTGCCAGTGGTGGAGACAGAACAATGGAACTTCGGATGGTATGAGCAGAACAGCGTAATGAAAGTTGGAATCCTAGACTGACAAACTGCTATACTCAAGCTGCCTGATCTTCCATAATCAAAATGTGCCATAGAATGTCATAGAAAGATCAGATGGAATAATACATATACATTGGCTATTTAAAAAATGTCAGAATAGCCAAATGAAGTAAGAAAAGGTTATGTGTGGTGCCTTCTAGTACTGTAGTTTCCACAATGTACAAATAGAACTGTTTGGCATCTTTGTGAAAACAAAATTATATAGCTGACTGTGTATAGCCAGAAAAGAAGGAGCGTGTCAGTAAAACATCCTTTAAATTTGCCAGTCAGAATCGGGAAGGCAGAGGATCAGTGATCTGACATAAACCTGATGAGCAATTATTCAAGAAATTGGTGATCTTTTGTGTTTATGTTCATTTTAGGAATAAGATATTTCATTTAATTTTAATAATGATCCAATGTGGAGGTTGTAAACCTCTAAAATGTTAGTACACATTATAGCATGAAACCAAAACAGAAAAACACTAAAGATAAAATGTTATTAAAAATTAATTACTTTATTTTAATTAATTAATTAATTAGTATATATTTCTATATTATATTTGGGTTTATTTTCATCTGCATATGTGTGCATGTGTATCTGTATTCAGGTGAATGCAGAGTTTAGAAAAGAGCATCAGATCACCTGGAGCTGGAGTAACTCTTGGTAGCTGTGAGCCACTCAACGTGGTAACTAAGAACCAAACTTGAGTCCTCTAGATAAACACAAACTCCTCTTAATCACAGAGCCACTGATCCAGCTCCTAAAACTACTTTATTAGTACTTTTTAGGAAGATTGGCAGATTATTGAAAGGTACAAGGCTATCAGATAAATTTCTCAGTTCCTCGCTTATGAGCATCATTCAGTGTTTCCTTTGGTGCTTAAAGATATGACTGAAAAGTCACTCCTTCAGTCTGCTTATAGATACGTTTAAGGAAACAGTTTGTTTTAAAGCCCTGTATTATGCCAGACTTTCCCTATTTCAGGAAATATTTAACATTTTGAGAGAGAAAAAAAGTGACTATCTCCCTAATATTGTGTAGTACATATATTTAAAAATCTTTTATTTATTTATTTATTTATTTATTTATTTATTTATTTATTTATTTATTTTAAACTCCAGATTTTATTCCCCTCCCTGTCCACCCTCCGACTTTTCCACATCCCATACCTCCTCCCTGCCCCCCTGTCTCCACCAGGATGTCCCCACCTCCCATCTCCCACCCCACCAGACCTCTAAAATCTCTGGGTCCTACAGTCTCTTGAGGGTTAGGTGCATCTTCTCTGACTAAACCCAGACCCTGTAGTCCTCTGCTGTATATGTGTTAGGGTCTAATATCAGCTCGTGTATGCTGCCTGGTTGGTGGTCCAGTATCTGAGATTTCTCTGGGGTCCAGGTTAATTGAGACTGCTGTTCCTCCTACAGGGTCGCCCTCCTCAGCTTCTTCAAGCTTTGCCCTAATTCAACTACAGGGGTCAGCAACTTCTGCCATGTTGTTAAATGTGGCAGGTGTTATAGTTAGATATAGAGATAGAGAGATTGCATAGCAAATTCTGGAACTATGACAACTTGTCTTCAGAGAGGAAGTTTACAGATCAAATTCAGCTAATGTTTCCCAAATCCTGTTTCAAAGTATATAGTATATTCAGCAATAAGGACTTACCTCCAATTTCTGGTAATCAATCAAGAACAAAGACAACAATCTATATTTCTTTAAAATTTTAACAAGGATAAGCTATTTAAAGTTAAATTAGAATAAAGTGTAAGTATCTTTAAATTTTTGAAAATTTGGTTATTATTCATTCTAAACATGTTGAAATAGTCTTTCAAAGTCAGTACAGACTTTAGACAAGGCCTTATTCATATGCCTTGAACAGGTTGATGGTTTTAATAGGTTTTGTCAAATAGGTTGATAACTTCTCAATATAGTTATTTCTTACAATTTCTATTTCATATTAAACTTATACATTCAGATAGAGTTTTAAATAACTTGCAGAGAAGAGTTAGTAGATATGAACATCCTTGGGAATAGAACAATAATTTCAACAAAATATATCATTTTTATCAACAAACTCAAAAAGAGAATCACCAAATTTTTTCAAAAGTGAAAATAAAAATCAGAATCAATGTCACTCTTTAATTAAATCTGCACTTGAGTTACCCTGAATGAAAGAGTAGTTGAATATTATCTACAAAATAGCATTAGATATGAATTATGATTAACTTAGTCAAGTTCACAATTTTATTAAGCACATTCATTCACAAGACATTGTTTTAAAAAGTCAATTTTTAATCAAAGAACTTCTTTGGAGAGGGAACAGAAAGAATGTAAGGTCAGACAGATGAGGAGGGAAGCTGTAAAATGCTCTGGACATAAGTGTTGCATACATCAAATGACAGCAGCTATAGCTACCTTCATGAGACCTGAACAACATCATGTTAGACAAAATATCTGCACAGAAGGAGGAAGAGGAGAAATCTTGGAGCCCTACAACTATCAGGTTCACCATGGGGAATCCTGCTCTGTCTCCTACACTCCATTCTTTGGGCCAAAGCTTGGTCTATGTCCCTAAAGGTCTTCCACCAATGGGACAACCAGGTGAGATCCCTACATTCCAATCCCCTGTCTGCTGGGCCTCCCTGCAAGCCCAGCACCCATTAGGTCTGTCCTGTACTCTCTGCACTGCATCTTCTGATCCACACCTCTACCTGCAATCTTGGAGGTCTGCAACCATTAGAGACCACCAGTTCTGCCTGCCTCCCTGGAAGCCTGTTGTCACTTGGATAACCAGGTCTATCTGGAATACTAGAGGACTGCCGCCATCAATCATGATCAACTCTACCTGCAGTCCCGGAAGCTTGCTGCAATCAGGGACTACAAGACCTGTTAACACCAGGGACAATTATTGCATAGAGGCCAGCAAAGAACAAAATCAACAATAACCAGGGTAATATGGCACCACCAGAACCCAGCTATCTTATTACACCAAGCACTGGATATCCTAACACTCCTGAAGCATAATAAAATGACCTTAAATTTAATCTTATGAAGGTGATAGAGGCCTTAAAAGAGGAAATGATTAAATACAAAGAGATAAAGGAAAAAACAAACAGGTAAAGGAAATGAATAAAACTGTTCATTACCTGAAAATTGAAATAGAAGCAATGAAGAAAACACAAACTGAAGGAATCCTGGAGATTAAAAATCTAGGAAAGAGAACAGGAAACACAGACATAAGCATTACCAACAGAATACAAGCGGTGGGACAGACAACCTCAGGATTAAAAGTTACAGCAGAAGAAATTGATACATTGGTGCTATGCTCTCTGGTCGAGTCAACTGGACAAGCCGAGAGGCTTAAAAGTCAACTCATGAGGCAAAAGAGTTTCAAGGAAGCTCTCCTCCTGGAGTCTAGCGTTCCCTACCCATACAGTAATTTTTCATTCCCGAGTTCCATTCCCGAGTTAGTCAAGTGTATGGATCCACGTGCTCTCTTTCAATATTTTCCTATCATAAGTGCCTTTTAAGATTGAATTCTGACATAGCTAAAGCCGTCCACCAGTGTTCCAACAGTCCTAGTTTGTCCTTAGCAAGACCTTGGGTTTGGAATTCAGTACTGCCCCTGGTATTACACTATCTCTTTGAGTAAAAGTTAGGTCACTGCCCTTCACAGGAATCTACCATCACCTAGGAAGAAAGAAGTTTCTGGCCGTAGGGGAAACCAGAATAGATGCTTAGAATTATAACTGAGTTACACCTATTTACAGGAATTTACTATGGTTTAGGAAGCAGATCAGGCTGTGGTTTTAGAGTATTGCATTATTCATGAGATGGTTAGCTAGAACAGAACTCCCTAGTTAGAACCATGACTTGGGTGTGAAAGCCCTTGCCCTAGGAGTGAAAAGTCCTCACACCTGGCTTCTAAGACTATAGCTGACCTTAGATAGGGCTGACTTTGTCTCAATTATTTTATTGCCCAGTTCCTTCTGATCTTTGCGTTTTCATTCCTCTGTTCTGTGTAAGAATCATTAAGCATCCGGTTACCTCATTTGTACCTTGCGGGTATGTCACCCAACTTTTTTATTGTCTACTGTATAAAAGACTGAAGCTCGAATTGTAAATTACATTCAGATTCTACACACAACCTCTCCTGTGTGCATCTGTCTGTCATTCATCCACGCTTTGCCCACCCGCCTTGAGAGACCCCGTTCCACGCAGACATGGGGACCCAGAGGGTCTGCGGCACATTGGTAAAAGAAAATGCTAAAAATGAAAAGATTCTAACATAAAATATCCAGGAAATTTGGGCCACCATTAAAAGACCAAACCTAAGAATAATAGGAATAGAAGAAGGAAAAGATTCACAGCTCAAAGGCCCAGAAATATCTTCAACAAAATCATAAAAGAAACTACCTATAACCTAAAGAAAGAGAAGCTTATGAATGTGAAAGAAGGTTACAGAACACCAAATGGACTGGAACAGAAAATAAAATCTTCCCACCACATAAAAATCGAAACACTAAATGTACAGAAGAAAACAATATTAAAGGCTGCAAGAAGAAGAGGCCAAGTAGCATATAAAGAAAGACGAATCAGAATCACACCTGACTTCTCAACAGAGTTTATAAAAGCCATAAGGGCCTTATCTTCAGACCCTGAGAACCCACAGAGCAGAGGTCAACTCAGACCACTATACCCAACAAAACTTTAAATAAACATAGATGGAGAAAACAAGATATTCCAAGACAAAACCAAGTATTAAATAATATCTTTCCTCTAATCCAGCCCTACAGAGGATACTAGAAGGAAAACTCCAACACAAGGAGTACAACTACATCCAAAAAAAGAAACAAATAATTTCACACCAGCAAAACAAAAGAAAAGAAGCAAACACACACACACACACACACACACACACACACACACACACACACACACACAGTACTACCAACATCAAAATAGCAGGGATTAACAATCATTGGTCCTTAATATTCATCAACATCAATGGACTCAATTCCCCAATTAAAAGACAAGGTGGATGCATAAACAGGATCCATCATTCTGCTATATACAAGAAACATACCTCTGCAATAAAGATAGATACTAACTCAGAGTAAAGGGCTGGAAAAAGATTAAACTTTCAATCAAAAGTAAACAAAAGAGATTGGGAAAGACATTTCATCCTCATCAAAGAAAACAACATCCACCAAGATGACATCCCAATTATAAACATCTATTCCCCAAATGCAAGGTCACCCACATTTGTAAAAGAAACATTACTAAAGCTAAGTCACACACTGAACCCCACATAGCAATATTAGAAGACATCAACAACCCACTCACACCAATGGGCATGTCATCAAAACAGAAACTAAACAGAGAAATAATGAATGTAAAAGACATTATGAATCAACGGATCTAACAAATGACTGCAGATCACTTCAATCAAACACAAAAGAATAGACTTTCTTCTCAGCCCCTCACAGAATCTTCACCAAAATTGTTGATATGGCCTGTCACAAAGCAAGCCTCAACAAATACAAGAAAATTGAAATAGCCCCTGCCATATTCTCAGATTACCATGGATTAAAGTTAGATTTCAACAACAGAAACAAAAGAAAGGCTACAGACTTTTGGAAACTGAACAACTCTCTATTCAATGACCACTGTCTCAAAGAAGAAATATAAAAAAGAATTCAAAGAATTTCTATAAGTCAGTGAAAATGAAGGCAGAGCATACCCAGACATGTGAGACAGTGCTAAGCGGGAAGATTATAGCATTAAGTACCTTCATAAAGAAACTGGAGAGATCTCATACTAGCAACTTAATAGCATACCTGAAAGCTTTAGAACAAAAATCAGCTAACACACCCAAGGTGAGTAGACAGCAGGAAATAAACTTGGGGCTGAAATTAATTAATTGGAAAAAAGAGAGAATGATATTTTAAATCATCAAAACCAATAGCTGATTCTTTGAGAAAATCAGCAAGATAGACAAACCTCTAGGAAAAGAAACTAAAAGGCATTTAGACTGTGTCCAAATTAAAAAAATCAGAAGTGAAAGGGGGAACATAACATCAGACACTGAGGAAATCCAAAGAATCATTAGATATTACTTTAAAAGCCTGTACTCCACAAAATAAGAAAATCTAAATGAAACAGACAATTATCTGGATAGATTCCATATAGCAAAGTTAAACCAAGAACATGCAAGCTATCTAAAAAGTCCTACAACTCCTAAAGAAATAGAAATAGTCATTAAAAGACTCCCAACCAAAAAAGCCCAGGACCAGACAGTATTAGCAGAGAATTCCACCAGACTTTCAAAAAAGAGTTATTCCAATACTCCTCAAACTATCCCAGTGAACAGAAAAAGAATTGCCAAACTCATTCTATGAGACCACAGTCACCTTGATACAAAGACCCAACATAGAAAAAGAAATTTCAGGCCAACTTCCCTTATGACCATTGATACAAAATACTCAATAAAATGCTCACAAACTGAATCCAAGAAAGCATAACAACAACAACAAAATTATCCATGATCAAATAGGCTTTATCCCAGGGAAGCAGGGTTAAATCCATCAACATAATACACCATATAAACAAACTGAAAGAAAAGCAAAAACCAGGATCATCTTTTTAGATGCTGAAAAAGTCTCTGACTTTTCAAAATCAAACATCAGCAAGTTAATAGCAAACTTCAAATTAAATGGAAAAATACTTCAAGCAATTCCACTAAAATCATGGACAAGTCTGCCCACTCTCTCTGTATCTCTTGAATATAGTACTTGAAGTTCTAGCTAGATTAATAGGGCAACTAAAGGTGATCAAGGGGATATAAATTGGAAAGGAAGATGTTAAAGTATTGCTATTTGCAGATGATACATAAGTGAAACAAATATTTCTACCAGAGAACTCCTACAGCTGATAAATGCTTTCAGGAAAGTGGCTAGATAAAAAACAAACAAAAAAAAGTAACTCAAACAAACAAACAAACAAAGCAAAACAAAAACAAAACAAAACACCAAAACTTAATAGTTTTCTTTATACAAATGATAAACAGGCCTAGAAAGAAATCAGTGAAAAAAAAAAGCCACCCTTTGCAGTTACCATAAATAATATAAAATATCTGATGTAACTCTGGCCAAGCAAGTGAAAGACCTGTATGAAAAGAACTTTAAGTCTCTGAAGAAAGAAATTGAAGAATATATCAGAAGATAGAAAGCTATTCCATGCTCATGAATTGTTAGGATTAACACATTAAAATTGGCCATCTTACCAAAGCAATCTACAGATTCAACCAAATACCAACACAATACATTAGAGATCTTAAAAGAATAATTCTCAACTTTGTAGGGAAAAACAAAAAAAAAGCCCGGATAGGTCATACAGTACTGGATAGTAAAAGAATTTCTGGAGGTATCACAATCTTTGAATTCAAGCTATAGTACAGACCTATAGTAATAAAAACTATCTGGTATTAATATAGAAACAAACAGGTTGATTAATAAAATCAGATAAATGGCCCAGAAATAAACCTACACATCTATAGACACTTGATTTTGACAAAGAAGCCAAAACCATACAATGAAAAAGAAAGCATCTTCAACAAATCATACTGGTCTAACTGGGTGTCTGCTTGTAGAAGAGTGCAAATGATTCCTTATTTATCACCCTCCACAAAACTCAAATCCAAGTCAAAGACCTCAACATAAAATTGGATATACTAAACCTAATAGAAGAGAAAGTGAGAAATAGCCTCATACTCATTGGTACAGGAGACAACTTCCTGAACAAAACATCAGTGGCTCAAAACATCAATCATCACTAAGATCAAGAACTAATAAATGGGACCTCATGAAACTGAAAAGCTTTTGCAAGGCTAAGGACATAGTCTATTTGACACAACCACAATCTACAGAATGGGAAAAGAGCTTTACCAAGCCTATATTCAACAGAAGTCTAATATCTATAATATAAAGAACTCAAGAAATTAGACACCAACAAATCAAGTAACCTAATTGGAAAAAAAGGGGGAAAACAGAACTAAACAGGGAATTCTCGACAAAGGAATCTCTAGTGGCAGAGAAACACTTCAGGAGAATGAAAATCAAAATGACTCTGAGATTCCACTTTACAGCTATCAGAAAGTCTAAGATCAAAACTCAAGTGACAGCACATCCTGGGCAGGATGTGGAGCAAGGGGAACACTCCTACATTGCTGGTGGGAGTGCAAATTTGTACAGCCACTCTGGAAATCAGTGTGGTGGCTTCTCGGCAAATTTAGAGAATGGGTAAAGAAAATATGGTTCATTTACACAATGGAATGCTATTCAGCTATTAAAAGCATTAACAACATGAATTTTGCAGGCAAATGGATAGAACTAGAAAACATCGTTCTGAGTGAGGTAACCCAGACCCCAAAAGACATGCATGGTATGTATTCATAAGTATAAGTATATATTAGTATAAATATATATTAGCTGTGATGGTTTGAATATGCTTGCCCCAGGGAATGGCACTATTAGGAGATACAGCCTTCTTAGAGTAGGTGTGGCCTTTTTGGAGTAAGTACATCACCATGGTGTGGACTTTAAGACCCTCATCTTATCTAACTAGAAGCCAGTCTTCTCTTAGTAGTCTTCAGGTGAAGATGTAGAACTCTCAGCTCTGCATTCACCATGCCTGCCTGGACACTGCCATGTTCTCACCTTGATGATAATGGATTGAACTTCTGAACATGTAAGCCAGGCCCAGTTAAATGTTGTCTATGAGTTGGCTTGGTCATGGTGTCTTTTCACAGCAGTAAAATCCTAAGACTTTAGCTATGGAGTCCAGAATACCTACACTATAATCCATAGACACAATGAAGCGAAATAACGAGGATGACCCAAAACAGGATGATTGAATCTCACTCCAAAGGAAAAATAAAATACTCATCAGAGTTGGATGGATGGAGAGAAATGGGTGAAAGGGAATGTGAAGGGGAATGTTGAGAGGGGAATCAGGAACTGGGGGAACTGGAAAGAGATGATCCAGAATAGTGAAGGAATATTTGGGGTAGGGGTGATTATCTCTAGGACATGAGAGAAACCTGGGATGAGAGAGACTCCAGGAAGCCTATGATGGTGACTCTAGCTGAAAACTCATAACAGTGGGAGATATGGAGCCTGAAGTGACTACCTCCTATAGCCAGGCAGGATTCCCAGTTCAGGTATAAGAACACTATTTGGATTTCACACATCTTTCACAATCCAACACGAAGAGAAGTCAGGACAGGAAGTCAAGAATAAGGAGGCAGGAACTAAAAAAATTAAAAGCCATACAGGAACATACATTACTGGTTTCATCTTCGTGGCTTGCTTAGTTTATTTTCTTACAAAGCAAGCAGTTATGACAGTGGGTTGAGCCCTCCCACATCCATCGTTAATCAAGAAAATGCATCATTAATCAAGACTTGCCTACAGAGAAAGCAAATGGAAGTGATTGCAGTTCTCAACTGATCTTCCTCATCCTGGATGACTCTAGCTTTTATCAGACTGACACAAAACTAAAGAACACTATAGGCATAGCAATACATCACTGGAATAGTTTTAATAAAATATTGATTAAGCAGACTAGTAATATTGAGCTCATCCACAGGGCTTATAGATTATCTAGCCACAAGTTCTTGACCCAGTTAACAGTTCTGGGTATGGGTTCTGTCTCATGGATGAGGCCTTATATGTCATCAGAAAATAGTTGGCTACTCTAACAATATTCATGCCTCTATTGTACCAAATTTAGCATATTTCATCAGGCAGCTCATTATTATATTTCACAGGGTTCGCATCTTGGTAAGATTGGTTACTATTCTCCTCTGGTGTACAACATACTTTTCAGTACTATAAAAGCTAGCCAGTTGGGATGAAGCTTCCATGACAATGCCAACTTGATTTCTTCATGTTCTATGGTTCACAAATATGGAGCCTTCAGCAATGGGGTCTTAACATTAAGTTCTGAAGGATAACCAATGTCAATGTCAATATCCTATAGTGTTTGGGTATCTATAGAACTTCATTGGCCAACAACTATGAAAGAGATAACCCATTCTTGGCGCTGGGATTTTTCTGTTAGCCTGTGTGACAAAAGCATTGCCAAGGTTAACTCCATTTTAACTTATAGTTCTTCTATCAGTTTTGTGTTTTTCTGTTTGTCTGTCTGAATCTTTCTCTCTGTCTCTGTCTCTGTCTCTGTCTCTGTCTCTCTCTCTCTCTCTCTCTCTCTGTGTGTGTGTGTGTGTGTGTGTGTGTGTGTGTGTGTTGGAGGGTTGTTTGTGCTTCAATAAAATGAAAGCATTATTAAAAAAGAAACCAATTGATTTACTTCCAAAGCATCATCTGATACTGAGAGCAAGTCCTCAGGGAGGAAACTAAGCCTGCAACTGAACCTTTGTTACTCTATGTTTTGTTTTTGTTTTGTTTTGTTTTGTTTTGTTTTGTTGTGGGGGCATTATTACCCCTATTGGTATAACTTCTTTTAAAAACAAAATACTTATGACATTTTAGACACCCTTAACATTTTATTTATCCACCCTCATTTTTCCTCTATATCATATCCCCTCTGCCTTTCTTTCTTATCTTCTCTCCGATGCATTTTTCCTATCTCCTCCATCATAGCACCTATGTTCTATTATCCCTCTCTCTAGAACTCCTCCTCTTTTCCATCCCAGATAATTTCAGCTTATATTTTGACATCTAAATACTCAGAGCTTAGATCCACAAATTGAAGAAAGAACACAGCATTTACTCTTCTGGATATGTGTTATGTCATTTAATGTAATATCTTTAGTTTCATCCATTTACCTGCAAGGTTTATGATTTAATTTTTCTTTATAGATAACTAATATTTCATTGTGTCTATGTACTACATTTTCATTATCCATTCATTAGTTCAAGGACATTGGGTTGTTTCCATCTCCCAGCTATTGTGATTAGAATAACAATGATCAAGGATCAGCCAGTTTCTGTGAAGTAGGATGTTGAGTGCTTTGAGGTATGCCAAGAAGTTATAAAGCTGGGTCATATAGTAGATTTACTTTTATATTCACACTATTTCTGTAGTGGCTCCATCAATTTGTCATCCCATCAACACTGAATAGTGGTTCCCTTTCCTTACCAGTCTCACCAGTGCTTGTTGTAAATTGTTTGTTTGATCTTAGCCATTATGACTGGAGTAAAGTTAAATCTTAAAGCAGTTTTAATTCAAATTTTCCTAATTTAGAAGTATGATGAATACTTTTGGAGATATATCAGACATATCTTAGCCACTTTTATTACTTTTTTCCTTTGAGAATTCTGTTCAAAACCATAACCTATTTCTTTAATCAAGTTGTCTCTTTTTCTGAAAGTTTATTTCTTTAGTTATTTGCATATTCTGAATATTAATCCCCTATCACAGGTCTAGTTTACACAGGTTCTCTAATATTATATGTGTTTCCTCTTCACTTGTTTACTTACTTCTTTTAAACATGAAGTTGCTTTGGATATCACTTACCATAAGTACTAGAACACTTATAACTCAGATGGCCTGCCTAAGAGAAAAAGTTGGTGCCTTATTTGTTTAAGATTTCCAAGTTCCAGTTATCTTAAGCATAATTTTTCTAGTACTTTATTTCATTAAATTAATGTTTTGACTACTCATTATATTTTGAACATGATGCTATACTACATTTTCTATAGAACAACAGCCAAGGAAGGAAGTTGGCATTGAATTCTTCCCATGAGTTTTCTATTGCATAAGGAACTTCCACTAGTAATTGTTTGACAGGGTCTGTGGTGGTTTGAATATGTTTGCCCCAGTTAGTGGCACTGTTAAAAGGTGTATTCTTTTTTTGAGGAAGAGTATCACTGTAGGGTGAACTTTGAGACTTTCCTCCTAGCTGCGTGGAAGCCAGTCTTCTGTTTGCCTTCAGAACAAGATGTAGAACTCACAGCTGCTCTTGTGCCTTGCCTGCCAGGACCCTGCCATGCTTTCTGCCATGATGATAATGGAATGAACCTCATGACCTCCAACCCAGCCTCAATTAAATGTTATCCTTCATAAAAGTTGTCTGGGTTATAGTGTCTCTTTCTAGGGCCTTTTTCAAATTTTCCTAGGATGAGGACTTTATGTACTTATTTTTATTTGATTACATAATCCTCCATAACACTTTTATTAAATCCTCTTTCTACAATTGACAGGGTCTTTACTAAGAAACAACTAAAACATATGATTATTATAATTCTAAAAATTGAAAGTCGCTCTTATCTATTTGACACAATGATTATATTCTAAATGGCAACAATGTACATTTTCTCCTTCGACATTTTATATAATTAAACTTTTGTTCAGCTGGTACAAGATTTTTATCTGCCTCGGGGTTAGTTAAATATTAAAAGTTGATGTGGCAGTTTAGTTATTATGAGAAAACTTAAAAATAAAGGAAGGAAGTAATTGTCCAGTTTTGATATTTCAAGAAAATATCAAATGCAGTCACTATTCACCATGAAACACAAACTTTGTAGAGAAAAACAGAATTCCATATATATTTTAATTTTTTAAAAATTTTATTTAATCTTTTTCTTACACTCCAGATTTTATCCCCTCCCAGTCCACCTTCTGAGTGTTCCACATCCCGTACTTTCCCCTTCCCCCATCTTCACAAGGATGTCCCCTCCCTTCCCACCCCCCTCCCTACTAGACCTCCCTATGCCCTGGGACCTCCAGTCTCTTGAGGATTAGGTGCATCTTCTCTGACTGAATACAGACCTGTCAGTCCTCTGCTGCACGTGTGTTGGGGGCCTCACATCAGCTGGTGTGTGCTGTCTGGTTGGTGGTCCAGTGTTTGAGAGATCTCGGGGATCCAGGTTAATTGAGACTGCTGTTTATTCACTTCACATTCCGATTGCAGCAACCCTCTCTCCTCCTCTCCCAGTGCCTTCCTTAATTCTTATTTAGTAGATCACTAACTAAAACAAAGAGAAATTCTAATATGAATTCTTCACACAGTAAAAAAAAAAAAAAGGAAAACAATTTCTTCAGGAATGCTGAGAAAAAGACAGAAATAACCCTGGTGACATTAAAAACACAAAAGGAATCTGTTGCCTGTTTCCCAAATACCAATGCCTAAACAGTGGTGAGGGCTTAAGTTCTATCTTAAGTCCATAGAGAGATGGAGTGGATTTTGAGGGAGGAGCCCTGATCTGTTTAAATGCATAAGAGTAAGCTTCTATCCAGAGGAACTTGAGGAACAGTTCCCTCTGAGGCTTCTTCATCATGCAAAAAAGTAGCACAAGTCTCCTCATGTTCACTATGGAGGCAGAAGATGTCTAAGGAGGCAGTAATGTCAATGCAGATGGGCCTATAGAAGCTGCCCAGGTATTTGTAAACTGCAGATGCTGACTGGAGACTTCTGTGATACCGGAGACTCACTGGCACCTGCTGCATCTCAGCATTACTTAACTCCTCCCTAGCATTCAGAAGTTCTTTTTTTTTATTTGTTTTGTTTTGTTTTTTTGTTTTTGTTTTTGTTTTTGTTTTTGTTTTTATTACGTATTTTCCTCAATGACATTTCCAATGCTATCCCAAAAGTCCCCCATACCCTCCCCCCCCCCACTTCCCTACCCACCCATTCTCATTTTTTTTTTTTTTTTTTTTTTTTTTGGCCCTGGCATTCCCCTGAACTGGGGCATATAAAGTTTGTGTGTCCAATGGGCCTCTCTTTCCAATGATGGCCGACTAGGCCATCTTTTGATACATATGTAGCTAGAGTCAAGAGCTCTGGGGTACTGGTTACTTCATAATGTTGTTGCACCTACAGGGTTGCAGATCTCTTTAGCTCCTTGGATACTTTCTCTAGCTCCTCCATTGGGGGCCCTGTGATCCATCCAATAGCTGACTGTGAGCATCCACTTATGTGTTTGCTAGGCCCCTGCCTAGTCTCACAAGAGACAAGTTCTAACAGACTGATAAGCACAGCTAGCCACAGCATTCACACAAACCAGTTCTGTTTTGCACCATACGTATGTTTTTGACAATAAACAAAACCTGAATACTTATTACTATCTTCTATATGAGATCAGACCAAGAGAGCTAATTTGCAGTATAATGGAGAAAGTACAGGAAAGCAATAAGCGGATCCCACCCACCTCAAACATTCCTCTCTCTAAGCAATGAACTTATTAAATCAAACTCCTATTTTAAGTAAATCTTGGAGAAATGGGTTCAAGACATTTCTACTAATAAGAACAAATTTTGATTCAAATTTTGTAATGACTTATTCAATCTGCCCTAATACAGTTTAAAAATAATAGTTGTTTTATTTAATTTTTACATATGTGAATATTTGCCTGAGTGGATGTCTCTGTATCATGTGCATACGGTACACTGGGAAGTTGATACAGAAAACTGTGAGCTACTGTGTGAGTACCAGCACTTGATCCCAGGTCCTCTGGACGCATAACCAGAACTCTTAACCACTAAGCCATCTTCCTAACTTTGAAACAGTTGAATTTTGTATTTGACCACTTGAGTTGCACTTTGAAAAGATTCAAAACCTCTCTACAAGCACTGGCAAAAATCCCTGTAAAATTAAATGATATTATTATATCAGGTTGATATTTTATATATAATATATGAATTCATATATTATAGTCACATGTTTATACATGTATGCTACATATAAAAAGTCTTTTTAGACTTATTTATTTTGTGGTTTTGGTGGTGGTGCTTTGACTATATTCATCTGTACCATGTCTCTGCATATATTTATCTGTACCATATGGGTGTCTGGTGCCCTCAGAGGTCAGAAAAGTCAATGGGTCCCCGGAACTGGGGTTAAGGGAAGGTTCTTGGAACCAAACTTGAGCTTTCTAAATTAGCAAAAAGTGTTCTTCACTACTAAGACATCTTTCAAGATCCTATCAACATCTTACTAAATATGTAGGTTCTAGAAAACTAGAATTAGACATTTTCAAATGGTTCAGAAATCCATTTAAAATTTTATTTTTTATCAAAGAAAGAAATGAAATAATTTTCCAAAAGCTTTTATAATGCTTAATTTTTACCCAGCTTCAGTACTGATGATATGAGTTTGAAGGTGCAGTGCTGGGAATAGTCACACTCTTTGTTCTTATAGCTTTGGATAATATTTTTTGAAAGTAGAGAATTGAATAATAAAGAAATTAATCTGACAGCTATTAAATACCACTTCCTAAATCCATAGAGGGTCATAAGCAACAAAAGATTAAAAATATCCGATTGTAAGTTATTAAATTGGTTTAATAAAATGCTTTTTGCAGTTCAAAACTACTAAAAACTATTTAAATTGAAAGTTAGTTTTCTTCCAATTTGCTACTTTCCACATCCCTGCTTTGCTTTGGAACTACATGCGATTCTTTCTGTCAACTTTCAACTGTGGAGGAAGAAACAGAAATGTTCCTAAGAAGATCTAGCACTTCAGGAATAGTTGTATGATCTATGCATAGTAATTATGTTCCTTCTGCTACAATTTTCATGTTCATGAGCTATTGATATGGATAAATTTTAATAGTGATTGATCCAGTGTATTTGGATAGACTGTAGGCTTCTTGTATGTTCATGGTCTCTCTTTCTTTAGGTTAGGATAGTTTTGATATACACTGACTGATAAGCAGATATTAGCCCAGAAACTTAGAATATCCAAGATACAACTTCCAAAAGAAATGAAACTCAAGAAGAAGGAAGACCAAAGTGTGGATACTTTATTCCTCCTTAGAATAGGAAACAAGACACCCATGGAAGAAGTTGAAAAGACAAAGTTGGTAGCTAAGATGAAAGGATGGACCATCTAGAGACTACCCCACCCAGGGATCCATCCCATAACCAGCCACCAAACCCAGGTACTATTGCATGCCAGCAAGATTTTGCTGAAAGGACCCTTACATAGTTCTCTCTAGTGAGGCTATGCCAGTGCCTGGCAAATACAGAAGTGTATACTTACAGTCATCTATTGGATGACACAGGGCCCCTAATGAAGGAGCTAGAGAAAGTATCCAAGGAGCTAAAGGGGTCTGCAACCTTCCTATAGGAGGAACAACAATATGAACTAACCAGTAACCCCAGAGTTGTGTCTCTAACTGTATATGTAGCAGAGGATGGTCTAGTCGGCCATCAATGGGAGGAGAGGCCCTTGGTCTTGCAAAGACCATATGCCCCAGTACAGGGGAATGCCAGGGCCAGGAAGCGGGAGTGGGTGGATTGGGGAGCAGGGTGGGGGGAGGGTTTAGGGGGCTTTGGGGGTAGCATTTGAAATGTAAATGAAGAAAATATCTAATTAAAAAAGAAAATAGTGATTGAAGCCAGATTTGGTCACCCAATTTCCAGCTACATACATGTTATGGAATCACAAATTTTGATTACCCAGAATTCCTGCTATATTTGACATTGAATAGCTGCTGAATTTTCTTTCATAAACTTGAGTATCTATCTCATTTCACAGAAAATCTTAGATTATTTTCTAAATAAATAAAAAGCCTGAAGAAAATGACAGTGCAAAGTTAAATGCCCCAAACCAGAGACAGCTGGCCTCATTAAATTTTGATGTTTAATTGTGTCCTGTGAAGATTGTGAAGATTCTAACAAGTAACTGGAATTCTCCATGTCTATCATGTTTCAGGAGCAATTCAGGTTGACTAAGCACAAAACAGTGATGACAAGGGACTTTTATCAGGGAGAAGAGCTCTGAGATATGTGTTTACACTCATGAATGAAAGCAACTGTAAATTCATTCTACTTATAATACTTTGAACCTAACTTTGAAGTTTTCTTTTTTAAAATTAACTTGTGTAGAGAGGTGATGCTGAGAAATAGATGACTGAATGTCAGGAGGTTCCATAGCCAAGAGCTCCAAAGTGAGGTATTATACAGTAAGCAGAAGAAAAGGGAGCGTCCATTCACAGCTTGTGACAGGCACAATTCAGATGGCTTGGGATGCCTAACATGAATAACAATTACAAAAGGGAACCAAACTGGTGAATTCAATATCTGAGAGTATTTTGCATAGCTGGGAAGACAGTCATGTTAATATTAAAATAGACCCTTCTGTTTTCAGCTACACTGGGTAGCAGCAGAATCAGTCACAGTGAAAAGCTTAGGTCTGATACATACTATCTTTGGTTAAGTTAAACATAATATGAAGAAAAGAAACAAAATCAGTGTAATGAAAACTTGGGACATCATGTCAAAAACAATTGGGAAATAAAGAAATGGTAAGATCTGAGCAACAAATTTGCAGTCTGAGATAAAACTTCCGCAGAAGAAATGACCAATAGGATACAGCAAACTAGAGCCTAGTGAGACTCTTTACCTATGGGGGGAGGTGATAAGGAGGTGAAAATAATAGACATATAGGGAAAGACTGAGTGAGGTTTCATATAAGATTCTGAACACAAATGGCGGCCTTTGGCCATCTTCCCAGCTGTCAGCAGTAACTGCCTCTGGAACCTGAAATAAATGGAGATGTCTTTTTCTTATCACTAACCCTACAGAGTATATAAAGCACTGAGATAATGACATCTATGATTCAAACAATATTTTGAAACACATGACTGGCCTCATCTTAGGTAATCTTAACAAAGTTCTTTGAATCTCATAGATTTCTAGGGAGCATAGAAGCACAAAAACAAGGACCACAGTAGAAAATAGTTCTTGGAAAAGCTGAAAAAGATGCCACATTTTGAAAAAGGTATGAATGATAAGTAAAATTAATTTAAATATTACATTCATTACATATCAAATTATATTCATATTTACTTTTGGTCATTTTTATTTAAGATATTCTGAATTCATGTAAACTCATACAAGAGAAAGAAAAATTGAAATTAGGCAGGGCTAGGGTTGAAGCGCATTGGTATAGCATTTGCCTACTATATGTGAGGCTTAGGTACATCAAAATGAGTTAAAACAAAACAAATAAAATATTCATAAAATAGAAAAAATTTTACCTGTTTATTGTATGGATCACTACCTTGCTCATTAAAAATTCTCTCTCTCTCTCTCTCTCTCTCTCTCTCTCTCTCTCTCTCTCTCTCACACACACACACACACACACACACACACAGTAAGCTAGCTTCATTGACTTAGAGAATTTCTACATGAGTATAATGTACCTGCACATATTTTGGTTTAAAAAGACCTAATAAAAACATAAATTTCACTGCACAAAAAGACAAAATTTTTTAGGGACAGATAAATGCAAGCAACCAGTTGAGTGGAAAAAACTGACAAACTGTATCTTGGAGAAAAGAATACTTTTCTTACTGCAAATTTTAAAATACATTTAATAAAACATATGCACAGATAATTTATCTCAAAACATTGGTGTGTGCACTTTAAGTATTTGAAAATGTGTATTCTCTTCATAATAAGATCATTACAAATTAAACATGTATTGATAAGTCATTTCTTAGTGATCTAGTGATCGTATTTACAAGTAGAACCATTTATGAGTCTATGGTGAAGCAAGTAGCCATAAATTACTACCATAATTTCTTACCCGAAGAGTATCTAGGGAAACAAACATGGTGATATCTAACTTATCAAAGTGCAGAATTAAGGCCATCTTCCTCACAAACAATTATTTCCTTTTAACTTGTCAGTGATATTAGTTAGCTCACAATGTATGTATGTGTGCGTGTGCGTGTGTGTGTGTGTTTGTGTGTGTGATGCTTTTTTTAATGTAGCAAGATAGTGATCCCATGTCTAAAAATTTACTCTAAAGATACTCAAACAGGACAAAACCATACACATAGAATTCTTTATTATGTCATTAATTGGAACTTACTTTAGCATTCCATTGGCCAGTGGTTGAAAAGCTGTGTTACAGGAAGTCAGTGAAACAAATGTATTTGTAAGCAATAACTGAGACTATATAAATTAATGCAGAGTAATATATAGAAAAGGCAATGTAAATAAAATCCTGTCAAAAGATTATACTCAAAATGTTATATTTTTTAAGAAACAAAAGAAAAATAGAAAAGCTTAGTAGAAAAAACCCTAGAGAGTAGTGAAATCAAGATGAAGTAATAGAAATATGAGGAAGGGAAAGGAGATATGCAGAAATGAACTTTTCTTACAGGATATTTGGAGAATGTTAATTTTCCATATGCTTAATAAAATTAATTTAAAAATATCAAGTTTCCTAAGGAAAATGTACAACATAATAATTAACCAAAACAAATTTCTTATAATAGTATAAACTGCACTATATGGCATAGAGAAAGGAACTTCCAAACTTATTATTTATTTTCAGAACTGTGTTTTATTAAATGAAATGTAAAACTTGCTGCTGTTTACGAAGCATCTTATGATAACTTAATGCCTGTGTACTCTATGTGTGATGGGTAATTTGGACCATTAACTCAGTTGGATTAAGAATCACCTAGTGTATTGGTGAGGTGAAGTATCTATTTGGGGAATGGCTTTAGGATTATTAAGAAGAGTGGAAAATCCTACATGTTGAATGTGAATGCCATTGTCCATGTGCTAGAGACTCCAAAGGGAGGAAAAGCTATATATATATATATATATATATATATATATATATATATATATATACAGAGAGAGAGAGAGAGAGAGAGAGAGAGAGGGAGGGAGGGAGGGAGGGAGGGAGGGAGGGAGGGAGGGAGGGAGGGAGGGAGGGAGGGAGGGAGGGAGGAGAGGAGAGAGAGAAGACAAAAAGAAAAAGAGAAAAGAAAATCCCAGAATAGTCTTTACCCTGATTCGCATGGATGTGAACAAGCAACTTTAAACCCCTGCTACCACACATTGCTTCCCTGACATAACTGACTATACTTTCAAACCACGAGCCAAAATAAACCATTACGCCTTAAGTCATTGATTTGTTTGTGTATGTGTGTATTTGGAGGCCAGAGGTCAACACTGGGTGTCTTTCTAAGTTCCTATCCATTTTGTTTTTCAAGATAGGGTAGAGTCTCTTACTGAACCTAGAGCTCACCAAGTTAACGAGACTAATTGGCCAGCAATCTCCAAGAATTCTCCACTCTCAGCCTCAGCAGTACCGGGATAAGAGATGCCAGATGTCCTTCATGGCTTTTCCCCATGACTCCTGTGGGACTGAACTCGGTTCTCAAGCTTTACAGCGCCATTTTCCAAGCCTTTTCAAGTTTATTTTTCTGAGGTATTTATAATGATCAAATTAGGGTATTTCATATTTCTGCCTCCAATAAACTAAAATGAAAATAAATTCAATCTCGCAGGGTGCAGAAAAATATTGATAGTGAAAAAATGGCAATTTTGGGTAAGTTTGCCTTGGGAAATCTAGCCCTCTGTGGGACCTTGAAAGCCCTGTTTCACTGGTGGCCATCACAAGATCTCAAAGCTGTGGTTCAACAAAATTACCCCCCTCACCACTTGAAAACAACTGCAAAATTTTTGGAACCATGAAAGTCTTAGCTAATATGATTATAATAATATATCAATCTTGTGACAAAATCAAGATGGAATTTAATTTGCAAAAATGACTGAGAAATTTTTATCATACTTGATTTGTTTTACAAATTTGGAAATAATGCATTATTCAATGAATATTTAGCAAATTCAAATAATGTTTTATTTACAAAGGTAAAACTATCTTTGGGTCACTCAATACAAACAGTAAATAAAACTTTGATATATACCAAAGGAAGTTGGCTGAAACTTATAATTAAAGAAATTCTTTGTAGTTTGTAAGTGATATTCTAACAATAAAAATAGTTGTTCTAAATGTCAACAGAAGATAATGAACTTTAATTCTAAAAACTAATGAAAGAGAAATATCTTAGGAATTTTAAAATAAAAGTAACAGTTTACTTAAAACATTTGATTTGATATCTTCATGTGTATCAATTCTATACATTAAGTTTTCAGGACAGCATTATGCCTATAGGCATTCTGAGATAGGAAGGCAGCTAAGGATGTTATGAGGTGGGGAGGCGCTGTCCATTTCTCAACATTTCAAATGATGTTGAATGTTTCTATATAACTAATTAGTTTTATAATTCATGGCATCTTTATCCATTAAAATTGAGAGAAAGCAATGCTAAATGTCAAAAATATAGACAAAAGTACTGTCTTCTCAATATCATATTATCATCAAGTAGACCTTTCTGTTCTAGAACAGTTATGCCTTTGATTGCACCGGTAAAAATTCCTGAGATTATACAAATAGTAATTATAGCCCAGTAAGAGTGTAAGAAAATGTGCTGCTTCTAAATATTATGGTTGACATAACCACACTTGCTTCCAGAAAAATCTAGACGTCTTAGAATTTTCAGTCTTAAATGAATTGACACCTGAGATATTCAAAGTCTCTTTAAAACTCGGGAGAATCTTTGTGTATCTCCTGTTACATCCTAGTCACATACGCAAAAGTTTTTCTTGACCAGTAAGAAAATAAATTCACTTGTGCCAGGGTACAGAAAGCAGGCAATATCCACTTATCAATGAGTGAATGAATACCTTGTGTGTTCTTTTGTGATTGGGTTACCTCACTCAGGACGATATTTTCTAGTTTCATCCATTTGCTCAAGAATTTCATGAAGTCATTGTTTTTAATAGCTGAGTAGTACTCCATTGTCTAAATGTACCACATTATCCCATATCTATTCCTCTGTTGAAGGACATCTGGCTTCTTTCCAGCTTCTGGCTGTTACAATTAAGGCTGCTATGAACATAATGGAGTATGTGTCCTTGTTTTATGTTGGAGCATCTTTTGGGTATATGCCCAGGAGTGGTATAGCTGGGTCCTCAGATAATACTATGTCCAATTTTCTGAGGAACCAAAAGCTCTTAATACCCAAGGTACAATTCACAGACCACATGAAGCTCAAGAAGAAGGAAGACCAAAGTGTGGATACTTTGGTCCTTCTTAGAAAGGGACAAAATACCCACTGGAGCAGTTACGGAGACAAAGTGTGGAGCAGAGACTAAAGGAAAGGCCATCCAGAGACTGCCCCACCTGGGGACCCATCCCATACATAGTTACCAAACCCAGATAGTATTGTGGATGCCAACAAGTGCTTGTTGACAGGAGCCTGATATAGCTGTCTCCTTAGAGATTCTGCCAGAGCCTGACAAATACAGACGTGGATGCTCACAGCCAACCATTGGACTGAACACTGGGTCCCCAACGAAGGAGCTAGAGAAAGAACTGAATAAGCTGAAGGAGTTTGCAGCCCCAAAGGAGGAAAACAATATCCACCAACCAGACCCCTTAGAGCTCCCAGGGACTAAACCCCCAACCAAAGAGTACACATGAAGAGACCCATGGCTCTAGCCTCATATGTGACAGAGGCTAGATGGCCTTGTTTCTGGGACATCTGGGTTCTTTCCAGCTTCTGGCTATTATAAATAAGGCTGCTATGAACATAGTGGAGCATGTGTTCTTTTTACCAGTTGGAGCATCTTCTGGGTATGCCCAGAGCTTGTGTCTCTAGCTGCATATATAGCAGAAGATGGCCTAGTCGGCCATTATTGGGAAGAGAGGCCCCTTGGTCTTGCAAACTTTATATGCCCCAGTACAGGGGAATGCCAGGGCCAAAAAGTGGGAATGGGTGGGTAGGGGAGCAGGTCAGGAGGAGGGAGGGTACAGGGAACTTCCAGGAGAGCATTTGACATGTAAATAAAGAAAATATCTAATAAAAAAATCCAAAAAATAAAAATAAAAATGGTTTCATAAGAAAAAAATAAAAAGAAAAAAAGAAAGCAGGCAATATAAGACCACATCTCTGTATATCACATCACAAGTGATTCAATGAAAAAAAAAGAGAGAGACATTGGACCAGTGTGACATCTAGAGAAAGTCTTCGATGCAGCAAGATCCCAGCAGATAAACTGGAAAATGGGTACAACCACTAAGGTCCTGCTTCAGTGGAAGCACAGGCAGAAAGATGATATCCATCGCTGGGGGCATATCAGTGACACGTGGTTTTTAGCTTTCAGTCCTAAAAGATAAACCCCCATTCCCATTTTGCCCAAAAACAAATCCCCAGTCTATCTATTCTTTTGAAAATGTTTCTTCATAACTTACATGAAATCTAGACTTAAAAATAAAACTATGTTACTTAAAAGCATAGAAGATGCAATTTGGGAAAATGAAAATGAAGGGAGGAAAAATGGACAGAGAAGGTCATGGAACACAGCATAATCAAAATATGTCACATATGGTTGACGATGTCATAGTGAAGGTCATTATGTTGAATAATGAATATATACTTTCTTAGTCAGGGATTTTATTACTGCACAAAATATCATGAGCAAGAAGCAAGTTGGGAGGGGAAGGGTTTATTCAGTTTATACTTTCCACTTTGCTGTTCATCACCAAAAGACTTCAGGACTGGAACTCAAGCATGCCAGGAAGCAAAATCTGATGCAGAGGCCATGGAGGGATGTTCCTTAACTGGCTTGCTTCCCCTGGCTTGCTCAGCTTGCTCTCTTATAGAACCCAGGACTACCCATAATGGGCCCTCCAACCCTTAATCACTAGTTGAGAAAATGACTTACAGCTGGATCTCATGGAGGCTTTTCCTCAAGGGAGGCTCCATTCTTTGATAACTCCAGCTTCTGTCAAGTTGACACACAAAGCAAAACAGTACATATACTAAAAATGAAAATAAATGATAAAGCTCTTGGATAACTATGAGTTCATAGAAAAAGTATGTTAGCATGCAAATGGGTCTTTCCAAAGGAAAGTCATGAATAGGAATGATAGCCTCGGTGAATTGATGAAATATGCAGTTATGGTTATGGGGTTACTTACACCACCATTTAAAAGTCTACATGTATAGTCCACTAAAAGTTGCATATGCAGAATTATTAAAATTAACACTAGAAATTGCCTTTTAGAGAGAGTTAAATACAATGAAAATTCCAACATTTCAAACATAGATTCTACCAAGAAATCAGTATTTCAAATGAAAACCTAAACAAATTATTATCTTATCAACAAGATAGTCATAATGATTTCTCACTCAAGTGCTTGCGAATGGATATTTTGTATAATTGTCTCTTATTTAAACTTAGGATACTAATTGTTTTTCTTTTGTTTAAGCTCAGTTTTAGATGTAGAGCCTATGTCTTTAGTTATTTCATACATCCTAATTATGTAAATCCCTCAAAGTCAAGTCTGCAGCCTGCTACAGACAAAATGTCATCATGTGACTAATGTCTATAATTCATGTCACATGTCAGAAATGCTATGGTGAAGACAGTAAGGTAGAGTGCTACTACTATATGTCATCTGTATAGAATTGAAAACTGCCTCAGTGTCACTATTACAGCTATAATTATAGGAGCAATTGGTTGATTGCTCAAGTTAGTACTTGAATGTGAAAAGATCACCATCACTAGTCTGTTGTCCTCATTGACTGGGAACATCAGAATGGTTTTGCAATCTGTGCAAAGACAAAGGCTTTCTCTTCACAATTGTCAACAAACTTGTTTCCATAATGAAGTCAGCATGAAAACACAAGTAAGTATATTTTCAAACTCTTATTTTCACACTTTCTTGTAGTTAAGCATGAATTATTACTTTTTAAGGTACATTTTGCCTTCATATTTAAATTTGATAAGCTTAAACAATATTAATTGTGCTATTTTTGCTTTCTAATATAACAAGGCCTAATAGCTTAATTTAATTAAGCAGACCTCATATTTAGTATGCATATTGTATTTTCCCTAAAGAAACTACAGCTTTTCAATCTTTCAATTCCTGAGGGAAGGTGGTTCTGCACTGGGTCTTTTACCACTAACAACATTTACCATACAATTAAAATGTTTGCAGTTGTTTACAGCTAAACTACCTGATTAAAGTAAACCTCCCTTTCTGTGAATATATATATATATACTAGTTAATAGTGAAGCCGCATTGAGGATGGATTCTATTGGGAGTAAATAAAGACTTGTAGTCTGAGAACAGACAGCAGTCATGATAGTTCTTAGACAATGTAGCACTGCAGAATGTGTGGCAGCAGGCATATTTTCTCAAACCAGCTCTTTGAGGTACAATAAGATGATTTATAAATAAGAGTAGCGGACAGGTCATTTATTAAGATTAATATCCATCAGGTACATGATGATCCACTGGAGTAAGATGTAGGAGGTTGAAAATGACTTCCCAAATTCCAACTTCGTTGCCAGGAAAACTGAGTCTTTCTTAGCACAGAAAATTCAAAATAAGATGAAAAAGCAGCAAGATGGAGAAAAACCTAAAAAGGTATCTTTGGTCTCTTAAAGTGAATATACCTTAGAGACAAAGTAGAACATTCCCATATAAATGTATATATATGCCAAGGATGGTGGGAAGTAGTCCCCTCTATAGATAGACCTTGGAATTACTGGCCCTTATGTAATACTTGCAGTTCATCAATGACCCCAATATGACTATAGAAACATGGCCCATCATGGCCTGAGCTTTGCAGTCTGGATGGTGGAATGAGAGAAAGAGTTGTCCACATAAGAGACTGAAAGAACTCCATTAAAACAGAAAGGGAGAAAGAAGCTGGAGAAATTAGAAGCTATTGGTTTTACAAGGTTAAAAACAATGTGTTTGCATAGAGTGGAAACAGTCCTGTCATTTAGAAAACAAGAAAAAAAAGCATTCAAGACAACGAACTGATTTGCCGGTGCCCATTATTAACCAGCCAATTGGTCTGGATCTTTAAATGTTTATTACTTTAATATACAAAACACTCCATTCTATTTCATCTCTATAGAGTAACATTTTCTTACTTCTTGTGAGGTAGAGTACAATTCATTTGTTTTAAGATTTAAAAAACAAAATAAAAATTTTGGACCTTCAAACTTAAGAACCCCTGGATTTCTTGGAAAACATAATCCTCTTTTGAAACTTATTCAGTCATATCATCTTGTTCTTTGAGGAAATACACTTTGCCTTATTCATTCTCCCCATTAGACTCCTTCTAAGATAAGTGAATTCACATTCAGAATTGAGCCAACTTCAAAGCAGAGGGTTCATATTAGCAGTGATCTAGATTTCTATGACCTGCTGAGGACTCTAGTGAACCAGAGGGAACATTTAATCCATCTTACACATCCCACATTCCAAGTTTCCTAAATGTGCTTCTAACCAAGGATAAAAAAATGTATAAAATTATTGACAGATCTCGAGATTCACAGAGGAAATGGAATTGTGAGAAATAAATATACCTTGATAGACTTTCAATATTAAAAATATAAACCACTCCTATATACATGTACAAATAATTAAACAGAGTAAATTATAAATTTATTTGGAAATGTATGAAAAATAAAGTTTTGGTTTCTTACAGAAATATATTTAACCTTAGTAGCTGCTAATTTTATTTTAAAATGTGATTAAATGGTAATGCATAGAAAGTTAAACAGGATTCCATTTTTCTTCTTTTTAAATATTTACAAATATTTATTTATTTTATTCACTTTACAATCTCGATCACAGCTGTCCTCCCTCCTCTGTTCCCAGTCCCTCCTCCCTCAGCTCCCAACCCTTCTCTTCAGAGGGTACCACCCCACCTTGGGCATTGAGTCTCAGCAGGTCTAGGCACAAGCTCTCCCACTGAAGCCCAACCAGACAGTCCAAGTAGGGGGAAAGGGGATCCAAGGGCAGTGAATAGAGACAGAGACAGCCCCTGAACCACTTGTTAGGGGACCCACATGAACATCAAGTTGCACATTTGCCACAAATGTGTAGCTCCTGCATGCTCCCTGATTGGTGGCCCAGGCTCTGTGAGGACCCATGGTACTTGGTTATTGATTCTATGGGTCTTCTTGTGGTGTCTTTGACCCATCCAACTCACTCACTTCCATCCCCAACTTTTCCACAAGACTCCATGTTTGGCTGTGGGTCTCTGCATCTGCCTGGATCCACTGCTGAAAGAATCCTCTCATGAGACAGTTATGCTAGGCTCCTATCTGCAAGCACAGCAGAGTATCATTAATAGTGTCAGAGGTTGGCTCTTTCACATGGGATGGGTCTCAAGTTAGGCCAGTTATTGGTTGGCTGTTCCCTCAGTCTCCATTCCATTGTTAGCCCTGCACATCTTGTAGGCAAGATACATTTTTATATTTTATTTATTCATTTTTGTCAAACTAAGTTAAGAAGTTAAGGGTGATAAAATGTAGCAGCAGTTTATGTATGTATGGCATATTTCTTTTTCAGTTTCCAATCAATTTCCCAAATTATCCCTTGCAGATGCAAGCATTTTCACCAAGATTCTTGCTTTCCTTAGTTTCTACTGACAAAGTCTATCTTACACATAAGAATAGTAAAAAGTAACCAAAAACAAAAGTAAACTCTTTTTTTTTTCAGTTTAGGCTTCTAGTGATTGAGTAAACTAGACTTTAAGAAACACAAGCACACACACACACACACCCCACAGTGGTTCCAAAAACCAACATGTTTCATCCTAGATAATAAAGAATAAATATAAGACTATCAAGAGAATATCATTGATAGTACTAGAATGACAGAGTCAAAAGCTATTTCCAAATTCCTCTCTCTCTTTCTGCCTCTGTCTCTCTCTATCTCTCTATCTATCTATCTATCTATCTATCTATCTATCTATCTATCTATCTCTATCTCTTTCTCAATACATGCATATGCACACACAAACACACACAGTATGCAAGGTTTCACAGAGAAGTAATAATACTCTTTCCTATCAAGTATTTCTACAAACTATAAGTATCTAAAGACATAACTATCAAGTACTCACATATGGGATCATAGCTTATTACAGAAATTTTTATTTTTCTAATTGGAATGCCATTCACCCATCCTAAACAGGAGTGGCCAACACAGTCATGTGCCCTTGTTCTTTTGTTAAAAACAAACAACTATACAAATAAATCTCTATCTATATACTCAGGTAAATGTTTAAAACTTCACAATAACCCATGAAGCGTTTTACTTGAAAATTTCAGAAAATAAATAAAAAATCCAGACATAATGCCTTATACTTTTAATAAATTAAGTGTAGTAGTTAATCACACTTGTCCACTGGATGAGTTAACATCTAGAATCATCTAGAAAAGAAGACTCTGGGCATGAGTGTGTGGATTATCTTGGTTAGGTTAATAGAAGTGGAAGCACTAACCTTTGTGGCTGGCAGCGTTACATTTGCTTTATTTATTTATTTATTTATTTATTTATTTATTTATTTATTTTACATCCTAACTGCAGTTTGTAATCCCTTCTCTCCTCCCAGTCCTTCCCGTCCCCTACTTTCTTCCCAACCCTAACACCACCCCTACCCCTGCTCCCACTCTTCCTCCAGAATACCCAAGATACTCATAAAAGTCAACAAACTGAAGTGCCCAAATGAGAATGCCTCAGTTCCACTTGGGGGTGAGGAGAAAGTAATCACAATTGGAGAGGGAGGGACCTAGGCAGGAAAGTGGACACGAAGGGGGATCAGTACAGGGAGGTATTGGGTGAGGGAAAAGGAGTAAGACCCTGAGGGACAGCAGAAAGAATGGAAACAGGCAACCTCTGGATATAGGAGTTTGGGAGGAACCTCCAGAATGCAACAGAGACCTGTGAGGTGAGAGAATCTCAGGACTCAAAGGGAGGAACCTTAAATGAAATGCCAGACAGTAGGGAGAAGGAACTTATAGAGCCTGCCTCCAGCAGGAAGACAGGACATCAAGTGAGGGAGGGACGGCATCCCACAATCACAACTCTGACCCATAATTGTTCCTATCTGAAAGAATTACAGGGATGGAAATGGAGAGGAGCCTGAGGTAAAGAAGGTCCGGTGACAGGCCCAAAAGAGGGATCCAGCTCAAGGGGAAGTTCCAAGGCCTGACACTATTACTGAGACTATGGAGCGCTCACAAAAAGGTACCTAGTATGACCGAACTCTGGAAGAGCCAACAAGCAGCTGAAAGAATCATATGCAGATATTTGTACCAGCAATGGACAGAAGCTGCTGACCCCTGTTGTTGAATTAGGGAAGGCTGAAAGAAGCTCAGAAGGGAGACCCTGTAAGAGGACCAGCAGTCTCAATTAATCTGGACCCCGGAGATCTCTCAAACACTGGACCACCAAACAGACAGCATACACCAGCTGATATGAAACCCCCAACACATATACAGTAGAGGACTTCTGGATCTGTGTCCATTCAGAGATGATGCACCTAACCCTCAAGAGACTGGAGGCCCCAGGGAGTTTAAAGATCAGGTGGGGTGGTGGGTGGGGACATCCACTTGGAGACAGGGTCAGGGGGAGGAGGAGGTATGGATGTGGAACAGTCAAAGAGTGGATGGGGTTGGGGGGGGAATAAAATCTGGAGTGTAAAAAATTAATTAATTAATTAATTAATTAATTAATTAATTGAAAAGAAATTAAGAAAGAAGAGAGGATGCAGTGGAGCCATTTTGAGTCTAGAATCTGGATTATGTAAAGGATAGGAAGCAAGAGGAGCACAAGCATGTTTGTCCCCTAGCCCCTGCTTTGACAGTTGCTGCAAATGTGATCAGCAGGCTCAGCTCACATGACAAGTAGCAATGTTGAATTGGAACCAAAATAAACCATTTCAATAACTTTTGTTAGGATGCCTTATCACAGACATAGGCAATGATACTGAGACAATAAAACATGAATATCCAGCCCTATAATTCCTTTCCAAAATGTAAGCACAACTAATAGGCTTTGCAAACAGTCCTAGTCTCATTCACAAAATCTCAAATAACTTGGAGATAAATAAAATTAACTACAACAAAAAGTAGTTGTCATCGTCATAGATATTGGGGACATTTATAAAAAGGAACACACAAGCAAGATGACTCAGCTGTTAAAGGCACCTGCATTCCTGCCAGATGATCTTAATTCAGCCCCCAGGGCCTACATGGTAGAAGAAAAGAACCAACTCCACAAAGTTACTCTGACTTCCATGTTTTCCAGATCATTCAAGTGTGTGTACATATGTGGATACAGATACACAACATACTAAATACATGTTAATGTACCTACATACATTTCATAAAATGGAAAAATAAAATACCAGCAATGTTGTTTTAGTAGAAAAACACAATCTTTAAAATTCATAGAAGAATATATACAATATGAATAATACAAGTTACCTATATGATTGATATATGAATATAAATATACATTTATTGGAGGGAATTCATATTATTAAAAGCTTTTAATAAAAGCTGATGTAATCAGTTCATTTGAATATTTTAGAAAAAATATCATTTTTAAATTCCCCTAGAAGCTGAAATTATAGTCTGTTTTGCTTTTTAATTGTGCCAAGATAATATTCATACCAAAATTTGACAAGAATTTTAATATAAATAAAATTTAATTGCAATTTATTACAAGTATTTAGAATTTTAAGAATCTATCATGATCATTAAAATTCATATCTGAACTCATATCAAGTAGAATCCACAGATTATACATATGACTAATGCATCAAATACATCAAAAGACATGTAATTTATCCCAGCATATAAATATTACATGGTAGTATATTTTCCAGATATATGTAACAAGAATGTAGAACCTGTTCTTAGACCTGCAGATGCCAAATGGGTAACTGAAAGCAGAAAGCTAGTCATTTCTGCCTTCATCTTGCATGTCTTCATTGCTATGAACTATGCATTAGGTTCCTGTTCAACTCCATATATGTCAATCATACATGAAATATCAGCTAAAATGTGTGAGGCTGAGTAGCTCTAGAGTTACCCAACATACCTCACCAACACACGAAGGTAAGAGAAAATAGGATATGTACAAGTCTCTTGCTTGCCTTCACTGTAACTGATTTCTACCATTTAATTTTTGAAACCAATGTCTAGACATGGTTTGGGGACTGTACTCCCCAGGATCAGGACCCCAAATCCCTCAGAAAACTGAGAAGAATCATGAAAGGATACTTCAAAAATTCTAGAACACACTGTCTAAAATCGTAGACAGATCGTTTTGTCTCTATAATGAGAAAATATTATACACTGCACTCCTGAAGCATGATAGTTTTAATACTTTCAATCAACATTGCCATGCAAAAAAGAAATAAAGGAAGAGGCTGGGGAGATTGTTCAGCCAGTGTGGAAAACATCTGTGGGTGTTTCAAATTAAGAGAGAAAAATAGTTAAATATAGTGGAATAGAATAAAAATCTAGGGATAGATCATGCATGTGGACTTCTTGACTTATGATGTTTTATTGGAATGAAAGTGAAGGAAGAATATGATTTTCATTGAATATCCACATAGACAAATATAATGAGTTATAAGAACCTCTACCTCATATCTTGCTCTTAATTTAAAATGGATGCTAGACTCAAATGTGGAAAAGAAACACTAGTTTTCCTGGAACCTGCAGGCAACACTGACCAGGGAAGCAAGTGGGTTAACTGCAGATCTTTGCCTCCCCCTCCTCTCTCCCAAATCCAATCCCCAAATTTCATCCCCAGCTGTGTATCAGACTGCCTGCTGTGGCTGTTCCCCACTCTTTGCCACTATACTCAGAGGACTGAGTAGATTCTGGTGGAATCCTGTTCTCCTCCCTCTGGTGGCTCACTTATTTCCCGGAAGCCCAGCCTCACTCCTAAGTGTCAGGAGCTCCAAATATCTAGAAACATATTTTTATCCCTAAAATCCAGCAGGATACAGAAGAATTCCCTACTTGTCAATACAAAGCCACCAAGCCCTCCTCAGAAGCAGAGAAGGCAACAGAAACCAAGGAGCAAAACACCACCCAACAAAGACAAGACCTGAAATCAGCACCTAGAATTAAATCAGCACCTAGAATTACAGTCATCCAAAACCCAGATAACTAGATATGAGCATAAAAATGGAATACCATCCAGGATAATATATCTCTAACAGAGTTTAGCAACCGTGACTCTAAGAATTAGTACATACCTGTAAGCTCATGACTAGGACAGAAAAATAACATTTAGGACTATGATAAAAGTCCTTAAAGGGGAAGTAAATAAATCCCTTTAAAAGCTATTAAAACACAAACCATAGAAAGAAATGACTTAAACAGTTCAAGACCTGAAAGAGGAAATAGAATCAATAATGAAAACAAACTGAGGGAAAACTGGAAATAAAAAATTAGGAACTCAAAGAGGAAGACAGAGTCTCACTGAAAGCAAGATAAAAGATATGGATAACCTCAGTCAAAGAAAATGTTAACTCTATAAACTTCAGGCACAAAATATCCAGAAAATCTGGGACACTATGAAAATACCAATTCTAAGAATAGGGATAGAGGAAGGAGAAGAAACCAGGTCAAAAGCAAAGAAAAATTTTCAACAAAATCAGATAAGAAAATTTCCTAACCTAATAAAGGAAATGTCTACCAAGTTACATGAAGCATACAGAGCACCAAGTAGAGTCAGAGAAGAAAGTTTCCTCAGCAAATAGTAATAAACACACTAAACATACAAAGCAAAGAAAGAATATTAAAAGTTGCAAGGGAAAGAAAAGGAGAATAGCATACATGAGCATAAGTGATACTTTCCTATCCTGGAAGAAAGCAAAGATTTTATGAACAAATAGTGGCTGTACTGCTGTACCAGACCATATCATACAGAAGAATTGATGTCTTCACAGAATTCCTATTCTGAGAGTAAATTGCATGCACACTGGTCCAGGGTGTTTTCAACTTATGTGTTTGAGAATATGCTCATATTGGAGCCATGTAAATTGTTCCTAGTGTCTCACTGGCGAATAGGCAACCCCAAAAGAAAATGAAAGATTACTTGGGATTTTATTTCACACAAATGAATTTCTAAGTGTCCCATAGTCCTCTGAAAAGTAGTCATTATTCTTTTGAGGGAGTATAAAAACTTACAACAAAATGGCAGCACACTTACCAAACAAACCAAAACACTGTGGGCTGAAAAGGCTCAAATGTCAGAGATGTGAAGATACCAGTTGTGTACACATTAATGGTGTCTTGTACCTATACTTACTATATGTTGTCTAAAACAAATGTCCCCAGAAACCCTGGCACAAGAGCAATCATAGCAGCTTTTTCTATGGTTTATCTATGGTGACCTCAAAACAGAAACAACTCTGAAACCTGCCCACAAAACAAAAAACAATAAAAATCACATACAGGTAATCATTAGACTGCAAGATGACAGTAAAAGAATGCACTTTTGATCTTTATAAAAGCAAATTAAATTTCAAAAAAATTATTATGTTGAGTCAAACAGAACTGAACAGAACTGGACTGCACCTGGCATGAGGTTAAAAACAGGCAAGTTCTGTAAGTGTTAGATTCTGTAAGAATCTGTAGTGTTGGAATGTGAGTGAAGATTAGTCTCCTCAGGTGTGGGAGGTTCTCATGGCATGATGGACATGCGCCCTAGCTTTTCATCAGTGTAGTTATAAGAATAACTACATATGTAAAACTGTTATGAGCAGCACAGCAACCTGCAGAAACACTGCATGCTTCACTATGCCTAAACACATTTTTTAAAGTTATATTAAAAACCCCTTCAGGAGTTTTTCTACAAGATGCCAAACTTGACCATGAAAGGCCTGGGCCTCCAGGTGGTTCCTCTGAAAGAGAAGCTGTTTCAGTGAGCTGAATTATAATGCTGCACTGAATCTCCCAGGCTCTGCCTTGTCTGGGAGCGGCACACTCACAGATACTGAAAATGCACAGCCTGAAATATTTCTTCAGCAGTTCTCTCTGCTGGGAAAGTTCCAAACAGTAATTCATAATGAAGAAAAATATCTTCCAGAGAACAAAAGGTATGGGCTGCCAGAGCTACTTCTGTTCATGGGGATGATCTTGGCCAGATCACAATTTTTATCATATCACCTAAATGTGTTATTAGGTAGCGTATATTTTAAAACATTACTCTGTTTTATTTCTTTGTGAACTGAATACAAGATTTCTTTCAATATGGTAAGGGACAAAGTAGAGAAATGTAAAAAAAATTTAAAAAAAATCAGTAGGGCCCACTCTGCCTGAGGGACATCAGGGTGTTAGCCTTGGTTCAGCTGTCTATCTCACCTTCAAGTTCATGCACACTTGACAAAATTCTGAGCAGTTTTAGCTACATGTCCTCTCTTACTGACAAGAAAGTGAAAACTACATTGAAGAAGTAAAATTAGGTCAAGTATCTCAAAGATTAATTCCTTCTTACACACACAGGACTTTGTAAGGGATAGTCTCAGACCTTGCAAAGCAAGGATTTTAAGCTACCAGGACAGCTGAGGAGCAGCAAGCAAGGCATCCTTAGACAAGTAACAGCAGTGACCTGCCCCTGACTTCTTCATTATTAAAGCAGCTATTCAAATCTTAGCTCTTTTATCACAAGATTTAGGTGAACTAGAATCTTCTGCTATAAAGATAATATAAACTGATCTCTACATGGCCTGTGCAGAGGTATTCTCTGATTCTTTCGGACTGGGATTCACAGCCCAGTTTCAGAGTAAGGAAGAAAGAACGCACACCTCAGACACTTTCCTAAGAGAGGGCTACAGGCCAGAGGTCTTCAGAAAAATGTTCTTTGGATCATCTATGAGAGCAGAACTATGTTTTCTCCTTTGCTCCAGAGGATAGTTCTTCATTCAACAGAGACTGGGTCTTGCCAAGCCAATACACTCTATCAGATTGTTTATTTTGTAAGAAACTGTGTGATAAAATCAGACCTTCATCTGTTAATTTCTTTCATGGCTCTTGTTTCAGCAGCCTAGTTTACACACTAAAGCTGATACAGCTAAAGAAAAATGTATAAACCCGACCTCTAGTCTCAGTACTTAGACCACTGAGATTTCTGTTCTTGCTTGCGGCAGATGCCAAGTACTCTCTGCAGCACAGGACTTAGGTATCACACCTTATCTCACTTCACTGTCGCATCGAGCGAGGGGCTAGAATGTGAAGCAAAGATGGCATGATTGGTAGCATCTCTGAACTGTCTTACAGATTTATCCAGAAAAGCTCACGTTCTTCTTTTTAGGATTCATTTTGATTTTTAATTACCTGTGTTTGTGCATGAAGTTTTGTGTTTGTTCTAGGGTTCTGGCAGAGCCCATGTAAGGGTGTGGGATGCCATGGACTGGTAGTTAAGGTGCTTAGGAGCAACTCATTTGGGTTCTAGGAACCAACCAAACTACAAACTTAGGTCCTTGGCAAGAGCAATATGTTAGTGTTAGTAGTATGGAGCTGAGCCAGGCCTCCAGCCCCAAGCTCATTGGTATGTAAAGAAGAGGATTAAGATACTTCAAGACAAGAAGAGAGTCATAGAGAAAAATTCTCTGTTCAACCAGGCATACTGAACATCACAATTAGTAGCGGCATGTTAAATTATCCTTAATCATTAAAGTTAACTTATATTATGCATTCTTTCTATTTTCTATCTTTCATATTTCTTCAGCTTCAATTAACACTACTGGAAATTTCCTGCAGGTTATCATTTATGTAAAAACGGATATTATTGCTAAGAGTCTATGTCATTCTTTTCAGAATGTATCTTAGTTGTTAGGAAAATATTAACTTGATTGGTAAATATCAGATAGTTTTTATTTTACTTTTGAAGGATTTTATGGGGTTTCCTGACACTTCGTTTTACTTTTCTCTTAGTATGCATTCATACTTCAGTAATGTGAATACTACAGTGCTTATTTCCTTCTTCCATGTGGTTTGGGGAAACCATCTAACATAGCCACACTAGATAAATTATGTATTTTCAGATAAATCTGACACATACATGAAAGATCATCTTTAAGTTAATTTTTTTCAAAGCATGGTTGCCAATCCATTTAGTTCCCAATATTCATTGCAAATATAGAAACTTCAGGCCCCACTTCAGGCCTATTGAACAGGCATAAGTAGAGGACTGGACACAATTTCTTTTAATAAGCCTCACAGGTGAA